>NC_139666.1:22002512-22602512 GCF_951799395.1 Argentina silus
TGTGTGTGTGTGTAGATGTACAGTGTGTGTAGGCGTACAGTGTGTGTAGGCGTACAGTGTGTGTGTGTGTGTGTGTGTGTGTGTGTAGGTGTACAATGTGTGTAGGCATACAGTGTGTGTGTCCTGGTCTTACCTCATGCAGAGGGAACACTCCATGTCTCCACTATCTAGCAGCGTGGGGGGCACCGTCCTCCCCCCGATGAGAGCAGCAAGAGACTGAGAGGAGGAGCAGGCTTCATCTGTAGGAGGACACACACACACACATTATCTCATCTATTTCATAGTCATCTGTTTGAGAGAGAGAGAGAGAGAGAGAGAGAGAGAGAGAGAAAGCATGTGTGTGTTGTGTTGTTACCTGGCCTGAGGAGTTTGGAGGGGGGGCTGAAGGCTGGTCCGTCTCCACTGTGTTTCCGCTTCAGCCCACTGGGGGGCGCTGGCAGGGCAGCCAGGACAGCAGCCAGGCTCTTAGTGTCCTCTAGGGGGGGCTCTGCCCTGCTTGGGGAGAGGTTTGTCCGACTGGGACTCACGCTGAACTCTGGCTCCTGGAGAGGGGAGAGAGTGAGGTTAGGGGGAGAAGTAGATGGGTGGGTGTGTGTGCATTCCTGCAAGCCTGTGTGTGTGTGTGTGTGTGTGTGTGTGTGTGTGTGTGTGTGTGTGTGTGTGCGCTCATACCTGCGAGGAGCAGCCAGGTCTCTGTGTGAGGGGTCTGAGGGTGCGGAGCAGGGCAGGGGGCTTCAGCAGGCGTGTGGCGGCCCCCCCCTGGAGGGGGTGGAGGGGCGTGGGCATGTCATCCTTCTCAAACACATATGAGAACAGATCACTCAGGACCTAGAGAGAGAGAGAGAGAGAGAAAGAGAGAGAGAGAGTGAGAGGCAGACTCTATACATCAACTCTCACTAGGTAACACCAGTTCACAGAAGTCACTAACGAGGCGGTGAGTTCCACTGATCCTCTGACAATGTGAGGTATGTTGGGCCTTCAGAGTGTTAAATAAACACGCCCTCAGACATAGCTGGCATACAGGCCTGCCTAGTCACAGAGTGAACCTCACTGCCTCTGTAAAAGGGAAGGGGGGAGAGAGGGAGAGAGAGCTATTCTATCCCAGCGCTGACAGCTGGAATGGGGGCATTGCGTCATCAGCTACGTACTGGGGTCTGTCGAGGATTTATCTCCATACTAATCCTTACGGATAGGGCATGCTGCCAGGTTCACACACACACACACACACACACACACACACTTTTTAATACTGCAATGTCTTGTTCATTTGTATGTATTCATTAGGATTATAACACAATCATATTTCTTCCACCTGTCTTCTCAGATCAACACAAGTGCCCCAAGACTCAGGCAACAGGAGAATGTTTTGGGCTTGGCTGTCAAATCTCTTCTTTTATTTTCTAAAGAGGATATCCTGAGAGAGAGAGAGAGAGAGAGAGAGAGAGAGGGGGTAATGGAGGTGTACCTTCTGAGCTTCCAGCTTCACTGTCGTCCAATCAGGTTTCAATGCCACACACTGGAAGTACTCCTGCAAGGCCTCATCGTTGCGTCCGGCTTTACTCAAGGCTGAGGCTTTCAAGTAGTGGGCCTGGACACACATACACAGAGAGAGAGAGAGAGAGAGAGAGAGAAAGAGAGAAAGACAAAGAGAGAGAAAGAAAGACAAAGAGAGAGAAAGAGAGAGAGAGAGAGAGAAAGAGAGAGAGAGAGAGAGAGGAAACACTTTAATGCTCTTAGTAGCAAAACACAACATAGATATACAACATAGAACGCATTATCTGAAGTATAGTAGATTTAAAACTGATAAAACACCACTATGCGGTCACTTGTGGGAGTGAGCTATTATGAAAACCGTTCAGAGCCATAGGCCAAGACATGGGGAACCTAATCTAAATCAAGCTTTGATGCTGCCATAACACCTCCACTCACATTTCCACGAGGCTCTGGCTAGTTTGGCGACGCTCATCCTTGCCTGGGTTTACTGTGCTGCTATCTGATCTCTCTCTCTCTCACACACACACACACACACACACACACTACATATATATATATATATATATATATATATATATATATATATATATATATATAATCTAGTTCTCTATATTCTTATTAATATAATATTCTAGCAATATATTTCTCTCACCTTTGGCCAGAGAGGATTTAGTCTGCACATGCTTTCTGCGTCCTGGGCGGCCTGGCTGTAGTTCCTGGCGTCCATGTGCAGCTCCGCCCGCTGTTGCAGCAGCCTGCCTGAAGAGGGCGCTGTGCACACACACAACAGAGGAGAAGAGTGAGAAGACAGTGCCATAATCCTTTTCATAAACAGCTACCTTAGGCCTATGCACTGCGATTACATCAGGTGTGTCATAACATGAAGCCCTGTGAGGTAGCGTGACGCAATGTGCCAGTGAGTGGGACAGATATGTAACATATCAAATGCTGCTTAGTAGGCAACTAAAAGCCATGTTCTGCAATATTTTCATGATGATGTTCAGGCCCATTGTGGACATTGAACCATATGAACCATGAGTTTTGGCTTATGTGTGTAATGTATCTGACAGGATCCTGAATGCCATGAGAGACCCTGATATTGCAACTCGTGGTCAATAAAATATGGAACAGATGGCAGACAGGCAGTAGGCCAGCAGCAACACACATGACACGGTCTGGACCGTGTGACTCACTGTGTCAACACTCAACATAACAACAACAACAACAACAACTACATATGCCCTGATATCAAATTATTGCCACAAACACATTCTGGGAGGCAGAGGAGGGAAGTAAACAAACACAAGCACCTTATAGAGGACGGGACAGGGTAGAGGAGAGAGAGAGGGGGGGGGGGGAGGGAGAGAAAGAGAGAGAGAACCAGAAAGAAAGAGAGAAACACAATCACCTTATGGAGGATGGGAAAGGGTAGAGCAGAGGAAGAGAGAAGGAGAGGGAGGGAGAAAGAAAGAAAGAAGAGAGAGAGAGAGCAAGAGAACCAGAAAGAAAGAAAGAAAGAAAGAAAAAGAGAGAGAAAGAAAGAGCAAGAGAACCAACCAACTAAACACTTTGATTAATGATTCCCTATCTTGGGCATCTCTCGTCGTATTAAAGTTGGCGAACCTCGTGGGGTGAAAACAGGGCACTCCTCCCTCCCTCCCTCTCAGACCTTACATAAGCAGGTCAGTAGCTAACATCAAAACCAGAGAGAATGAGGTCAGTGCCTCTGTTGTGCTCCCAAAGTGCTTCAGCACCCTCTGCTGCGCTGCATGGTGCAGCGTTCCATCACTCTCTGATGGTGCATCACATGTGCTGCGTCCCAACCCTCTACACCCCTGCTCCCTGGAGTGCACACCTCTCCACGAGTTAGCCCCACATGGCATTGAAAGCATATAGGTAGGTAGACTAGATAGGTAGATAGAATCTCCCTTAAAAAGTCTACCTATCACATATGCCGGCGGCATATTCGGGCGGCATCTAGCCTAGGAGGTTAGAGAGGCCGGCCAGCAATCGGAAGGTCTCTGGTTCTATCCCCACCTTGGGAGGGGGGCCTGATGTGAGCTGGTGACTGGAGGGATGCTGGCATCATATCTAAGGTATCCTACCACCGCTGCCGTTGTGCCCTTGAGCAATGCACTTAACCCCTAAATGCTCCAGGGGCGCCTGTCAGATGCTGACCCTGTGCAATAGAGCCCAGAGCTTGGTTCTCCCTAAGAGTGTGCTGTGCTGTCTCGGGGGGTGCAAAAAGATAATTTCCCCTCAGGGAAATTATCAATAAAAAGTATACATTATTATTATTCATTTTTATATTTTACACCGGTCCATTCCTGTCCTGTAAGATGAATGTGGAGGAGTGCCCACCTCAGTGGAGGAACAGGTAGAGAACTGGGAGGAATAGGTAGAGAATTGGGACGAATAGGTAGAGAACTGGGAGGAATAGGTAGAGAATTGGGAGGAATAGGTAGAGAATTGGGCCAAGTACATAGGTAGGGAATTGGGAGGAATGGGTAGAGAACTGGGAGGAATGGGTAGAGAATTGGGACGCTGCATGGCATGACTGGTGTCTAAATGTTGGCTCTCTCCATAGGGGCTGGCAGCTGAGAGTTCACTGGGCTGGGCTGACTTCTTGGCTTCCTTTTCCCATGAGCTGTCTTTCAGCTCAGCTGAGAGTGTTTGAGGAAGAGGAGGAGGAGGAGGAGATGACCTACATCCTCAACCTGGCTCCTCATAATGAAGAACACATGTAGCATGGTGGGGGGGGGGGGGGGGGGCGGGGGAAACCAGGGCGGCTATTAAAAACCCTGATACTGCACAATAATAGCTTTCCAAAGTTGGCTGACTACAAGAGTGATATTCAGAGGCTGGGTTCTCCTATCAAAGGCATGCATGGGTCCTAGCTTTCATAAGACATGACTCGTTACATCAGTGGGCAGGGCCAAATTGGGTGAAATAATGCCCATATATCTGATGACGTCAGGCCCCGTTTGGCCTACGTGGCCAAGCAGGCAGGGAAAGGTCTCTCTCAGGGTTCGTTTTTTTTTGTGAAAGCGCCGTTTCCTAATCGGTCATCTAACTACCTCGGACCATTCTCATTATACATGCAAATCCTAGCTAGGCTGTTATAGCTGGGCGGCCAGGGCGGGCAGTGTCACACAAAAGCCAGCCCCATTGACATGCAGATCTTTCATAACACTCGGCGGTGCTTCAAAAAGATAAATCGGTGGAGTGCCGCCCCCTATCGGTGACCCAGCGCAAAGCCAGGGGAAAGTAGGTCACCTGGTCTACTCCTTTACTTCGCGGTCACACTGAACACATTCCTGTCCATGAACATAATCAACAAGCAATGGCGTATATAACATGTAACAGTTTATTTTTCTTACCTAGTTCTACAGCTTTGTTGTAATTGTCCAAGGCTTCTGTGTAGTCTTGTTTCTTCCATAAGACCTCACCTTCAATCCAATACCTCCTGGCTTTGCTTTCGGAGTCGAACCATTTATCTAACAAACTACTAAGAACGACATTTACTCTGAAGCCTATAGGCAGTAACTGTCCGTCCTTTTTGGCCAGTTTATGTTTGCAGTGTTTGCAATCTTTAACAGAGTCATCTTCTAAACAACGCTTGCAAAACGTATGGCCGCACGGCAAAGTTGTTGGTTCGGAAAGTAAACACCTGCAGAGGTGACACGAAAATAAGTCTAGGGGTTGGTCGTCCTCCGGTGCCCCTTCGGCATCGGGATCGACCCCGTCCCCACTGTGCGATGCATTTGTGTGAGCATTTCCTAGAGCGTTCAGTAGCTCCTTCTCCCGAAGAGTCTTTGCGATGTTCTCAACGAGCAGTCGCAGTTCCTCCGGCCGCAGCTTGCATAAGTTGGCCGCCGTACAGTACGAGTCTAGTGCCTCCGCTATCCGCCCTGCCTGGGCCAGGGAGTCGGCTTTGCGCAAACAGAGGCCCCGGTCCGGCTGCTGGAGGTCCGCCAGCTGAGAGCTGTAGATCTCCGCGGCAAGGTCGAAGTCACCTGCCCGGTTCGCTTCCTCCGCCACCTCCAGCATTTCGGGACATATCCCCGCAGCTCCAGGGTTAGATAATGGGTGGAGGAAATGCCCCGATTGGTGAGGCTGTACTCCTGTCTCCATCTTAGTCGTTGTCTGTCACTGACAACTGTAGAACACGTTCACCGATAGTCTGGACTGAAACAGACCAAAACCTACCCCACGCAAAAACACATCAGACTATAACACAGAAGTCATTGTGGGAGTCTGTTGTTGATATGGACACACGTCCCCTCCCCCTAAAGACTCATTCCGCAGCCAGAACTCCGAAAATCGTTAAACTAGCTGACCACCTTCCATTATCATAACCATAAATGAATATTATTCTATATACATTCTAGCATTCAGGTTCCCCATTTGCAGATTTACTAGAATAAGACAGCCTAACATTCAAGTATGAGTGAGGAAGTGGCAGTCGGAGATCCAGCCTGACTAGCTATGCTTTGGTAACGTAACACCTCCCCTTCACAGCAAGTAGGCGGTCTGTCTATGACACACTACCAAAACATTGTTAGCAATTCCAATGTTTGGGTTATGTGATAGCCAGAATTGTTCAATGTATTCCGAGTTGTTCCCATCCAACAGAGGGTTCCAAATGTTTTGTAGTTTTTTAGTTCGGTGATGGAAGAATCCTGGCTGGCTCAGGCTTCCGTTCCACACTGCTAACCGTCTCGAAATCCGTGGAAGACACTTGAGGGAAATCCTTCGACTAAGTTTGCCCAAGTTGTGAAGTGCAGCAAGACAACCAAAAAGACGGCTTCGTGACAGTCAAAGTCATCTTGTTATGTATCAATGAAAGCGCAAAGGTCCGAGTTCAATTGGACGTCACCTGAATTTATGTAACGTCAAGACTGAAGCATGAAAGAACCCCTTTTTAATTTCCAGTAGCGGCTAGCTCTCTCTCTCGACCCGTTTCGTCTCTTGATCGGTCAATACATTCGCATGGATCCCAAACCCAATGAGTATATCAAAACTAGCTTCTTACAAATACAAAACTACATTTAAAGCCGGGAACCGTCGTCTCGCCGTACTCCATCTTGTCACACCGTCGGCTACTTCAATTTCAGATGATTTACACAACAGTGGGGGAAACGAGCACGTGACGGCAGATTCATGACCTGATTGGTCCATTAAATGGCTCACTTATGTAAGCCAGCAACATTGTATAACCTCGTCCCATCAGCACTGAATTCCAGGGCGTTAGATTCATGTAACAATTCACCGTGTGTTTTTCAAAAAACATATGTAACTCTTCTCACTCGAGGTTGTGCTGCGCTATGTTTTTTTTCTTGTCTTATCTGGCTTGTGACTTAGTGTTCTTTTAGGGTGAATTGTAATAGTTATATTCAATGATCTATATGAACTATACAGTACATAATCACTGTTTAGAGAGGGGAAGAATGCATTGTTTTATGTAATGCTTTACATAAGAATCCGATAATTACCCTTATTCACGACATTGCAGTAATTTGAATGTCAGAAAGAAAGTTAGATTAGGTACATCCCCTGTTCAATTATGTGTGCAAACTGTAATGTACTTGTAAAGCAAAAACTTTATTATGACATTGGAATTGTATAACATTCTCAAAATGCCGTCAAAATGGCTTGTGCATGACAATGGAAATGGAATGTAAAAATGGACAGCATAATTAGCAATGATTAGATTTGCATGTTATGAACATGATTTATTTCAGTTGGCCATGGAATCTTCAATTTACATAATGAATATGTAATAACCTGCTAGGAGGAAATGCTATGCTATGCTAGCTGTATCAACTAATGGTTCACATAATGGAGTTTGTGTAATTTGGAAGTTGTATAAGGTTGACTTCACCTTATATGACTCATCCTCAAAGTTGAAACATGAAAGGTTCTCAGCTCCAGCGGGGACAGTGAGGGGAGGGAGTGTCAGCTCCACGAATGATAGAGGCATTCTGATGTTGAGCAAGGACACTCATGTATCATTTCAGACAGCATGTTTGGGTTACATGACAGTGTGTTGTGGGTCTCTCTAGGACCTGTCTGTGGCGTAACCATCCATCATGAACAAAGTGTTCCATTCTGAGAATTTGTGTTGTGTTTCAAATCTTATGAAACTCATGGCTGTTTGCCTGTGAATGTATAGCTCCAGCAGTGGTCCTATGACAGCAGTTGTCATGAGTTTTTAATTTGATTTTATATATACTGTATATACTGTATAAATATATATATATATATAAACACTCACTGAGAACTTTATTAGGAACACCTGTACACCTTCTCATGGTGGAGGTGGTGTAATGGTGTGGGGAATGTTTTCTTGGCAGACTTTGGGCCCTTTAATACCAATCAATCATCGCTTGAATGCCACAGCCTATTTGAGTATTGTTGCTGACCATATGCATTCCTTCATGCCCACAATTTACCCATCTTCTAATGGCTACTTCCAGTATGATAATGCACCATGTCACAAAGTAAAAGTCAGTGTTCTTCAGTGGCCTTCCCAGTCAACGGGATGTGGTAGAACGGGAGATTCAAAGCTTGAATTTATTTATTATTATTTATTTATTTATTTATTTTTACACACAAAGACACACTCAGACAAAAATAACCTGCAGGGAAGAGAGGCACTCAGACCCCCAGGCCCCAGTCCCCCAGTCCCCAGACCACCAGACCACCAGACGCCCAGACCCCCAGACCACCAGACCACCAGACCCCTAGACCACCAGACCCACAGGTACCTAGACCGCCAGGCACCCAGACCCCTAGACTACCAGACCCCCAGGCACCAAGACCCCCAGGCCACCAGACCCCCGACCACCAGGCAACCAGACCCCAGACCCCTCGACCACCAGAACAACAGATCACCAGACACCCAGACCCCAGACCACCAGGCAAACAGGCAACCATACCCCCAGACTACCAGGCAACCAGACCCCAGACTACCAGACCACCAGACCCCCAGACCACCAGGCACCCAGACCACCAGGCAACCAGACCCCAGACCACCAGACCCCCAGACCCCCAGACATCCAGATCCCCTAGACCACCCAGACCCATAGATCCCAGGCCCCCAGACCCATAGATCCCAGACCCCTAGACCCCCCAGACCACCAGAACACCCAGACCACCCAGCCCACCAGATCCCACTAGGAACCATTAAATCCCTGTAATAATCCAAGAATAACACTAACCTGACATTCTGGTTAATCCAGGAAGAGACTATCTGTCATGTGATGCTAGTCTACACAGAGTAGTAGACGTCCCCGCTCCTCCATTATCTGAGCCGAAGCCACAAAGTTAGCTCATCAGCATCTATCTGCTCTTTATCTACAGGTCAGCCTGACTGGTGGTGTTTTATTGCCAGCCGGAGGAGGAGGTGTCATAAGAGATGAGATGTGTGTTTCACAACACCAACTATGCATCAGGGCTTGTTGTAATGTGTGGAATGAAAAGAGGAATGGAATCACCATGCATTACAATGAGCCCGTCCTCCTATTTCTACCTCCACCAGCCTCCCCTGGTGCATATAACGTGCTTGAGCAGAGTGAAAGACTGTGCCCCAATATGGAAAACATTGCATATAGTTTATTTAGCAAAATAGTTTACATTTAATTCTTGTCTAAGTGAAAGAAATCACAAGTCATATATACAGTCAAGGTTATTAATCATATGGTTTATATTGTATTTGAGAACAACATCAATCAAAGTACATGCAGGCTTTTGACAGCACAGGTTTGCTTAATAGGTACTGTATTATGTATTTTTATATTTGTTATTTACCCTTTACTTATTCAGGGGTATGTGTGTTTGTTCCCAGGACCCCTGCTGTGGTCAGAGCATTACTGAACATTAGTGATATCAGTGTCAGTATCAGCCTGAGCAAGCCTCCACTGGGCCACTTATCTAGAACTGAATTAACCACCAATCTGGAGAATTAGTCCCTGGGCAGCTGTTCCGTTTGGCAGGGAGGTGGAGCTTTGCACTTCCACTGAACCAGGGGAGGTAGAAATTGGAGGATGAGCGCATTCCAATCCATTCCCTATTCCATTTCATGCTTTACAATGAGCCCATCCTCTGATTTCTACCTCCACCAGCCTCCCCTAGTGCCAGGTAGAGAGAGGAGACAATGCGGCATTCATGCATATATGTATTGATCCCAGCAGGATTCAAACCCACCACCTAGTAGTTGCCATGCTACCTAAGCAACACAGGACCACAACAAGCAATCAAACACATCCAGACAAACAGTTTCTATTTTCTCCCTTCAAAATGCACCAATCTTCTTCATGCTATCAAGCAATCACTTGTTGTCAAACGCCATCTAAAATAAGCAGCTTTCCTCTACTCTTAAACAAGTGAAAGCTGTTTCCCCAGACAATCTTTCATTTGTTCAGTTGTGTCTAAGAGATGCAATCACCATCGTCTCGTCCCCCCCCCAACCCCACAGGGGGAAACCAATAATGATGATAACTATAGTCCTGTTCTTGTTCACAGACAAACAAGGCTACTTCACAACACAGGACATGGCAGTTTAGTTCTGGCCTCAAATTTCCGTCCCTTGCCACCCGTCCGCAACCTCTTGACGAGGTGGTTAGCCCTTAGTAACCACACGTGCCCATCGGCTCTCTGAACTTGCCTGCCAGATGGCCTGAAGCCAGGAGGACTCATCTACCTGCGTCCTGATTAGACCCTGTCCAGAAACAACGCCTAGCTCCTGCTCCCTAGCTCCTACTCCCTAGCTCCTACTCCCTAGCTTCTACTCCCTAGCTCCTACTCCCTAGCTTCGACTCCCTAGCTCCTACTCCCTAGCTCCTACTCCCTAGCTCCTACTCCCTAGCTCCTTTTCCCTAGCTTCTAATCCCTAGCTCCTACTCCCTAGCTCCTACTCCCTAGGGTTTACACGCTGGAGTCGATCTGAAAGGATTGGATAGGTATAAGCATAAAGGGGGGACTTGTACAGCTAATCCTAATTCCTAATTCCTATTCTTAATCTAGTATGCTGGATCAGAAGGTAAAGTGGAACGACTAGAGTCTTGCTTATACCTATCCATTCCTTTCAGATCTACACAAGTGGCTAGGGTAGGTAGGTTCTGCTTCTTATGACACCTCCTACAGCTGACAATAAAACACCACCAGTCAGGCTGACCTGCAGATAAAGAGCAGATAGATGCTGATTAACAGATAATTAGCATGACTGCTAGTTTCTTGACTGCTAGTTTCTTCCTGGGTTAACCAGGATCTCCACCACCAGCCCCCCTACTGCCAATACCCATCCATTGCTTTCAGATCAGTGTAGAGGAAGGAGACAAGGACAGGAGGCCACAGAATTGAAACGCAGCCCAAGGCTTTCTCCACCAGGAAGTAGATTTAGCTGCTGTATCCATCCCTGTGTAATCCTCTCTAATCAACACCGTTATTTGGTTGGGTAATTTGCTCAGGATGTATCTGGATTTAGTGGGTTGCCATTGAGATAGTTACAGTAGGCTGTTTGAATGGTCATAGAAAGCGGGATCCAAAGCCAAATTTCCACAGAAATCCTTGACGTAAATTGATCTAATCTCCTTTTAGTATTTTCATTTATATCATTATGATGTAATTATCTTAATTTGTTTATAATTATATTTATTTATATATATTATAATTATATTTCACACCCCTCCTAATGTGTTTCTGGAGAGAACTGCTTTCTTCATTCTATGATCTGTGTGTGTGTGTGCGTGTGTGTGTGTGTGTGTGTGTGTGTGTGTGTGTGTGAGTGTGTGAGTGTGTGTGTGTGTGTGTGTGTGTGTGTGTGTGTATGAGCGTGTTTGTGTACGAGCGTGTTTGCGTGTGTGTGTGTGTGTGTGTGTATGTATTTGTGTATGAGCGTGTGCGTGCGTATGTGTGTGTGCGTATTATGACACAGTGTTATCCTAGAGACTGCCCCCCCCCTACATGTGTCTGACAGCACATGGGGCCACAGCTGTGCAGCGTAACTAACCACTCATATTCCTCATGTTCTGGTTCTCTCTAAGATCACCTGTCGGATTCTCTGCCCACCTGCTGAATGGAGGGAGGGAGTACAAGAGCATGTGAGGCACAGACATGTTCATGAGTCCTCCTCCCCCTCCTCTTACTCTCTCTCTCTCTCTCTCTCTCTCTTTCTTACACACATACACACACAGACACACACACAGACACACACAAAGACACACAGACACACACACATCGCTGCAGAGAGGGGGTTGAGGGGGCTGCTGGCGGTGTTGTTGCCACGGCAACGCTATGCCTCCAGGTGACAGAAATAAATACATCTCTCTTTTCCTTTCATTCAGTATTCTCCTTAGGTAAAATTACAACACGCATGCTGAAAATGACTCATCAAAACACACAGCTATTTTTTTATTATTATTATTTTTTATTTTTTTAATGTTTAATGTTTTTAATTTTACCTGACTAGACTTTTATCAATATCATGTTCTTAATGTCTGATAATATAGGTGTGTTGTTGTTGTTGTGTTCTGTCCAGTGTAAAGTGTTTGTGTTGTTTCCGTGTGCCTGCACTCCTACCTACATAATTACCCCTTGTGAGATAAATGACGTATTTTGAATTTAATTTAATTGAACAATATTGCCCTATACACCAGATCAGAGAAGCAGGGGAGGCTGGTGGAGGTAGAAATCTGAGGAGAGGCTCATTGTAATTCATGGAATGGAATAAAGAACGTGTTTCATAACATTCCTCATTCCACTCCATATATTACAATGAGCCTGTCCTCAGATTTCTACCTCCACCAGTACCTGCAAACCAGAAACTATATTTTTAAAAAAAAGTAATTAATTGCACTCAGATGGACTCAACTCAACTTATTGAGTGACTTTCTTCTTTTTTTTTTGCATTTGAGCAAATTTTGCATTTGAGTGTCGTAGCAAAGGATCTGAATGCTTATGTACATGAGGTATTTCTATATATTTACACATTTGCAAACATTTCTACAAACGTTACAAATGTTTTCGCTTTTGGGGTTTTGTGTGTGCATTGATGGCAAAAAAAATACATTTAATCCATTTTAAATCTTTAACACAACAAAATGTGGAAAAAGTGTAGGGGTCTCAATACTTTCCAAAGCCACTCCAAAGAACAATCCAATTCAAAAGACTGTATTCATCCCCAAGGGGCAATTACTTTGGGCACATAGGGTCAACAACAACAACAACAACAACAACAACAACAACATGACAGCATACCACAACATATCACAATGACATTTACACACACTAAAGCGACATAAAGGATATAAAATAATGAATCCTTAAGAAAGTGCAGTGCAGATTCATAGTCATAGGGCTGCCGTGTGTGTGTGTGTGTGTGCGTGCGTGCGTGCGTGCGTGCGTGCGTGCGCGTGCGCGCGTGTGTGAACAGCACCTCAGATCAGATCAGAGGAGGTGGGCCACCTGTATCAACCACAAGATGGTGCTCTGCCCTTCAGAGTTGAGTGTTATCTAATTGTGGTGTGAGTGGTTTGGAGTTGAATGTTATCTAGTTGTGGTGTGAGTAGTTTAGAGTTGTGTTGCCAATGCTCTCAGCTCTACAGGAGTGAGCAGTGGGTACCGGCGAGGGGCTGGGGGTCGATTTGGAACTCAGCATGGATTACAGTCATCATGTTCCCACACAAACACACACACGCACACACACACACAACCATCCAACCATCCACCCGCCCACCCCCCCCCCCCCCCACACACACACACACAAACACACACACACACCCATCCACCCACCCACCCATCAACACACACACACACACACACACACACACACACACACACATACGCGCGCACACACACAGTCAATGTATAAGACACTCATGACTCATGTGACTGGAAGAAACCTGTTCTGTTCGGTGTGAACAAGATCATAAACCCTGGACCAGGTCTGACTACCCATCAGTTGACTAGAAGTATATGTGGCTTATACAGGAAGTGCCTTACATAAAACTATGTGATTTATGTGACTAATAAAACTTTAACTAGAGGTGGGACGACTGGAGAAGTATGGAATGCTGCCTGGTGACTTTGAATGGTTTGAAAGTATATTTTATCCAGAATTCAAGGTGATTATTGGTTAAATGTAAACGTAATGTACTACTTACATAACAGGGAGAGCATCTAAGTTACGTAAACTGGTCCCTGATGAGGTACACTAAGTGTAACTCAGGGGAGGCTAGTGGAGGTAGAAATCGGAGGACGGGCTCATTGAAATGCATGGAATGAAATGAGCAATGGTATAACACATGATGCCATCACTCATTCCATTCTGTGTATTACAATGTAGACCGTCCTCCGATTTCTACCTACACCAGCCTTCACACTGGTATAATCTAATGTTTCTATCTATCTATCTATCTATCTATCTATCTATCTATCTATCTAACACTGTGTCCACTGTCCTTATAACTTCAGTGTCACAGGACACTAAACATGTAAAAGATTATAGCCTTATGACCTACCTACTACGAACGTCACATAACTAAACATAACATAACAGCACCCCCTAACATTAACCATAAGACATCACTGTGTCGTCATAACCTCCAGGTCACATGGGGCTAGTTATGAGACTGAGTGATTATGTGAGTTATTGTGAAGCCAAATATGGGCCTATCAGTCTGTCGGTCGGTCGGTCTGTCTGTCCCTCCCTACTTGCAGCTCCCAAACCTCTGCCCGATCACTCAGTTCTTCCACCTCGGCTGGCCACATTGTGCTTTGTGACTGCCAATGGCACCTGGTCTTAGCATAGATTTTTGCTTATGATGACTGATGGATAGATGTTTCACTTACTTTAGACAAATGTACTTGTTGTAAGTCGCTTTGGATAAAAGCATCTGCTCAATATCAAAAATGTAAATGTAAAATGTCTGTCTGTCTCTCACATTGTCATCATAACCTCCAGGTCACAGGGGCTAGTTATGAGACAGGTGAGTTATGTCAGTTATTGTGAAACCAAATATGTGATATAAGCCATGACTTGTGACCTATTTCACATGTTGAACAAACCACTTTCAAGTGAATCTTATAAGCATAAGGAATAATCACAAGAGATACTGTAAATGCATAATTCATAAGAGAAACTGTCAAGTTTATTTGAGTTTTCTAAACACACATGAAGTTTAAATTCAAAGCGGACCGCTGCCCCCTTGCTTCGAAAGGAGGGATGACAAGCATGGTAAAAAAAAATTGAACAACAACATATTGGGCTGTTTTCCCGGACACAGAATAAGTATTAATTATTCTAGACCAAAATACCTTTCCAATTGAAATGCTTTATTAACCTAGTCCAGGACTAGGCTTAATCTGTGTCTGACAAACCAGCCCATAGCGTTGTACTGTAGGCCCACCAATAGGGTCAGAGCCAAATAGAACTCTCTTCTCTTTCCTCCAGACAAAAGTGTGAGTCTCTGACTAAGGACCTCTGCTGGGTTGACATATTCCACGTTGTCAATGCACCACCACCCCCCACCTCCACACACACACACCTCCACACACACACCCCAGCCTGTGCGATGATGTATTCGTCTCGCTAATTAAGACACAATGGTTCGATGACGTGACGGGAGTCTTCACACCTTCTAGTGTGTCCATTGACATTTCAGTCATTAAACTGAAACACCACCAGGACAGGAGACCAGAAGCTCCTCCATACACAATCATACAGAGGCCGATGGTGTGTGTGTCTCATTGAATGTGTGGCCGAAGGCTTTCACACACGCTGGCCCTCCTTTCTCTAGATGACAGTCACACACCTGTTCCCCTCAGGTGTTAGCAGGTAGAGATGACAGGGTAGAGGGGACACAGACCCAGGTCTCTCCCTCTCTGTCTCTCTCACTCTCTCTGTCTAGTTTAACTGATACGGCACAGCCATAGATGTAGGAAGAACTGACCCCCCCCCCCCACACACCCCGAAATCCTAACTTTAACTAGAAGCGGAGAAAACGGAAGACTGAAGAAAGCTTCTAGAGGGCAACTTTCTCTCTCTCTCTCTCTCTCTCTCTCTAGGGGAAACTCTCTCTATATATCTCTCTCTCACACACGCACGCGCACACACACACACACACACACACACACACACAGACACTCTCTCGCTCTTTCTCACAGGGTTCACAGGGGTTCACAGGAAAATAAAGAGAATACGTGCTCGACTTAATTAAAGTGTCTTTGGGTGCTGTATAGCCCAGGGTTGATCCAATAAGTCAATAATACGGCCAGCACTCTCAAATAAATAGAAAAATAAATTATGGTTAAATGCATCATCAGCATAGTCACAGGGATTCAAAACAAAGGATTGGGGGATGAATGAGAATCAGACTTTTATGAGAGCATGAGTAAGGTCGCTGATTAGAATAGTGTCTGTGTGTGTGTGTGTGTGTGTGTGTGTGTGTGTGTGTGTGTGTGTGTGTGTGTGTGTATGTGTGTGTGTGCGTGTGTGTGTGTGTGTGTGTGTGTGTGTGTGTGTGTGTGTGTGTGTGTGCATGCAGACCTGGATGTGTGTGTTGTTAACTTTTACTGCTCCGCTGACTAAGCCTGAGAGATTGGCCCATCAAAGTACTCATTGCAGGCTAAGAGAGGACATCATAGAATCTGAATGTGATGGTCTTCCAAGCCGAACCAAATCCCTCCTTTCACATCTCAAAACCTCATTGTTCAAGGTATGTGTGTGTGTGTGTGTGTGTGTGTGTGTGTGTGTGTGTGTGTGTGTGTGTGTGTGTGTGTGTGTGTCTGTGTGTGTGTGTGTGTGTGTGTGTGTGTGTGTGTGTGTGTGTTTGTTTGTTTGTGTGTGTTTGTGTGCCCTACGGCAAATCATCTGGCCACATCTCCTCTTTGACGGCCAATGGGCACACAGGGAGTACAACAGATGCAGCATGCAAACATCAGCATTGGTCATGTTAGGTTGCAACGCAGAGGGAGAGGTGCATCACACTCCTCTGAGTCACTCTGTGGGTCATCACACTGGCTGTTATTGTGGAGCATCATTCACCTAAACAGATGTTCTGTTCACCCACTGGTTGACACATCTGCCCAGGGGGGCGGTTCAGCTAATCTTTACTGGACAACAGGGTGGTGCTACTGCATTCTGTGTTGACACACACAGGCCTGGACACACACACACACACACACACACACACACACACACACACACACACACACACACACACACACACACATACAGCTAACACACGCACACGCACACACACACAAACACAGAAAATCTAGCTGGTGTTTATTACACAGAGTATTTAAACTGCACACGCTATGAATAAAAAAAATATATCACTTTTATTTTGGAACACACAGTTTGAGATTTTGAACATTTTACTACCTGCATCCATCATCACCAGGGGAGGCTGGTTGACACACAAAGGCCTGGACACACACACACACACACACACACACACACACACACACACATACACACGCACACACACACACACACACACACACACACACACACACACACACACACGTGAACATTTTACTACCTGCATACGTCATCACCAGGGGAGGCTGGTGGGCGTAGAAATCACAGGACAGGCTCATTGTAATGCATGGAATGGAATCCTCCAATTTCTACCGCCGCCAGTCTCATCACTACAGCTCATTAATGGAAGGGTTGAAGTCGGCATGGATGAGGGTGTGATGAGGGTGTTCAGCTACGACGGTGTCTGGGACATAGAAACAGAATGAATAGAACAAACACGGTCCCTCAGAACATGGCAATTTTGGCTAGTACACCAAAAGATGGCCGACACAGAATTGTAATTTATAATTGCCATGGTAATCATTGTTATTGCATGTGCAGAACACAGAGAGAAGCTACAAATTCATAGCAACGAAGCATAATTTGGCTGAACATTCCAATGTCAGCTGAGTTGAGTAGGGTGTTAAGATAAAAGCTACAAG
This sequence comes from Argentina silus, assembly GCF_951799395.1. Lineage (NCBI taxonomy): Eukaryota > Metazoa > Chordata > Actinopteri > Argentiniformes > Argentinidae > Argentina > Argentina silus. Next base: position 22,019,976 of record NC_139666.1, read on the forward strand.
CTAAAACTTCTAAAGGGTACACCAAAAACATGGCCGCCGGTACGCCCACCATGGAATGTTGATTAGAACATGTGCTACACGTTCTATTTCTATGGTCTGGGGGGGAGGGGGGGGTTCTGTTGTGTAACTTAGACTCTAATGAACTCTGTCACTTAGACTCTTGAGTCCTCTCGACACTCAAGCACCCGTGCTTCACGCATCTGGAAACGTCGTAATCATTGTGTACAATCTGGCGTGATTGCTCCGCGGAACATGACACCGCCAAGCAGAGCAGACAGGCGATGGAGAGGCCCTTTAGGAGCGCTCAGGACTCCAGGCCGCTCAGAGACCTATTTGGACAGAGTGCTGTTTATGTGAAACAAGGTTCCCCCTTGATATGGAATATGAGGCCAGGCTGTAAAGGAGAATGCACCCTGTCTTTCATTTTCTCTCTCTTTCTGTCTCTACCTTTCTCTTTTTCTCTACCTGTTTGTCTCTGTTTCCCTCTTTCTCTTTCTCTTTCTCTTTCTCTCTCTCTCTCTCTCTCCTTCCCTCCCTCTCTCTCTCTCCCTCTCTCTCTCTCTCTCACACATTTGTGTTGAGTATCTCAGGGCAACCATCAGCAGCAGTATTGAATAATATTGAATAATAAAGTTCGCCAGGTCTGGGATCCATTAGAATCTGTAGAGGCTGATTGGTTTTATTACAAGGGGCAGAAGATGATGTCATCTCTGACAGTACTGTTCTGGGCTTGGCCGTTTGTGTCTGCTTTTCCTGGAAAACTGACTGTACAGCTGTGACATGCATGGAGTGTGTGTGAGAGAGATATGCAGGTTTCTGATTACTGTCTCAGAATTGTGTGTGTGTGTGTGTGTGTGTGTGTGTGTGTGTGTGTGTGTGTGTGTGTGTGCGTGCGTGTGTGTGTGTGTGTGTGTGTGTGTGTGTGTGTGTGTGTGTGTGTGTGTATGCAGGTGTCTGATTGCTGTCTCATGCATGTGTGTGCTTGTCTGCGCGTGTGTGATTAATGTTGTTTCATCCCAGTATAATGATGATTGCGTAAGCATCTGCTTGTTGCATGTTTTAGTCAGGGGAAGTTGCATCTCATCAACTTACTTAACCAACACACTCACTCACACACATACACACACACACACACACACACACACACACACACACACACACATACACACTCACACACACACACACACACACACACACACACACACACACACACACACACACACACACACACACACACACACACACACACCTGTGGTCGTGGCTTATCTCCTCCAGAGCAACCCCACTGTGTGTTCACCTCTCAGGCTTCATAACAACCCTGGCTCGTCAATACAGCCAGGCTTATTAACACTATCAATCTGTTAGGCCTGCCTAGAAGGCCTGTCTCTGGGATTAACGAACGTGTCCTCTCCAACGTGGTGGTCGATGTCACAACGTCGATGCCACACAGGAGGAGTAGCGCCCGGGGAACCTTTAGGAGGACACACACAGACAGAGAGAGAGAGTTCCTGTCACAGCACATCTAGATGGTGTTTATTACACACCGTGTATTTCATTTAGGGCTAACTGCACACCAGGGGAGGCCGGTGGAGGTAGAAATCGGAGGACGGGCCTCATTGCAATGCATGGAATGGTATGAGTAATCACATGTGTTTGATAGCCATTCCTCATTCCATTCCATGCATGACAATGAGCCCATCCTCTGATTTCTACCTCCACCAGCCTCCACTGCTGCACACACCATGAGGTACAGCAGGGGTGTGATTACGAAGGGAGAAAGGTTGTTGGACATGAAGACAAATAAACACTTTTCACTTTTCAAAATCACTTTGGAACACACTGAGTATTATTTTTTAACAAAATGTGTGAATCCAACTGTAATGTTTAGTATTGTGTCTTTGATCTTAATACAAGAGTGTCTTTGATCTACAAAAGTGTAGGTTTCTCCATCAGAACATCGTAGAGCTGTCTCTAATGTCTCAAATGTTTGTGTTAGTGTGTGTGTGTGTGTGTGTGTGTGTGTGTGTGTGTGTGTGTGTGTGTGTGTGTGTGTGTGTGTGTGTGTGTGTGTGTTGTGTTTCAGGGCAGCAGTTCTCTTCCCTGAGTGTCTCCATCCACCGCCCTTTTGAGAGGAACAGCTAATCTAGAACAACCCTGGAATGTAGTGTCTTTGTAGTGCACTTGTTGTAAATTGCTCAAATTAGATTCTAGAACAAATGGAGCAATATAACATTTCACTGCTGTCTCTCCTTCCCTCTCAAGTTTTAGGTATTATCATACTGTATTTACTGAGGCTCCTGTAGGCCTGTATAGTGGAATTATAAGATTCTAATAAACTTTTTTGAATTATTGGAATTAAATTGTCCGACTTTATTTCCTTGGTGGGCTGGCTGGCTATGTACTGAACTGAAAATGTAACATAATGAGATCGCCAATTGTTTTCCTTCATTTCAATCCAGCACACTGGCACAGGATATAACAGCGCAATCTTATTTCATCCAATCAGGTTTTATATTTTATTCTTTTTAAATATGTTTTAGGGCATTTCTGCTTTATTGGGATAGAGACAGTAGAGGTTGACAGGAAGGATGGGTGAGAGAGAGGAGGGATGACATGCAAGATATGTCGAGGGTCGGAATTGGTATCAAAAATGACATACAAGTTGGTGTTGGCCTGGGCGCGCGAGGGAGCGCAGCGCAAAGGAGGGGGATGACCGCGCTACCACGGAGGGGTGTTGATTGGTCACCATTGCGTGGGAGATGATGCTCCCGTCCTCAAACTTATAGGCTTTATAATTCTCCCGATCCACAAAGTCATTAGTGGGACTGTGGGACCCAGCGTGGCGATACAACGAGACTTTTTCCTACACCAACCGAACCAAACCGAAGCTCTGCTCTCCAAAGCGCGTGAGACTCTGACGATTGAGATGAGCGCGAGGTGTCTACGGCAACTTTGCCTCCTGCATGTGGTCTGGTGCCTCTGGTTCTGTAGGGTGAGAGTCGGTAAGAGACCATTCAATTTTGACATTTAACTTCTTTTTTTTCTTTATCTTTTTTTTTGGTTTGTTTTCTGTATAGTCTACATTTAAAACGAACAAACAAAACGAATCAGTGACATGGACAATGGGGAATACAATATGCTCATGTTTATGTAGCTGTTCATACTGCATAGTGGGCTATTTAATTGTGTTCATGCTATAAACAATAATTATGTGAAATAATATGATGAATGAAACGAAAATAAACGGAAACTGTTCTGTTTAGAGGCTTATCCCAGTCCATTCAAACACTGTGAAGATGGAATGGCTTTAACAAAGGTATTTGGAATATTGTTTTTATGCATGTCCAAACTTCAAAGTGATAGGTGTCATTTAGAAGAAAAACTAATAGTATTGTCTTGAAACTTCTCTTTGGAATTAGCATGCCTAACACATTTTCCAATTATTTAGAAAACAAATCTGTAGCTCAAAAGACATATGTTTTGTGAGAGAATGTACATTTCTGATTTCAGTTTCAACCACGTCCTTATTTATTTATTTATTTATTTTAAGCTTGATTGGGTTTGATTAGGCCTATGCATTCTAATAGTCTTCATAGATTCATTCAAATACTAGCTCTCCATGGACAACGACATGCTAATGCATGTGTTTCACTGTACCTTGCATGCATCTGCAGTATCTGTCTGAATGTCTACTACTGTTCCATCCTCTGTTCTATCCTTTGTGTCTCTTTCATGGTAGTCCTGCTCTACAGCATTCAGTTATTAATGTTATTAATGTTAGTGTGTGCTTTATTTCCACTGGGGGAGGGGGGTTAGTGTGTGTGTTTGGGGGGGGGGGGTCTGTAGCTTATATACGATGATTTGAGGGAGCTGGGGTTGAGGTCTGGGGCGGGGGTGGTTGAATGTGAGGAGGGGTGGGGGGGGGGGGGGTGAGTCACTACTGTCTGAAGTTTGGAGTGAGAGGGGGGGGTAAAACATACAGTATATGTCCCCTGCCCACTCATAGCACCTTGACACACAGGTACAATCCTGATGTGACATCATTAGGGGCTTTTGCAATAGGCTACAGCTAAGCCACAGCCAAATTAATACAGGCAAGGGGTTATTGGGAGCCAGATCTGGAATTGGAATTTAATTTAAATGTGGCTCCCATTGCGTCATCAGTGACATAGTGACACATGTCATGACAAATAGGCCTATCATTAGCTTGGTCTCTTGGCTGTGGTGCCTTGGGTCTGTCTGTGTCTGGATTTTAGCCATGAAAACAGAGACACAGGGCGGGATTTAAACCCCAGATCTCTGATATCATACATCTCCATGGTTACCATGTTATATACTGTATTTACCATGTTATAGTTACCATGTTATACTATATTTACCATGTTATAGTTACCATGTTATACTGTAGTTACCATGTTATACTGTAGTTACCATGTTATAGTTACCATGTTATACTGTAGTTACCATGTTATAGTTACCATGTTATAATTACCATGTTATACTGTATTTACCATGTTATAGTTACCATGTTATACTGTAGTTGCCATGTTATAGTTACCATGGGCACACACACACGCACACCTGTAGTTGATTCTGAGTCTCTGTGGTTCGTCTGTTGCAGGTTCCTGACATTCAGAGTGATGTGAAGGACATGGTGTGGAGAGATCAGAATGAGGTGGGTCCTATCACACAGCTCTCACTTGACACAGAGCATGAATGGATGGATGGATGGATGGATGGATGGATGGATGGATGGATGGATAGATAGATGATTTAATCAATACTTTATTTACCCCCTATGGGGAAATTCAGCACCAGAGAAAATATCATGTCTTCTCTTCTGACATTCTTCACAGGAGCAAGTTCAGAATGTATTCAAAAGAGTAAGTACCTCAAAATCAGTAACCTCAAAATATTGTAGGCTACCCCTCAATATAATTATCATCCTTGCAGCAGATTGTTGACTTCTCTATCTCCTTCCCCCTCCCTCTCTCTGTCTGTCTCTTCCCCCTATCTCACCCTCCCCTCTCCATCTCTCTCCTTCCTTCTCTCCCCTCCTCTCCACCCCTCTCTCTCATCCCTCTCTCCCCTCCTCCCTCTCTCTAACTCCTTCTCTCCCCCCCCCCCCCCCCCTCTCTCTCAGTTCCTGTTTCACTACTCTAAAGCACACAACTCTATGGGTTCTGTGCAGCATGAGGTAAGAGTTGGAAGACTCCATTCAGAGTACAAACTGTCCTTACTTCAGATATAAGTGAATTGTGCCTGACAGGCTACATACCAGCAGGCTACAGGACTAACTAACTGGCTGTCTATGAGCTGTCTACCCTGGCAGACCTGCATGAGATTTAGATGATTGTAAACAATTTGAGTCATTGTTAAGACTTGATGACAAGACTCCTGATGACAGATGAAACAGCAACATATTCCTGCTCTGAGTTTGGGCAAAGTTAACGTTGTGTCTTTAATGAAGTCCGTGGATGAGGGCTAGTATGATTGTTCTAACAGGGCTGTCCCTCTCTAGTCCCATTCAGTACACCCTCTGATGCGTTTGTCGCCCAAGCTGTCCCAGAGGAGAAAGAAGCAGCTTCTGCTTCTGGTAAGAAGAACTGGAAAATCTTCATTCACTTTACAAATTGTGACTGACAAATGGCAGTCAAATATATATGGACATGTACACACACATGAAAATAGGCAGTTATATTGGCAGGAAAGACACTTGTGTAGTTGTGACAGGGCTGGAATGGTGATGCAAGCCACATGGAGCCATTCCACCCACACAAACCTCCACCAGGGGGCAGGCTGGAGATACTAGCATCTGATTTATACCTGGCTTATCTTTTCAGCCTAACACAAATGGGTTAGCTTGGGGTTAATTCTGGCCCTAGTAGTCACAGACACCTGGGCCGTTTCTCAATTGTTAGAAAGATGATTCCTCGTGTCCTATCCTCCATCCTCCACTCGCTTCCTACTCAAAACGCATTGGAGATAAGTTCCTCCCCTTAGATATTCTCCTCCATGGTTTTTGAGAAGAAGTGGGTGGAGAACGTAGAAGAGGATGCGTGGAAACAGGTTTCTAACAATTGAGCAAGGGCCAATGTGTAGCGCTTCCCTGTCTAACAGTGGGTGGTAGCGAAGACAAACTTACTTGAGATAATAATAAGAGGCCTATAGCTGCTTGAGCCGTAGCTCTCCCTCCCACTGGCTGGCTCTGGGCATTAACCATTACTCTGACTGACCTATTAAGGGTCCAGCATATAGTTTTGCTGCCCCTGCCGGCCACACTGACAATGTGAGAACATGCATGTGCTAAACATGCACCTATCTTTGTAAACAAACCAAATGTGAAATAGGGACGTAAAGGCCAGTGTCCTACCCGACACCAGATTTTAGAAAACGCTTCGTTTGAACTCTTCACTGAACGTTCTTCATCACCTTCTTTCCTTGACGGCTACTGATTTATCATGGCCAGTTAGCACAATTTGAAAGCTCAAGTCTACATACTAGACCTTTAAAAACTAGGACATACTGACATTCAATAGGACCTCTAATTGTGACTAAAACATCTCTCTCTCTCTCCGTCTTCCCCATGACATAGAAGATCCGAGCCATCCAAGAGGGTGCGGTGTAACAGGTGTGGATGGGAACAACACGATTAGAACCATCAGCAATCTGCATCCCCCCTGGTCATGGAGCACAAAATGGCCAACAGAAAGAGATGCAGCATCCTCAGCTGTCGCTATGAATAATGACTTATTTTTCAGAAATAAATTATTGTAGATAAATATATATAATAGCATTGCAGATTGCCTAGTGTCATCTTGATCTCCTATGTTTTCTGTCTTGTTCTGTAATGAGGCACACTTGACCACTGTTGCACAGACACAAATACAGACATCTCTTTGGAACCTGAGGAACTGTCCAGGCACGCAGGCACGCAGGCACGCAGGCACGCAGGCACGCAGGCACGCAGGCACGCAGGCACGGTATCACTCGCTCACTCGCACAAGAGTCATATACATCAAAAGAGTCCTTTATATGTGACGACAACACAGATAACCAGGGTGATTGAACACTTTATAAAAATTGTCTATGGTGCTGGCATTTAATTTAACAATTTCCAAATGAATACATTTATTATGGCATATATTATGAAACGTATGCAGAATATAAAAGGACCAATGACAATCTTCTCTGGAGGCGGTGCAGACATCCACTGACAGGCTGAGACCTGATTCAGGGGGGAAGATGCTCTCATGAGCATCCACACACACACACACACACACACACACACACACAGGGAAGACACCTCAGATGACCCTCTCTGCCAGATAGGGAGAGAGGTGGGCCATTTATAGAGCCACCACAGGAGAGAGAGTCCCCCCCCCCCCCCCCCCCCCATACACACAGTGGCAGTAGTCGAACGTTAGACTAATGTTGTTTAGAGGTTATGGGGACATTAGTTAGTTAGTTACTCTTCGTCAGAGTCGCTGTCGTTGCATGTGGGGAGAGAGGATCTGATGGACGACATGAGTTTGTCTTCGATTTGCTTCTTGGGGTTCTCCTCCAGGTCGGTCTTGATGGCGCCAGACTCCGATAACCTCCACTCCAACTCTGTGACAACAGGACAGAGAGGATTCAGATGTCAAAGGAAACACAATGAAGACAAAAGACTAAGTCATTCATGAAATATACCTAGTCTTCAGGCAGCACTCCAACTATTGACTGACAACAGTGACCAAATATGATTTAGATCTCCCAAAAATAGACAACAAAGTCAAAAAGACCACTGTCTCCCACTGTTAAATGATTAGATGATTGCATGTTATTGTAATCAACACATATGTTATATTACATAACTAATAGTGTAATACCATGAAATTGTACTTTCTCTGCTGCTTGCACAGAAATGTGCTATACCAAAACAATTTCATTCTCAACACGAATTAAGGAGACAGGGTGAGTGTGTGTGTGTGAGTGAGTGAGTGAGTGAGTGAGTGAGTGAGTGTGTGTCTTACCGTCACGTTTAAGGTTCATGCCCCCGAAGACGAGCGGTCCGATGAACTGGGCCTTCATCTCTCCCTCGTGGTAAACAAAGATGGTGGGCAGGTTCCGGTCCGGGTAGTTGGGGATGCAGGTGGTGGAGATGGACTTCAGGAACTTGGTCTGAGGGAACTTGCTGGCCAGCTCTGCTAGGTGCTGGTTTATCAACGTACACAGGGGGATGCTGGGACAGACGAAGAACGGAAGAAGACATCAAGAGACAAGTTAAACAGATTACAAGTAATGAACTATTCACACTAATAACACCTATTTGAGCAACATAAAAAAAGAGCTTCGTGAAAAAAAAAATGTGAGGGCTGATTTATGTTTTTGTCATCATCTTCTACAATCTAAAACTGAGAACCTTTCATATTAGACACTTGTTACAATGTTTGCTTCATGTCCTGTATGTTTTAACGAATGAGTGTTTGTGGACTGTGACAAGTTTACCTCACTAACTGCCAAAGAATTCTGGAACGCTGTGGTATTTACCAAGCAACAATATTTTGATTGGCTACAAAATGAAGCACCCGTGGCACTCTAGAATGTTGACTATTTGGGCGACTTTATTCACCCTCGGCACTAAATGAGTTAAGTCAGACCTTCAGTAAGGTGATGACAGTGAGATGACAGACAGACAGACTCACCCCTGTTTGCAGAGGTGCAGGATCACCCAGATGCCTTCTCCAGCCTTGTTCACCTCCTTGATGTAGTCCTGCCCCGAGATCTCCATCACCTCACCAAACACGTTCTTTATCTGGGTGGCTTTCCACTCCGCTAGGCGCTTCTGTCTGGTGGAGGGGGGGAAGAGAGAGAGAGAGAGAGAGAGAGAGAGAGAGAAAACATCTGTGAGTACTAGGTGGTCAACATTATTACATCCTGATCAGTTCTTTCACAGAAAGGTGGCAGAATCTCCATATGCTTCGGGAGGTGACTGACTTGTACATCTCGATGGCAGCCTCATCGTCGTCACTGAACTCATCCTCGTTCTCCTCCAGCTCATCCAGGGTCATGCTCTCGTACGTTTTCACTGGACAAAAACAACAAACATCTCAGGTTAGGAGAAGTAGCATAAAAGACCAATGAATGAGCTAGGAGAGGAAGACACTACAGAACAGATTCCCCAATCCCACCCTGACACTAACTTCTGTTCCTTGGAGCAACATTGACTCAGAAAAACTATTATTATATTGACACGGAACTGAATATTGCTTTATTCAACTCCTATGAATAGCTAGCTACCAGGGGAGGCTGGTGGAGGTAGAAATCAGAGGACGGTCTCATTGTTTTGATACCATTCCTCATTCCGTTCCATGCTTTACAATGTGCCCGTCCTCCGGTTTCTACCTCCACCAGCCTCCCCTGCTAGCAACCACAGCCAAATGACTTGGCTAAGGCACAAACCGTATGGAACCAGTCAAACAACCAGCCAGGTCTCACCGACAGACTGCTGTTGTAGAATCAGCTCCTCCTCCTCTTCATCGTCCTTCGGCGTCTCCTTGGGAGGAAGGATTCCCTTCTTTCTCAGGATATCATTCCACTCTGTGTCTTGGTTAGGGTCCTAAGGAACATAGTCCACAGTGGGGGGGGTTTAACAGGAAATAGTGACAGATTAGATAGAGATGTATGGTGTTTTCGTGTTCCTCATTGGTAACTATAGCCCAGATGTTCACACACAATCCTGGGAGCCAAGCCAAGCCAATCACACATTACATGTTCAGCCTATCAGCTCTGTAACACAAAATAGGCAGAAAATAGGCTACGTGCGAACAAATACATTTTTCAGTCGAACCGTTGTCTACTTCATTATCACGTTCATACAATACAGCGACATAACAATAACACACGTTTACAAACCTGCATTTTGTCACCGTTGAAGACAGATACTCAAATCACACCACTGCTCTTTCCACACACGGAAATAGAAGGACCGCACCCAAATTGGTTCCGGCAGAAACCAAGAACATTGAATGTCACAAATAACATATGATACCCAGCTAGCTCCAATAATAGCATTTTTTTCAGTGTATTAGTGAGAATCCCTTTTATAAGAACAACACATATTTCTTTCGTCCATTCTATGTTAGTTATCCTCAGAAAAAAACAGGTTGAGGACCGAAAGTGAGGGGACAATAATAATGGTTGCACCAATATCCGTTTGGAGTCTCCAATATGTCCATATTAGGAGTGGGAGCGCTGCATTCCATGTGTGGCAGCTGAGAGTGAGACAACAGCTGTACCTGGACATCGCACAGCGCTGTCAGTCTGAAGACAATCTAACCAGTCCTAGGAGCGTTTTTCTAAAGGCTATATGCGCTCACATTTGACATGCTACATTCATTCAACATATAGATTCTAAATGAACGTATGAACGGATTGAGATTGATTTTTATCATACAATCCCATATGATGTCATGATGTGATTCGGATATTATGCTCGTTATTATATGATTTGAAACTTAATTGTTTTAGGTTTAAGGGGATAGTTTTTTTTTTTACACCTTATAGTCAGATGGTTTCTTATTATGAAAGTAGAAACTGTAATCCATGGTTCAGAGTTTTAAATAGCTAACTTTGCTAATTGTTAATTACTGGTCATTACTGCTAACTGCTAACACAAACAATGGGCGAGATGGGGGGAAATTAGACAAAGTTCAAAATTGCATTGCCAAATCAACTCAAATGAACGTTTTGACTTGGTTGGTAGTTTGATGTGATTTGGACAGACAAATCTCCAGTAGACCTTACTGATGTGTGTATTTGTTCATCTTATGTGACCACATTTGAAGCTTAAAATCACAACCAAAACATGCATCAATTTCTGTTTCTGTCAATGAATGTACAGGCCAATATTGTAGAACTGTAAACATGTATGAGAAAGGTAGAAGGTGACATCAACTAAAACAATAAAACCAATATTCATATTGATATTCAAGTTAATGTCCAAAGTATAAAAATAGCATGTGCAGAGGTCAAGCCAATTTCCTCTTTAGGGATAATAAAGTTGCATTGTGTTGTATTGTATGAAAGTCTGAAATTGTTATCTATTTACATATAATCCCAATAAATGTTGGATGAACTCTTGTTTCACATTTCAACTATCGCAGAAATATGTTATTATGATTTACAGTATAGATAGTTAAAGTCACAGATGTGTTATTCATCATCGGATGTAATGCAAGAGTAGTCTCCTTGGCACAAGTAAAAAAAAAACTCAGTTAATGTTGATAATAATCATAGTCATATTCATATTCAATCCTTATGAAATCATCTACTCCAGTGTTATAAAGAGTCACCAATCACAAAGGGCCAGTGAAATCAAACTTCCTCCGCTTTCGCCGGAACCATGGGAAGGAAAGCTTGGCTAAAATGCGGAAATAAGACGCTTGTGTACAGTTGCGACTCAGGAGGGTGAGAAAATATGAACCCAAGCAGCCAGCGATCGCGGGCAGCGCATGAGATCATGGATGATTCTGAAAATCGTCTCTTTTCTTCCGCGCGTCCTTTTCGGAACTGATAGTGAGACGCCCCCCGTGCATTTTAATCCCATCATAAGAACGGAAGAGTTGCTTTTGTTTCCCTCTCTCCCGCTTTGGCATTGTCTTGTTCGGAAAGAATGTGGTTGAATCCTGAGGAAGTTCTGTTGAAGAACGCACTGAAGCTTTGGGTCACTGAGAAATCCAACGATTTCTTCCTTCTGCAGCGCAGAAGGGGACATGGGGATACCGCGGGGAAAATCACAGGTATGTACGCCCCTTCCCATTTCATCCCCATCTGAACAGCTGTCACCCGACTTGTCAGACCGAACCTTTTGGCTTCAATATTCTATTCAGTGACCGTCGGTCATATGCGACCCCTCAGTTTAAACAATAATACAACTTTGCTGCATTTAACTTCTCTGTTTTATGGGGGGGGGGGGGATTGTATACACTATTTTTTTTTCAAGATAACTTTTTATTTAGTGAGGCAATTAAATTAGTCCTTTCTTTTCAAGTGGAAAAACACATTCTACCGTGCCTTCAATGGGTGTTTGTGAGTTTGGATCCCTTTTCAGTTTTCCCACACTGTGCTAAAGCTTTTACAAAGAACTTTATGATTACAACACAACAGCAGTGTGTCAGGTTTTCATTTGCATACAGTGTTGATTCATTTGATAATAGACCATGATAAGGAACCACCTGGACTAGTTTTGTTGTGTCTATGCTGGGACTTTCCTACCCATTAAAGGACAAGATAGAGAGGACATACCAGATAGAAGAATACAGTAGCATTAGCATGGAGACTTCCTTGTAATATGTTACATATTGTGTATATATAGCCACTTTGTTTGTCACCATGGCTCCAACAGTCACTCTCTCTGGGGTGATAGGTTCAATGAGGCCCTGGTTGTTACGTTGTTGGCCCTGACACAGTGTCTCTCTCTGCTGCTGTATATGAGTTAACCAAGGCACGTTTAGTGACTTTCACAGACCAAGAGAGGAGAACGTGCAGTAGAAAGTTGGTTGAACTAACCATTGTTCCCTCATGATTATGCTGCATGCAACATGATCTCATTGATCATGATAAACATAGTTTCAGAAGAAGGGAAGACCGTTGAGACAGATGCAGCCAGCCAGTCCTGTACGCTACTGTGTTGTTGTCACTCTGACTGTCTAATGTTACTTCTGCTTCTGATTTCAAAAACTGTACTTTGCTCAGAGGGAAACATGGGCCTTTGAGGTTTTCCCTTCTCTCTCTGGCCTCATAGTAGGCCTGTCCACAGAAGCTAGAACCCAGTGAACCACAGAGGGTCAGAGGCTTGTTTACATGAACTGTCTCTGTGTGAAACATTAATGTTGTGTTTTACGGTGATCTACAGTGTAAGCCCTGCAGGCTTTGTGGTGACAGATAGGTCTCTGTTGCCTGGGTGCGAGGCGGGCAGGCGGGCAGGCAGGCAGGCGGGCGGACAGACTGGCAGACGGTAGATGTGGTTGGGAATTGGCAGCGGGCCAGGAGCAGAGCAGGTTATTTGTTAGGGAGTTCAATTTGTCTTTCATCCCTCCTTCCCTCCCTCCCTCCCGCCATCCATCTCTCCCTGCTCTTCTTCCAGTGTGTGTGTGTGTCTGGTGTGTGTCTGGTGTGTGTCTGGTGTGTGTCTGGTGTGTGTGTGTGTGTGTGTGTGCGCGCGCACTAAGTCCTACCTAGAAAGGATCATGAGTGCCTGTCTGTCGTCTTCCCACAATCGAGTAGTTGTTATTCTGTGCCTGTGCCTGTGCCTGTGCCTGTGCCTGTGCCTGTGCCTGTGCCTGTGCCTGTGCCTGTGCCTGTGCCTGTGCCTGTGCCTGTGCCTGTGCCTGTGCCTGTGCCTGTGCCTGTTAGAGCTAGGGTGGGGGCGGGAATACCAAACACAGATACGGATCTCCTACCATCAGAGACTCCTCTCAGCCCTACAGAGTAACCCCCCCTCTGGCAGGCTGAACCTCTCTCAGTTCTCTGTATGTGGTTGATGGTTACCGCTCTCTGTATGTGGTTGATGGTAACTATGAGGATTGTAGCTTTCCTCTCACCTACATCTTCCAATGATCAGCACTAAGTCAGGTGGTTCATCCATGATGGACAGAACATGTTGGTGATGAGTACGAGTTCTGTAACTAAGTCGACCACCCAGATATCTTTTAACAGCATATTGTACAGTGTGTCCATGGGGCATGATGCCAAAAGGTATTGGAGGCCCTCCAGAAACGTGGAATTCCCCCAAAACATGTCACAAGCTAACAAACAACCACCCGCCTGTACTGGCTTTGCAGTAGTTTTGTATGGAAGTCACACTTTCACTCTTCAACTTTCAGGCAGTTTTAGTCTTAACTGTGATAGCGAGCTACGGTACAGTTCAACTCCCTCCTGAGTCTCAGTCATTACACCGAGTAGGCCACAGCCTCTCTAATAAGAATATATGACTCCATTACGTCTCAGCTAAGTAATAGCTTCTCTCTCTCCCCCTCTCTCTCTCCCCCCTCTCTCTCTCTATCCTGCTGGGTGCTTACTACTCATCACTGATTGGATACACCACCTCCTGATAGCAGCGGCATCACTTCTCACCAAAGTAATCGTTATCTCAGTTGAGAGGTATCGTGCGTTTTTTTTGGGACTCTTTTCTGACTATTATTTTCACGAGCGCTCCTGAATGGACCATTCTGCTCTGAATGTTCAGTTCTCTACGGAGAGGAAATATAGAGTTAGAACTAGACAAGAGAGGGCAGTGTGTGTGTTGTGGCCAGGCCCTCGGTGGAGACACATGACTCTGATTACGGGCTCTACTAAAACAGATGCAGACAGAGGATGACGATGATGGTGATGATGAGTGAAGGCCTTGTTATGATGCCTTTGGTATTTCAGAGGCGTGTGTCTCTAATCTATTTCTATCTGCTTGATGATTGGATTTAACGGGAGGTTGGCGTTGTCCCTGAATGCTGCTCCTGGCTCCTGGGGTCACTTTCAATCCAATTCAATTCCACACAACTTTATTAATCCCAGAGGGGCGACAATTAGAAATGCAGGCAGCAGCGTCAACATCAACACATTTAGTTTTTTTTTTTTCAACACCCGTGATTAGGGGCTTTAAGCTTGTATTATACGATAATGTATTGTTATTATGTTATTGGTACGGACCGCAGCCATTGTTTTTAGACGAGGCCCTCATGTACAGTATCATATAAACCAATAGCTTTAGTTATGCTCCACATCGGAGGCCCGATCCCGCCTAGAACCCAGGGCTTAGCTATCTGTTTGGCACCACACTGTGGAATGTCTTGTTTCTGTTATGGACGTGGTAATGAACCTAGCCTTCTGGTGCCCTGTGCAGTAGGTGCCAGAAGTCGGAGGACAGGCTCATTGTAATACATGGAATGGAATGAGGGATGGTATCAAACACATGTGATGTGTGTGTGTGTGTGTGTGTGTGTGTGTGTGTGCGCACGTGCATTATAGCGCGTGCGTAGGGGTCTGTGTTTTGTCAGTTAGCAGTATCTCTCACTAACTCCCAGTGTCTCTCTGTCCCCGCTCTCTCTCTCTGTGTGTGTGTGTGTGTGTGTGTGTGTGTGTGTGTGTATTGTGTTAACGCCTAGTCTCTCCCCGTGTGTAGGTCTGTTGGTGGGGGCGCTGGATACGGTCCTGGACTCCAACGCCAGGGTCACGCCCTTCAGGATCCTGCTGCAGGTGCCGGGGTCACAGGTCAGCTGGGTCATAGCCAGTGGTACGCTTACTTTACTACTGTTTCTCTCACTCTCCCTGTCATCTCTCTCTCTCTCTCTCTCTCTCCCTGTCTATCGCTTTCTGTCTCTCTCTCTCTCCGATTCTCTGCCTTTCTCTCTGATGTGTCTATGTGTCTGTGTGTGTTACAGGAGCTGCTGTGGAGGAGCTGAACAGACATTGGGACTGGCTGGTCCAGAACCTACTTCACTCTCTCTCTGTGTTCGAGAACAAGGATGACGTCACCAGCTTTGTCAAAGGCAAAGTCAAGGTACTGACTCTGGCCCGGTCCATCTACAGCTAGTTTACTAGACCAGATGAAGCCTACACTTAGAATAAAGGGTTCTAAAAGGGTTCTTCATTTGTCTCTATAGGGTAACCCTTTGAAGGACCCTTTTGAGTTCAGTGTAGACGTTTTTTGGGTTCCATTTAGAACCTTCTGTGAATAGGGTTCTATGTGAAAAAGGGGTCTACATTGAACCCAAAAGGATTAAATGTCCAAGGAATAGGTCGGGTTTAATCTGTGTCCTACGAAACCAACCGCTAACCCCCCCCCCCCCTCCCTTCCCTTCCCTTCCCCCACTCCCGTGCTCAGGGTCTAATAGCGGAGGAGGTCAGGGGTCGTCAGGCGGCCCAAGAGGAGGAGCCAGAGAAGTTCCGCGAGGTGGTGTTGAGGTTTGAGCTGCGGTTCGGCCTGCCGTCCTCCGAGAAGCTGGTGACCCACTACTCTTGCTGCTGCTGGAAGGGACGCGTCCCCCGCCAGGGCTGGCTGTACCTCAGCATCAACCACATGGCCTTCTACTCCTTCCTGCTGGGCAAGGAAGGTACGTCACTGAAACGCTTCCCCCCCGTGCAACGTGTAGTGTTCTCCCCAGGATGTTTTGGATCCATATCATGATGCGCAAAAAAATACATACAACGATGTTGTTGGCGATCAAAGAGAGATATCAAAGACTCTATAATTTCTAAATATATAGTTTAATTGGCCTTTAAATGTTTACATAGTGGCACCACCAAGTTCACATTCATCTTCCATTCTTTGGGGAGAACCCTGAACATGGAAAAGTACAAGTTAGATGGCTCTTATTTTGTTAGGATCGTGAACTTTAAAGATGCTATGATGCTGTAAGTTTCCGTGAGCTGAGACATATCTGACTGTTGCCATTTTTGCCATTTCAGTTAGCCACTCAAACCCCTAACCGTACCCCTAACCCTCGCCTGGCACTAACCTAACCACAACCATAACCCTAACCTGACCGTAACCCCAACCTGCCCCCCCCCCCCCCCCCCCCCCCTCTCTTCCTGTAGTCAAGTTCGTGGTTCCGTGGGCAGAGGTGACCCGCCTGGAGCGGGTCTCGGTGGGGCTGATGACGGAGGTGTTGCGCGTGACCACCAGGAGGCGACAGAGAGACTTCTCCATGTTCCTGAGTCTGGACGAGGCCTTCGGCGCCGTGACCCAGCTGGCTGACATCGCCCTCCGACGCCTGCTGGACAGCGGAGGGCTGGAGCTGGACCACACCCTCCAGCAGACTAGCCGCATCACCAAGAGGTCAGAGGGCAGGGAGAGGAGGAGGAGGTGGGGGGGCAGGGAAAGGTGTGTGTGGGGGGGGGGGGGGTGCTCCTCACCTCAACACCTCAACACGACCCAATGACTTCCTGAAAACCCTCCTGGTTAAACATTATCATCTAGACTGATTAACTTCCCCCTCCAGTTTCCCCTCCCCCTGTGTCTAACCAAGGCCTGCTAGTGAAACTGGCCTCCCTGTGAGCCAGCAGGAGAGGGACATCTAGTCATGTTCAGACAGATCCTGATGGCAAGACATCAGACATCACATGATTCAGACATCATGTGATCCTGATGACATTATAAAGACACCCTTGTCACTAGACTTTGGCCCCAGGTGTTTTAACCAAAGCAGGAATGTCTTGTCTCCCTACAACCCTGAGATGTGTGCGTGTGCGCGCCTGTGTTTGTGCGCGTGTGTGTGAGTGTGTGTCCATGGTTGCAGCCTAGGGGAGAACAGAGGTGGTTATTGAATATGACTCATATTCTACTGTCACAGTAAAGGTCGGAGAACAGTGAATCAGTGAATTATGGGTTGCGTTCACTGACACAGCAGTGTTTACAAGGTGCTATAAATCAGTGTTTGTATCAGAGTGACTGGAAGTCCCTTCAGCCAGTGCCTTCCTGAGGGAAATTATACCTTTTCTTGGAAAACCAGCTTATAAACACTCTCTTTCTCTCTCTCTCCCTTTCTCTCTCTCTCTCTCTCTCTCTACCTCTCTCACCAATAAAAGACAGTTTAATAATGACAGTTATAGCTCTCTCCCTCACATTTCAAGCCTTCTCAACGGAGTGATCTCTTAGCCCCTCCCCCACCGTTCAACCTAGTGACTTAATGTACATTCCACCTCGCCACAACAGGAAGTGAGAAATGACCAGAATAGTCATTAGTGCATGTGATTCTGAACTGTCTCTGTTGCACTTCTACAGCTACAGTCATGAGAAAAAGTTAGGACACCCCCCAAAATATTAAGTTATTCTCTTAAAAATATGGACATATCAATATGTTATCTTCTTTCTAACAATGTCTATAGATAAAGGGGATGTAATTGAAAAAAAAACTATGAAAATGTAACTTTGTAATCATTTATTTAACGAAAAATTAACAATAATGCCAATTCCTACTGAGGAAAAAGTTAGGACACCCTATGCCCTAATAGCTAGTATTGCCCCCCTTGGCTGAAATAACCTCAATTAGACGTTTCTTATAACTGTCTACAGGTCTCTGACATCAATTGGGAGAAAGTTTTTCCCACTCCTCCTTGCAGAATTCTTTCAGCTGTGTGATGTTCGAGGGGTGTCTTGCATGCACAGCCAGTTTCAAATCAATCCACAGCATCTCAATAAGATTAAGATCCGGGCTTTGACTTGACCATTCCAGAACTCTCAATTTATTTTTCTTGAGCCATTCCTTGGTAGATTTACTGGAATGTTTTGGGTCATTGTCATGTTGCATGGTCCACATCTGCTTCAGCTTCAACTTTCGAACAGATGGTCTCACATTTTCCTCAAGCACCCTCTGATACAATACAAAATTCATAGTGGATTCTATGATGGTGAGCTGACCAGGCCCTGCTGCAGAAAAGCAGCCCCAAACCATGACATTTCCACCCCCATGCTTCACAGTTGGTATGAGGTTCTTGTTCTCAAATGCTGTCTTGGTTTTGCGCCAAACATGTCTACTCTTACTGTGCCCAAATAGTTCAACTTTGGATTCATCTGTCCAAAGCACATTGTTCCAGAAGTTCTGGTCTTTCTCTAGGTGTTCTCTGGCAAACTTTAGTCTTGCCCTGATGTTTTTTTTTGACAGCAGGGGTTTCCTCCTTGCACACCTCCCATGTAATGCAAACTTGTTCAGTCTCTTTCTTATGGTGGATGCATGTACTTTGACATCAATTGTGGCAAGAGATACCTGTAGGTCTCGTGATGACATTCTGGGATTGTTGGAGACTTCTTTAAGCATCTTTCGGTCAGCTCTTAGGCTGAACTTGCTTGGGCGGCCTGACCTGGCCATGTTGGTGGTGGTTTTAAATGTTCTCCACTTGTAAATTATTTTCCGGACAGTGGAATGGCCAATTTCGAATAGTTTGGAGATCTTTTTATATCCCTTCCCAGACTCATATGCATCTACAATTTTTCTTCTGAAGGCCTCAGAGAGCTCTTTTGATCTCGCCATGGTGATGCAACTCACTTCAACAATCAAGAGCAAACCAAACTAAATATCTGAGGTTTAAATAGGACAGGCTCCTCCAAAATCCTCTGTAACGCTGTTCTAATCATTTGCACCTGATGTGGTGCTCTTTATTATAATTTTAGGCATTTTAAGTGGAACTAAATGTGGGGGTGTCCTAACTTTTTCCTCACAAGAAGATTGCATTTCTATTAATTACATTTTACCAATCATTTTTTAAATAATTTGTTTCAGTTGTATTTGTTTAGTTATATTACCTCAATTTTTCAATATTGTTCAAATGAATATCAAATGTCCATATGTTTGAATATGTTGAAGAAGACAAAGGTTTTCATAGGGTGTCCTAATTTTTTCTCATGACTGTATAGCAATTTGGTTCAATTCTCTCTCTCACACACACTATAATTAATTGAATAACAACTAGTCACTGATTCACAGCTCACAAGCTCCCTGTGTCCCATTATAACCCATCCCCCTGTGAGTCCCCCTCTATGTCTTCCCCCAAATGAAATGAAATCAAATGAAATCAAATTGTATTTGTCACTTATCGCATGTCAGTGCAATCATATGTGCGATAATGTCAGATGTCTTCTGATCAAAGGGGGGGGGGGGCGGTTATTATAGAGAGCAGGCTCTGAGGGAGTATGTCCTAGCATTGTTCAGGCTACTGCTGGGTGTCCCACTCTAACCCTTCCCTCTGTGTGTCCCCCTCTATGTCTTCCCCCAGGGTGCTGGAGCAGGAAGCCCTGAGGGAATATGTCCTGGCGCTGTTCAGGCTGCCGCGGGGTGAGCGTCTCCAGGAGGTGGTGCTGTGCTCCGTGTGGACGCCCCACGCCCGCTGCCACACCGCTGGGACCCTCTACACCACCGACAGATACCTCTGCTTCACCAGCCGGGAGGAGGGCCACTGCAGCCTCATCATCCCCCTGTCTGAGGTACACACACACACACACAATGGTGGGAAGTACACTAATAATCCAATGCTTTTAATCCATATGGGGCAGTGCACAAGTGTACACATTGGTAGGGTGGAAGGTAGAGGGTGGAGGGACTTTCTCTGTGTCGTGGATTGTTTGGTGTCAGAGTAGTGTGGAGGTCAGCTGTCAAACAAAGCGTGTTGACTCTGCTCTCTGCTGCTGTTCCCAGAGACACACACACGGTCACGTGACCACAGCAGTGCACACAACTGTCTGTATTTACACCTCGACCTGTTGGTTTAGTAGCTGCTTACCTACGCAGTCCAAGGGAGGCCGGTAGAGGTAGAAATCGGAGGACGGGCCTCATTGTAATGCGGAACGGTGTAATGCGGGCCTCAATGGAATGAGTAAGGTGTCAAACATTGGCATTGATACCATTCCTCAATCCGTTCCATGCATTACAATGAGCCTGTCCTCCGATTTCTGCCTCCACCAGCCTCCCCTGGTGCAGTCATCCAAGGTCATCCACACGGGAACAAACACCTCGCTACTTCAAACGTTAACACTACTATAGTCACCACGGTAACAATACACTGTGTTTTAGCAACATGTCAAACAGAGAGACATATTAATCAAATGTTCCATCAAAATGCTCATATCATGAATCAGCAGAGTTTAGGAGTTAGGAGGGAATATGCTTCTGTTATTCGATGTGTAGGCAGGGGATGTTTAGCTCACATGTTTTTTTTGGTGACATCATGAGGTAAAAGGTGCTTTGGAGTGATGTGATTTGTCTCCTCTCCTCCTATCAGGTCCTGTCTATCGAGAAGGCGGAGAGCACCAGTCTCCTCCCCAACCCTGTGATCGTGAGCGTGCGCAGTAAGAAGGCCTTCCAGCTGATTGAGCTCCAGGAGAGGGAGGAGCTGGTGCACAGTCTGACCGCTCGCCTCCGGGCCCTGCAGTGGAAACACACCATGTTCCGCAGCAAAGGACATGGCAAGAGATCTCTGGTACTGATCCGCTGACCCCGAACTATGTACCGAACACGCCTCAACCCCCTGCAACCCCCCCCCCCCCCTGTTTGTCAGGGGAGGCTGGTGGAGGTAGACGTCGGAGGACGGCCTCATCATAACGCGTGGAACGGAATGAGTTTGATTCTGTACCGTTCCTCGTTCTGTTTCACGCGTTGCGATGGAGGCCGTCCTCCGATTTTGTACCTCCCACCAGCCTCCACTGCTACTAATCCACCTGTTCCGTATATTTGACTAATTGTCTGTGACCCTTGACCCCTCCCCCCCCCCCCAGATGTCCCCGGCGCCTTACTACACGTTCTACTATGACACCGTGTACTCTGAGGGGGAGGAAATGGAGGATAAGGCTCTCCGCCACACGGTCAACACGGAGGCTCTGATGGCCGCTTTCAACCACACCACCCCGGAGCAGGACAAACTCAAACAGGTGAGGACAGACAGACAGACGACCTTCTCACCTGGAGCAGAGGACACAGGGCTTTATTCACAGGCCTAACACACAGGGGCCAGTTGGAATCAGAAGGACACAGGTGAATCAGATGGAACCAGATTAAGATTGAAGTGTATATTCAGTGGAGTGTCTGCGTTTGATAGTGTTATTGTGTGTCCAGTAAACCCACCTCCTATGATGTTGGGTGTTGTGTATGGAGGCTGGTTGTGGGTCAGTGTGAAGTGAAAGTGTTTAGATGTAGGCCTAGTAGTAGTAGTAGTAGTAGTAGTAGCAGTAGCAGTAGCAGCAGTAGTAGTAGTAGTAACAGTGTAGTAGTAGTATCAGCAGCAGTACAGTAGTAACATTAGTAGCAGTAGTAACATTAGTAGTAGTAGTAGTGCAGTAGTACTAGCAGTAGTAACATTAGTAGCAGTAGTAACATTAGTAGTAGTAGTAGTGCAGTAGTACTAGCAGTAGTAACATTAGTAGCAGTAGTAACATTAGTAGTAGTAGTAGTGCAGTAGTACTAGCAGTAGTAACATTAGTAGTAGCAGTGCAGTAGTAGTAGTAGTACTACTAGTAGTTGTTTAGGGTTGAGGTTGTGATGCTGCACATCTCCTTCATTATTCACACGTTCTTCATTTCACATCGATCTTCTTGGTCCTCAGGAGTAACTTAACCTTGGCCAGGCCTATCGTGTTGCTACAGTGCTGCTGACAATGCACTTACAGTACTGTGTATGCGTGCGTGTGTGTGTGTGTGTGTATACGTGTGTGTGTGTGTGTGTGTGTGTATGCGTGTGTGTGTGTGTGTATGCGTGTGTGTGTGTGTGTATGCGTGTGTATGCGTGTGTGTGTGTGTGTGTGTGTGTGTGTGTGTGTGTGTGTGTTTGTGTGACCTCTAGACCATGGAGCAGGTGAGGGAGCGTCTGTGGGACGACCACTTCTCGGAGTACGGTCGCGGAGTCCACATGTTCCACACAGAGAAAATCCAGAGGCTGGTTGCCATGGGGATCCCAGAGTCACTACGGGGGGAGCTCTGGATGACCTTCTCTGGTGAGGGGTGGGGCGGGGCGGTCTGGGGGGCAGACATTAGTGGTTGGTTGCTGTAGTTACAGGCACGACATTTTGTGGAGCAGGAGTCATGAGAGAGTGAAGACTTGGCTATATATCTCTCAAATAAAGGGGTAGCAAAAGTGGGCTGAGAAAAAAAGAGTTTCAGATATAGTCAGCGTTCCCACATTTGGTTTTCAGTTCTTGTGTTCTGTGTTGCGCTCCGCTGACTCCTCACTTCCTGTCTCAGGTCATCTACTGTGTTCAGCTGTGGTGGTACTGTATGTGGCCTGCCTTTAAAAAAAAAAAAGGTGTATTTTTGCACTGAAGAGGCGAAGGGCAATTCCAATTTTGAAACACGCTTCTTTTTTTAACACTTGATAAAAAAAAAGTTACTGTCAAGTATGTACTCCTTCACAATAGTCAGTCACAATAGTCAGGAGTCACAACAGTCAGGAGTCAATAGTCAGTCACAGTAGTCAGGAGTCAATAGTCTCAATAGTCACAATGGTCACAATAGTCAGGAGTCAATAGTCTCAATAGTCATGAGGCTTGTGTCTCTCCTACAGTGTCAATAAAACCAGCCGTTCTCCTTTTGGCACTGTTGTGGTCTATTTGGCAGTGATGGATAGGCAGTTGATTAACCAGCCTGGCTTTGGCAGTGATGGATAGGTGGTTAATAAACAAGCCTCGCGCTCATATCCCTCCCTGCATGAACGTGTATTTCCTGGGTGCTTATTTTGGCAGAATTGGGAGAATCACAATCATGATGATGTCATGTGAAATCCAGGGCAACAGGATTTAGTGAGCAGACAAACTAGCTCATTACTTCATCCTCAGTGAAAACAAGCTAATACCCCTGAGAACACACACACACACACACACACACACACACACACACACACACACACACACACAATGAAAGACCATGCTGTGCAACACTAACACCCATCCCCCTGGAAACACAGACGCGTCGTCAGAGCTGGCGTCCCACCCAGACTACTATGCCGGGCTGGTGCAGGAGTCCATGAGACAGAGCAGCCTCGCGACAGAGGAGATCGAGAGAGACCTCCATCGCTCACTCCCGGACCACCCGGCCTTCCAGAACGCCACTGGAATCTCGGCGCTGCGCCGTGTCCTCACCGCCTACGCCCACCGTAACCCCAAGATAGGCTACTGCCAGGTAAACCCACCTCCACACAACCATACTGCCCCCAGAGGATGAGGGTGGTACTGCAGGTTTCAGAGCTACCTGTATTGATCTTGTATGTATATAAAGGAATTCTCCATAAACTCCCATAGTATCTTACATCCCTTATCACGTGGAAACCTAACACTCATCAGACACGGTTTTAAGATTGGTTACTCGAGGTCCCACGTGTCTCCTCTGAGCTGGGTAGAACTGCCTTTTGTCATTGTGCTCTTCAGGCATGGAACAGCCTGCAGGACACACTAAGACTGACTGCTTTAGTGGAGGAGAGCTCTTGTTATAATTGATTGTTGTCTGTAAAAAAAAGTTTTATTGCCTGTCTAAATTGTGTCCTTTTTAAAATCTTGATGTCAATAATAGTGATGTGTATATATTTTGTAATCAGGGCAGCCATGAAAAAGATACCTAGGTCTCAAAGGCACTCCCCCTGAATAAATAAAGGATCAATTATAAATAAATAATAATAATAAAATCTTCATCAGAACTACCTGTATTGATCGTTATAACTACCTGTATTGATGGTTAGAGCTACCATGGTTACAGTCACGGTTGTTGTTATCACTCAGTCAAGCATGGCCATAACACAGCTTCATTCATCTCCACGAACGGCAGAAAAATCAGTTTGAATGTCACTTCAGGTCTGACAAATATCATATCGAATATCAAATCAAACTTTATTTATAGAACACATTTCATGCACGGATGCAACACAATGTGCTTCACAGGAATATGAATAAAACAATTAAAAGACAACAAGATGAAACATAAGAGGATGACAAGAGTAGCAGTCATGGGAGTTTAAAATAGTCACAGCAGAGAGCAAGTGAGGACTGGAGAGATGCATGGGAGATAAAAGCTCAAATGTAATAAAAAAATAAAATAAAATAAAAAGTACTACTGCGTTAAATGTTAACGTTACGTTAAACTGAATGACTGAAAGACTATAAACATCCTGAGTAAAAGCAAGGCTGAAAAGGTTTTAAGATGTCTTTTAAAAAATCCAGCTTATGTACGTCATGTCTAGTCTGTGTCTTGTTAGGTGTGCAACTTCTTTTTCTTCTTTTGTTCTGTGTAGTCGATGAACATCCTGGCATCTGTGCTGCTGCTGTACACCAGAGAAGAAGAGGCCTTCTGGCTGCTGGTGGCCGTGTGTGAGAGGATGTTGCCGGACTACTTCAACCGCAGGGTCATAGGTCAGAGGTCCTACTCTGCTCTGCTCTACCCTACCCTACCCTACCCTACCCTTCTCTGCTATAACTTGTCAGTTATATTCTAACTGTGTCAGAGTAGATGAAATACACAATACAATGAAACCACAGGCAGGAGATGTTTGATCTAACAGTCTCCCTTTGCTAGATTTAATGATGAATGCAATGTCAAATATACACTCCCAGCTGTAAACCAACCTAGAGAGAGCATGTGGGAATGAGAAGAGATGGAAGGTGACGGTTCAGCTTGTGTTAGGAACTCTGTTATTATTAGAGGTTCTTTTCCATACCGGTTTAAGGCTGATTTGAATGTGGTTTGGTTGGCGGTGGTGTTTTTAGTCAAAGCTGTTATTTGACCGTGTCTGCCAACAGGCTGTATAAACCCACAGGCGTCTTCAGCCTCTGTTGGTCACGGAACACAAGCTTATTTCCTGTGCTTTGTCTATTCTGGGGCGCTATTTATTCACTTCACTTCAAACACATCTGAAGTTATTTCCTTTGTGTCTGTGTCTGTGTCTGTGTCTGTGTCTGTGTGTGTGTGTGTGTCTGTGTCTGTGTGTGTGTCGTGCGTCTGTGTCTGTGTCTGTGCGTGTGTGTGTGTGTGTGTGTGTATATATCTGTCCGTCTGTCCTCTCCAGGGGCCCAGGTGGACCAGTCGGTGTTTGAGGAGTTGATCAGGGATCGTCTGCCTGACCTGGCGGAGCACATCCCTGACCTGTCCCCCCTCTCGTCCGTGTCCCTGTCCTGGTTCCTCACCCTGTTCCTGAGCGCCCTGCCCTTCCCCAGCGCCGTGTGCGTGGTTGACACCTTCTTCTACCACGGCATCAAGGCCATCTTCCAGCTGGGCCTGGCCGTGCTCCATGCCAACGCCGCCGCGCTGTGCACTAGCGCCGACGACGGACAGGCGCTGATGATCCTCACGAGGTAGGGGGTACACACACACACACACACACACACACACACACACACAGGCGCATGCATGCACGCATGCAGGCACACACATGTATGCACGCGAGCAGGTGCACACACACTCACTCACAGAGAGGCGCGCACACACATGCATGCACGCATACACACACACACACACACACACATACACATAGAGGTGCTCACACTCTCACAAACATGCACGTGTACACACAGACATGCACGCACGCATGCACACACACACAACCTTAATAACGTTTCACCCCCGGCTCTGTCGGCAGTTTTCTGGACCAGGTGAGGAACGATCAGGATCCGTCTCCCCCCCCCCCGTCGCCCCCTCCCCTGTCTCCCCCTCCCTCGTCTCACGGTGGGGAGGAGGGGGGCGTGCCCGCCGGAGGACACACCCAGATCTCTGACCTCATCACTGACTCCTACGAGGTGAGAGCACTGCAGTACACCACAACACCAAGATTCAAGATTCAAGATTCTTTATTTGTCACGTGCATACAAGTATACAGTGAAATGCAAAAGTGACAGTGCCACAGAGTAGTGCAACAATACGTTTTAAAATAGAATAAAATAAAATAGAAGTACTAAAAAATATACAGTATGGACAGTATAAACAGTATAAACAATATGAACAGTATAACCAGTAAGCATATAAGTAAGCAATATAAATAGCAGATGGATTATGTGTGTGCATATGTGTTAAGATGACAGTGCATGTGTGAGTGACTTGAGGGGGGCACTGGTGGGGTCATCGTTGACGATTCTGATGGCGTGGGGGAAGAAACTCAGCCTTAGCCTCTCTGTTCTTGCTGCATGACAGCGGAGGCGTTTTCCTGACCGCAGCGGCTGGAACAGTCCATGTTTCGGGTGGTGAGGGTCCTTCATAATCCTGTAGGCTCTGGTCCTACACCTCCTGGTGTACAGGGCATGGAGAGGGGGGGTTGGAGCTCCCATGGTTTTTTCTGCCAGGTGTACCACCCTTTGCAGAGCTCTCCTGTCCTGGGCCGTGCTGTTACCGTACCAGACGGTGATGTTGCCAGCCAGGATGCTCTCCACAGCTCCAGAGTAGAAGGACTGAAGGATCCTCCGGGAGACTCTGAATTTCCTCAGTTGCCTGAGATGGAACAGGCGCTGCCTTGCCTTTCCCACCAGAGAACTGATGTGGGTAGTCCAGGTCAGGTCTAGGGGCAGAACAGAAACATGAGCTTCTATTTGACCCAATGACAGGAAGCTATCCATCACCTACCTCTACCTACCTGTCCTATCATGGGTCCCCAACATATTGGATAGTGTAAACAATCAACAATAATAATCAACCAGAAGTCAAGATGGAGCACCTACCAAACGTCTAAAACCCATCCAGTTCTTTCACATCTACTATACATGAAGTGCAGGGGAGGCTGGTGGAGGTAGAATGTGTCATGCATGGAGTGGAATGAGGAATGGTATTAAACACACATTAAATACTCATTTCATTTCATGCATTACAATGAGTCCGTCCTCTGATTTCTACCTCCACCAGCCTCCACTGATGAAGTGTCAAGGGGGTAGGGCCTCGGGGTTGGTTTGGAGCTGGGTAGGGTACTGAGGGTAGAGGTGATATAGACTGGTGTTGTGTCCTGTCCTGTGTGGTCAGAAATTTGGCGACCTGACGGTGAGACAGGTGGAGAGGCTGCGCTGCAGACACAGGATCCAGGTGCTGCAGGCCCACGAAGACACCACCAAGGAGAACACTGTGAGTACCTACCTACCTACCTCTCTCTCTCTCTCTACCCCCCTCCTCTTAGAAACATGCTCTCTTTCAAAGGGTGACCCATTTGAAAACTCCAACCACCTTCTCCCCCCTGCCTCCCCTCACCTGACTCTCTCTGTGTCCCTCCAGCTCAGGGTCGTGACCCCAGATGTGTCTCTGTCCCCTGAAGACCTGTCTGACCTCTACGACCTCTTCAAGGTACTTATTCTTCAGTAATTACATTCTCAGAAAGCCTCTTGGAAGTGTTTGTGTAAGGGACATATGTAAGGGCTTGAGACAAAGAATGGGCAAGGAAATATGTTTTTACTTTGTTATTAGCAACATGCTGGGTTGCAAGTACAAGTTATAGAGCTGCGTGTGTGTCTGTGTGTGTGTGTGTGTGTGTCTGCTATTGCCCCCTGTAGACAGAACACTTTATCAACCTGTACTGGGGTGACGGGAGCACAGTTGTGGCCCTCCAGCACCATGACCCGGGCCGGTCCTACGTAGAGCAGTACCGGGTGGACCGGGCCCAGTTCAAGAGCCTGTACGTGCTGCTGTCACCCTGGCTCTGTGGGGTCCACACGGACACGGTCGCTCACCGCACCTTCACTCTGCTGGACCACACCAGAGACTCACACATCTCCTTCAGAGAGTTCGCTGGCTGGATGGGTAGGTAGGGAGGGAGGGAGGGGAGGGGAGGTGTGTGTGTGTGTGTGTGTGTGTGTGTGTGTGTGTGTGTGTGTGTGTGTTAGTGTGTGCGTGTTAGAGGGAGAAATGGTGTGTACGTGACTGTGTGTGTGCGTGTGTGTGCTCATGTGTGTCGTGAGTGTCCAAAACCAAAACCAAGAAAACATAACAGCTCATTCACTCCTATGTTCCCATACAAGGCAAGCCATGTATGAAACCTGGTGCCTTGCCCACAATGCCTCCGCGTCTATCTGATCTGGGCCTGGGCCAATTAAGCTCTTAACAACCACAGCTGTCGGAGGCTGTCACCACTGTAGTGTTCCCTTTCTGCCTGAGGAAGATGGATGAAGACGGTGTAAACTAACCTCTTAGGCTGGTATACAGAGTTAAGGGCTGCCTTCATGACTGTCTGCCTCCTAAACTGGTTTAGTGGGAGGTCCAATGACTCTGAAAAGATTCTTTTGATCATTGCTCGAGTAACAATTCTCTCTCTTCCTCTGTTCTTCTCTCTCTCTCTCTCTCTCCCCACCCCCCATCTCTCTCTCTCAGACACGCTCTACTGTGAGGATCTGAATGAGAAGATCAGACTGCTCTATCAGCTGCACATACCTCCAGGTGAGTGACACAGCCTTCACCAATGGCTGACTCCCATTTCTTCAGGTGTTTCTCAGTCTCCATGCTTTAGCTGGATGTGGGCGTCAACATAGAACAACTACCATTAGAGTAGATGTGCCTGGTTTTAACCTGGTAGGATTCCAGTGGTGTGGTAGATAAAGGTCATAGGTCATGAAGATGTCTCTCTGTCCTCTACAGCTCTGACTGAGGATGAAGATGACCCCTCTCCACTGAAGAGTCCTGTCCTGTCCTCGACCAGACCTCTCCTCGTAGAACTACCTAATGGTACGGCTCCTCTCATCTCCTGTCACTGTCACCTAACCTCTCATTGGTCGCTTTTGTAGAGCTGCCCAATGATACGGCTCCTCTGGTAGAAATCGGAGGACGGGCTCATTGTAATGCATGGAGTGGAATGAGGAACGTGTTTGATACCATTCCTCCTTACATTCCATGCATTACAATGAGCTCGTCCTCCAATTTCTACCTCCACCAGCCTCCCCTTATGTGTATGTTGATGTCCGTGTCCCAGGGGAGATAGTAGGCTACCAGGAGCAGCTGAAGCAGATGCTGAA
This sequence comes from Argentina silus, assembly GCF_951799395.1. Lineage (NCBI taxonomy): Eukaryota > Metazoa > Chordata > Actinopteri > Argentiniformes > Argentinidae > Argentina > Argentina silus. Next base: position 22,049,391 of record NC_139666.1, read on the forward strand.
GGACCTGGCTAAAGAGAAGCAGAAGGACGTGGAGAAACCTCTACCTCTGATGAACCAGGTAGGGCCCTCCAAACATGGTTCTTCAAACACCCCCTCCAAATACAGCTCTTAGTAGTGAACAAGTATTGATTTGTAGTACACAAGTATTGATTAGTAGTACCGTCAATGACATTGATTATACAATTTGAACAATTTGAGATAACGTTAAATTCCTCAATATACCTTTCAATATGTGTAGAAAACAGTGCATTGATCAAATGTAGTCATTAGGGTTTTGTATTACTAAGCTTTACTTTCAAACTGATGTCCCTTGTCCACCCCTCCCCCCCAACATTAAGTTCCTCAATACTCAATATAGCATCAAATGTAATCGCCAGGGTTTTTATGACCAAGCGTTACTTAATTCCCCCCCACCACCAGAGGGAGTTTATCCAGTTCTGTAAGACCCTCTACAGCATGTTCCACGGGGACGCCGTAGAGAACCAGCTCTTCCAGGCCATCGCCACGGTGACCAGCCTGGTGCTGCAGATCGGCGAGGCGGGCCACCGTGGACGCTGCTCGGGGTCAGAGGCCAGCAGCGAGGGCGGGGCCAGGGACGACAAGGAAGAGGGGGAGGGGGGGAGTATGGAGGACTGTCCAGTCTTCAGCCCCAACACTGGGGCGGGGGAGGAGACCAGGGGGTGTTCCGGGTCGGAGGAGGGAGGGACCAGGACAACGTCAGCGTCGGAGAGTGAGTGGACCGTCAGCTATGCTCAGATCCTGGCCTCCCTCCTTACGGAACAGGCTCTGGTCAACTTCTTTGAGCAGCCGGTGGACCTGTCCGCCAAGGTGGCCGAGGCCAAAGACAAACAGTACCACGAACGGGCCGGGCTGCTGATGCTGCAGCAGCAAGCGACCAGCTGAACCGGACCGGACCGACACAGACTGAACTACGAACTATGATACGACCGTACGGCTCAGAGCCTATACACAGTGTAGACTATGACCTAGTACCGAGCTGCCTCCTAGTCTCCAGCAGATTGTCTAGACACCCAGGCACCTTAGTCATCAATAAGCTGTCTGTCTGTGTGTCTGTCTGTGTGTCTGTCTGTCTGTGTGTCTGTCTGTGTGTCCGCCTGTCAGTCAGTCCGTCCGTCCGTCCTACTAGGACTAGGGTGAGTGTGTACCAAGAGTCCATAGTGCCTGTATTGAGTGGTACAGTAGGTCTGCTAAGCACAAGAGAGAGGTGGTGAGGTGTAATATCCCCTACTACTGCATACCGTCTCCTCTCCTCAGACGTAGGGCTTCTGCTAGCTGTGGAGAAACGTGGCCTTGTTGTTCGGGATAAGCAGCCGTGTCCACACTAGCATACTATCTAGTACGCATGGACAATACATTCCTTCATACTTAGAAGTATGCTAGGATGGATATTGGAACACTTGTAGAAGCATGCATGATAATCAACCCATTTAGAGACAAGGTGATGTTGTGTATCAATCATAAGCATATACTGTGAGGTTTACTATGTGTCACATCCATGAGAGACACACACACACACACACACACACACGCACGCACACACACACACACTATTAAAAGGGATCTCTTTATCTTCTCTTTACAAGCAGCTCAGTATGTATAGAGGAGTTTCAACATCAGCCTGTTTAACGGGATGACTACAGATGTTTCTCGTCGTTGTTTTTGTTCAATGGTTGGCATTACAAATGGGCAACTGTAGCATATGCGTTGGGTATTTTTTAGAGAGCTTATCTGGAATATACTGTAGAGCAAACAAGTGTTCATTTCTGACCAAATGTTTTTTTTCTATCGCCCATTTTATCTGCAGTGGGTTTTCTTTTTTTTCCATCTGCAGTTTTTCTCACAGGCAACTCATTTTCTATTGACTGTTCTTATTTTACTACCAAACCTTTCAGTTGTGCCTGACTACTATAGTTGACGTCTGACCTTGCCTGTTGTACAACACATTGAAAATGTCCATCTGTTTACTGATTGAATGTATTATCTAGTTCTTTGAGAGCTCTTATTTCACAAGGATATTCTGGAGTTGTGTGGTTATGACCCTGCCTGTTGCTCTGACAAGTTTATCCTTCTTTTTAAGTGAAAATGACCAGTCAAGCCTTGAGTTGGTGAAGACCAGTATTATATTATAGACCAAAGTCTTACACCTAATTCTCTAGATATCACAGTATTGTGAGATGCTGTACACATACTACTGTGCCTGTTAGTGTCTGTCTTTTCTGTTCCGAGAACTTGATTTTACCATTGAAGTCAATGAGGTGTTGACTGATTATTGTACTATGATGACATCCAATAAGGATTACTACAGAAATGCACCTTTGATTTGAACTTTCATGTTAAGTTCACACTCATCCAGATTGGCCAAATTCACTTGAGGTGCATTATTGCAAATCAAATCTTTGTTTTATCATTAACTTATCAGTTTGTGAAATGGCTTATGGTTTACTTGTAAATCATTAAAAATCTTGGCCGTCACATTCAATATACAGTTTTGACTTTCTCAGTCACCAAGGAGGCCTGATACAGCAGAATCTCAGCAATACAGTTGCCATGAGAGTAGACATCTGGTGCTGACATTAGACACTAGTTCAGACAAGTGTCCTCTGCAGACACATTACATGTAAATCATTTCTGCCCATACAGTATCTAAAGTATCTCCCTTACAATAAGTACAATTAAGACAACCACATTTGTTTGTGATCCATGCTTTATCAATAGCATTACATGGAACCCTCTAGAAACCCTGACTCCAGCATCACAACTACTGCTACTGCTTTAGAACTCAAGGGGCCAGTGTTCTCAGAACATTCAACCCAGATCAAAGTGATTCTGTGCTGGGTCACATTCCATTCCCCCGTCCAGATTCTGCCCCGCCTCGCTTCTGGATGAAATTTCAAAGACAATCGCAAACTAAATATTTGAGATAGCACATGGTGTCTACGGTATGACCCCAGAATACATTCGATGTATACTGTGTTGAATGTGCTGAGAGACTGTCCCAAGGTCAGGAGGAGAAGGAAACAAACGTCAAGAGTCTGCAGTTCTTCTCTTTTTACAAATTTATTTCCACAGAAGTGAAGTTCTAGTTCTCATCCACATTGACTGTCTGCAGACCTGGAGAGAGAAAGACAGAAAAAGAAACAAACAATCAGTCTGGGTAAACAGCCAAACGAGGTCAACAGAGTAACACAACATGTTCAGAGGCATTATTCGATAATGGACACAGATTAATGCCATTTGCTATGTGCAATCAGTGTGCAAGCAGCTGGTCTGGAAGCAAGATTCAAACCTGTAGATGTGTTTGCATGTAGCATGGAATTCCACATAACAGCATCAAGCCAATGTCAAACATCACAAACCTCAAAAGAGTACACTTATAGATAAGGGTCTGCATAGTGCAAACGTCATGGTGCCGGCTGCCTACCTTTGTATGTGGTGACAGGTACGTATGTAACCAGGGTGTACAGTTTGTTGGGAGAGTCCTCGTCTTCGTTACGTTTCCTAGAGAGACGCACACGCATGCGGTAGGGCACGTTCCTGAAACACACACACAAACATTAAACCTCATGGAATGAATGGAACATTCTATAAATGGTCCATCAGGAAACCATAGAAACAGATTTCACTACATCCTTCGAGTTCAACATGGTCATTCAATTGACAGGCTCCTGGAGCACATCAGAAATACAACACAGAATAGACTCATCCCTCTGCCATGTAGAGGAAGATATGACACCATCTCCAGACAGTCCTGACCTCTTGAACATGACCCTGGGTCACGTCCAGCTTTGGTTTCCAAGACAACGTGAGGGTTGTCAGCTGGATGTGGGAGGTGCTTACCTCACTCCCTTGGTCCACACTGCCTTGTTGAGACGAGTGTCGATGCGGACATCGGGGGTTCCCATCTCCTTCATGGCGAACTTACGGATCTCCTTGAGAGCGCGAGGAGCCCTCCTCTTGAACCCTCTGGAGAAGACAAGGGGACACAGAGACAGATCAGAAACATGTAAGTTCCATGAACAGATATGATTCAACACCTGAGCTGAATACACCAAGAGTCAGGCAGGTTATCGATACCACAGCTTTGTCCATGTTAAGTTATCAGCCAATTAAAAAGGCTAGTGCAAATGAGAAGGCCTCAAAAGCTGCTGTTCCAACGTGCTTTGAATCCAAAGAACACCATTCCGCTGTACATCAACTGTGTTAGTCCAGATAAGCGATGATGCCATATTTAGAACTGGCAGTGAAGAAACAGCAGTGGCACATACGATGACTAAATCTACACTGCACTCCTCGCCTCAGTCAACAGCACTTATTGACAAAGGTCAAAGGTCTCAAAACATAATGCATGAGCTGATATTCTACATGCATATCGTACAATATGGAGCAATACCCTCAAATAGCAATTGTTGAGTACTCTTCTATACAATTGTTCGGATAACAAATACAACTACACAGCAACCACAGCATCTTACAACCAAGGCCATCTAGAGGGTCATTTCCACCAACAACTACATTAGGGAACACTATTCCATCAGGGGAGGCTGGTGAAGGAAGAAATCGGGAGGACCGGCTCATTGTAATGTATGGAACGAGGAATGTGTGAGGAATTATAATTAGCCTGCCTTTTGATTTCTACCTCCACCAGCCTCCACTGTCTTCCATGCCAGACCAGCAGCAGAATCCGATGTGACACCCCCCAGGCCCAGTGTTAGCTAGCTACTCACACTCCATGGATGCGCTTGTGGATGTTGATGGTGTATTCCCTGGTCACCACCTCGTTGATGGCAGAACGCCCCTTCTTCTTCTCACCTCCCTTCTTGTTTGGCGCCATCTGGAAAACACAGATAAAATCGCGCAAGACATGAGAAATCAGTTTGTTTCAGTTCATCCTGACTGGAAGACATTGGGTTTGAGATAGGTCAGGTGGTCCCGCTGCCTAGCCGTACAGAGCTTGGAATGTTAGGTGAGAAATAACAGGTATTGCCTGTGAATGAAGGTAAACAATGCCACGTGTACACTGTCACTAAATATGCAGCTTGTGTAATTGTACTACTCACAAAAATGACTAACCTGTTGCCAACTACAACTTGCGGGGCATGACTCTGGTTTCTGACACCAGGCAATGTTATCTAGCAAGCTAACTTAGCTAGTACCTGGCTAACGCTACCGGCAAGCTGCGAAGGTGTCAAGTGTTACAGTTTGAGAGAAGGGAAAGACGTAGTAATAGCGGTTGTCTGGAGGCATACATAAAGAATACGCTATGAAACTTAAATTAATTTATGCAACAATATTTCTACTTCGCTAAACACTGGTTGAAGACTCCTGTAGCCGACTAATGGCTAGGTGGCTCTACGATTCCATTCAATGTATTAATCGATGTTTGGTGTATTATCCATTAATATTAGATTATTCGGGGAGTGCAATGTATCATATATCAAATCCTTGATAGAAATATTGGATTATACTGTCACAAGACCAAGATGAGGTTGGATAAATAACACGAATTTTAGGAAACAGTACTCACTCTGCCCGATAAATGTCGGAAAGGAAGTTACAAGGGCTTGTGGGTAGTAGAAGGCGAAGCAGAATGGATTTATGTCCGGGTCGGCAAGACGACCGTAAAAGTTGTTTTGCAGGGCTCTCCCACACTAAATGTTAAGCCAAATATAATTCTTAACAAATGTTTGATCTAAATAAAGTATATGGCGACTGTAAGTGCACGTGAAAAGTCAAGAGCGAACGCGAATTTCCAGTGATCCCAAGGACTACATATCCCATAATGCATTTCACTGGTGGAGACAGGGTCGACTCGGAGTCAACCGGCGACGCTCCAGTCTAATGTTGTGAACGAAGTGGAGCTAAACTGGTGGTGGTGGAATTTTGACAGCTGAGAAAAGACAACTTACTGCAGATCTCGCCCGTGGTTACCACTTGAGAGATGCTCACTAGATCAGTAAGACTGTTATGTAAATGTTAGTTTGGTCAAGATAGGTTTTGTTAAGCTATATTTCTTAATTTCACAATGACTTTATTGGCTAGCTAGCTAGCTAGCACTTGCTAACTGTTTAGCTGGTACCCCAGAAGTTAGTTGGAAAGGTAGCTAGCAGACATTTCTATTTTAGAATGAACTGAATCCCGCTATCTTCAATTATAGGGACAACACTATTCGCCGGCAATTGATCTTGATGACATAAAAAGACAGTTAGTCAGGTTGCTTGCTCACTATCAAATCAGAGGAACAATGACACTCGCCCCGAAGGAACTCTCCAACCTCTTGGGCATCATCTCCGAGGAGGCTTGCACCAACACTTTCGAAAGTCTCTCAACCGCCTTTCATCACTACTTTGGAAAGGCGGAACATTTCCGGGTTGGCTCGGTGTTGGTGATGTTGCTCCAGCAGCCGGACCTCCTGCCTAGCTCTCCCCAGCGGCTTACCGCTCTCTACCTCCTCTGGGAGATGTACCGCACAGAGCCGCTGGCCGCCAATCCATTTGCTGCTGTGTTCGCTCACCTGCTGAACCCCTCACCGGTCGGAGAGGAGCAAGAGAAACAACTGTCTGGTGAGTCTGAATCATCTCATTTTGTGTGATGGTCCCATTCTCTCTCTGTCTCTCTGTCTCTCTCTCTCTCTCTGACCCTCTGTCTCTGTGACTCAACTCAAGCCATGCAAAATAACTGGTTGAATACTGTCATGAAAGCTGATCATGTTTATGTTATTATGTGTCTGCAGGGTTCCTGCCTCCCATAACTCAGCCAGAGAAGTTCTTCCTGTCCCAGCTGATGCTGGCTCCACCCAGGGAGCTCTTCAAGAAGACGCCCAGACAGGTGTCCTGCATGGATGTGGGGAATCAGCCCCAGTCCATAGACATCAGTGGACTACAGCTGGCCCTAGCAGGTACTAGACCTGTGTGTGTGTGTGTGTGTGTGTGTGTGTGTGTGTGTGTAATGGTCCCATTCTTGTCCTTGTTCCAGGGTCAACTGTATATGCTGCTGAGACTTGTAACAGTTCTGTGGGTTAATTGAGGTCACATTTATAATTGGCAAGAGAGTTGACTGTTTTTGGGACTTTTAAGTTTTCACTGCAGTATAGCATAATAATATAATTCTCAAACATGTCACCTCCTTATGTCTAACCTCTCTCTCTCTCCCTCCCTCTCTCTCTCTCTCTCTCTCTCTCTCTCTTCTTCTCTCCCCACCCCCCTCCTCCCAGAGCGCCAGTCGGAGCTGCCCACCCAGAGCAAGGCCAGCTTCCCCAGTATCATCAATGACCCAGACCCAGACTCCTCCAACTCTGGGTTCGACAGCTCCGTGGCCAATCAGATTACAGAGTCTCTGGTCACTGGCCCTCGGCCTCCGCTGGAGAGTAAGTGGAACTATATACATAGATATATAGATGATCTGTACCTATCTATACACACACTATACATAGCTGAAGTGAACATATGAAATATTGAAAATGAGTGTGTTTTTAGGCTTGAAATCGGAGGACCGGCTCATTGTAATGCATGGAATGGAATGATGAATGGTATCAAACACAAGTGATGAGTTTGATGCCATTCCTCATTTCATTCTATGCACTACAAGGAGCCCGTCCTCCGTTTTCTACCCCCACCAGCCTCCCCTGCTCCTACAGTATGTCTGCCTCATAGCCTCTCTGTAATATGTTAGCCACACTGCTACCTTGTGACACGTATGTAGAAGACTCATATTAGCCACCTAGCCTCTCTGTAACCTGCCCCAGTGACCCTCCCCTCCTCCTCTCCCCCCCAGGTCACTTCCGTCCAGAGTTCATCCGGCCGCCCCCTCCGCTGCACGTGTGTGAGGACGAGCTGGCGTGGCTGAACCCCACGGAGCCCGACCACAGCGTGCAGTGGGACCGCTCCATGTGTGTGAAGAACAGCACAGGCGTGGAGATCAAACGCATCATGTCCAAGGCCTTCAAGAGCCCGCTGTCCGCCCAGCAGCAGTCACAGGTGTGTGGGAGGCGTACAGACACACGCAGCTCACACTGGGGCAGGATGGGAAATGTACAGACATTCTGTCACAGTCTAAAGAACCTTCTGTTCTGTCTCGCTGGCCTGTTCCTCAGCACGAGAGTCACAATTGTCTCAGAGAATTAAATTCTATTCTATAAACTGTTTTCCTGGACCTAGATTAAGGCTAGTCCTAGTCCAGGATTTACCTTAATCTGTCTGAGAAACCTCCTAGATAGATAAAGTAGGTTGATAGAGTCCTCAGGAGAAATCTCTCAGTAATGAACTGTTGATGGATATGAACCTAATGTGCTGTTCTCTCTCTAACCCCCCCCCCCACCTCCCTCTTTCTCTCTATCCCTACCCCCCTCCCTCTCTCCCTCCCTCCAGCTGCTGGGTGAGTTGGAGAAGGACCTGAAGCTGGTGTACCACATCGGCCTGACCCCGGCCAAGCTGCCTGACCTGGTGGAGAACAACCCGCTGGTGGCCATCGAGATGCTGCTCAAGCTCATGCAGTCCAGCCAGATCACAGAGTACTTCTCTGTGCTCGTCAACATGGACATGTCCCTACACTCCATGGAAGTTGTCAACAGGTAGGAGTTGGAATTTGGGGGCGGGGGGGGGCAGCTGCTGTCCTGGGAGAGGAGGTGGATGGACTGGGGTTGGTTTAGGGGGTCACTGCTCATAGCGGTTGGTTTGAGTGGGTGTTTTTGGTGGTGGTCGTGGTTAGATGTTCATCTGCTTCTCCACTGAACGGTGAAATTACCTGTTTTGTAGGACTTTATTCAACTCTTGTTTTGCTTAACACACGCTACTTAGTTGTATGTCCTGAATGATATTCCCCAGATGTATTGACTGCTGTTAGTTCATATAAGGCCTGGTTTATTCATTCATAATGGTGTTACTTTGTGTCTACAGATTGACCACTGCTGTAGACCTCCCACCTGAGTTCATCCACCTGTACATATCCAACTGTATCTCCACCTGTGAACAGATCAAGGACAAATACATGCAGGTACGTTGGGAGGGAGGGTGGGAGGGTCTGCTGTGAAGAGAGGGAGGGTTTTGTAGATTAGTGTTTGTCTTGTCAAACTGGACAGATTTAAAGTGGTCTGCTGTCCAGACCAATGGTTTGTATACATACTGTAGGCAGTGGTCCCTTTCTCCACCCTTCTCTTCAAAGGATGCACTTATTCAACCGGGGAGGCTGGTGGAGGTAGAAATCGGAGGACGGGCTCATCGTAATGCATGAGATGCAACGAAGAATAGTAAATGAGCCTGTACTCTGATTTCAGCCTCCACCAGCCTCCCCTAGTTCACTGTGTAACCGTGAGAAAGGAGAGTAGAGAATCAGACCAACCGCAGGCCCATCAGTGTGAATGCCACATGTCTTAGACAAGAAGCAGACTTGTACCAGTGTGTGGCGTCAGCCCACAGACCAACCACGTGGTTCTAAATCACTCAGGGTTTCCGCTTCTGTGTTTCCGTCGTTTAGAACCGTCTGGTGCGCTTGGTCTGCGTGTTCCTGCAGTCTCTGATCCGGAACAAGATCATCAACGTCCAGGACCTGTTCATCGAGGTCCAGGCCTTCTGCATCGAGTTCAGCCGCATACGGGAGGCCGCCGGTCTCTTCCGCCTCCTCAAGACCCTCGACACCGGAGATAACCCCCTCGAGGCCAAGCCTGCCAAATAACGCGTTCGGATAGGAAAGACGGGGCGGGGACAAGACCTGCCAAATAGAGCACCCACAGAGGCGTGTCCTGCTAAATAGTGCTGCCTCCTCCTCCACAGAGAGGCTGACCCTGGTTGAATAGTTCCAGTACCCAGACAATCCTCCCAGTCTAACCAGTACTCACCTGGAGTCTCATTCTGAACTCTGTTACTGTTTCTCTCCTCTTTTCTGGAAAAAAACACAAAACGATGGACATATTTTGAAAAGGAATTTTGAAACTGTTTTTTTTTTTCTCTCCCTTGCTGAGATTGATGCTTTTAAGTTTTGTTTCATTAAAACAGAGATGTTGCAATGAATCGTCTGTCTTCTTTATTTAGTTTCATTAAAACTGAAATGCTTAAATGAATCGTCTGATTACTTTGTTTTAATAAACAAAACAGATATGTATGAATTGCCTATGTTGTTGTTTGTGCCTGTGTTTTCTATGTGCATGCTGTGACAGACAGTACATGGATATACAGTGGGGGAAATAATTATTTGATCCCCTGCTGATTTTGTTAGTTTGCCCGATTACAAAGAAATGAGCGGTCTATAATTTTTATGGTACTTTTATTTTAACAAATAGAGACAGAATATCAACAAAGAAGTCCAGAAAAAACACATTATATAAAGTTATAAATTCATTTGCATTTGATCGAAGGAAATAAGTATTTGATCCCTAAGCAAAACATGACTTAGTACTTGGTGAAGAAACCCTTGCTGGCAAGCACAGAAGTCAGACGTTTCTTATAGTTGGTCACCAGGTTTGCACACATCTCAGGAGGGATTTTGGTCCACTCCTCTTTACAGAAGTCCCATCCACGACCCATCCTCAGTGCTCTGGCTGAGGGAAGGAGGTTCTCGTCCAAGATCTTATGGTACATGGCCCTGTCCATTGGCCCCTCCATTGGCCCCTCTGCAGTGAAGTCGTCCTGTACCCTTAGCAGAGAAACAACCCCAAAGCATAATGTTTCCACCTCTGTGTTTGACGGTGGGGATGGTGTTCTTGGGATTGTAGCATTCAGCATTTCTCTCCCTCCAAACACGAAGAGTCGAATTTATGCCAAAGAGTTCAATTTTGGTCTCATCTGACCACATCACCTTCTCCCAAGCCTTCTCTGAATCATTTAGGTGTTCATTGGCAAACTTCAGATGGGCCTGTACATGTGCCTTCTTGAGCAGGGGGACCTTGCGGGCACTGCAGGATTTCAATCCGTTACGGTGTAGTGTGTTACCAATGGTTTTCTTGGTGACTGTGGTCCCAGCTGCCTTGAGATCATTACCAAGCTCCTCCCATGTAGTTCTGGGCTGATCCCTCACCCTTCTCATGATCATCCTTACCCCACGAGGCAAGATCTTGCATGGAGCTCCAGGCCAAGGGCGATTGATGGTTATTTTGTATTTCTTCCATTTTCTAATAATTGCACCAACAGTTGTCTCCTTCTCACCAAGCTTCTTGCTGATGGTCTTGTAGCCCATTCCAGCCTTGTGCAGGTCTACAACTCTTACCCTGATGTCCTTTGAATGTTCTTTGGTCTTGCCCATGGTGGTGGAGAGGTTGGAATGGACAGGTGTCTATTGACAGGTGTCTTTTATACCCATAACAAGCAGAGATTAGGAGTACTTTTCCTAAAGTGACAGGACTAATCTGTGTGCCTCATGGGCATATAACCGGTCTGTATGAGCCAGAATTCTTGCTGGTTTGTAGGGGATCAAATACTTATTTCCTTCGATCAAATGCAAATGAATTTATAACTTTATATAATGTGTTTTTTCTGGACTTCTTTGTTGATATTCTGTCTCTATTTGTTAAAATAAAAGTACCATAAAAATTATAGACCGGTCATTTCTTTGTAATCGGGCAAACTAACAAAATCAGCAGGGGATCAAATAATTATTTCCCCCACTGTATGTGAAACAGGAGAGGTTCTCATCTCTGTTCAGATCTCTGTGTTTGAAGAGGAACTAGGTGGTTATCAGATGAATAGGTTCCCAGAAGCAGAACTACTATTTATAAGGGGCCGGTAAAGTGGTCAAACTGCTGGTGTAGCACAGTTCTAGTTCATGTAGTGTAGTACAGTTGTAGAATATGTGGTGTACCACAGTTCTAGTTCATGTAGTATACCACAGTTGTAGTTCCATGTAGTGTAGTACAGTTGTAAAATACGTAGTGTAGCACAGTTCTAGCTCATGTAGTGTAATACAGTTCTAGCTCATGTAGTACGGTACATTCATGCATTAGGCCCACGTACAGTTAGAACAAAACCAGGACACAACACCAGCTTTCATATAAAACAATCAGTTAATTCCCTGATATCTTTATTTTCGCATCATGTTAGTCCTGAAGCAACATGGGTTTTGATTTAATATTGATAAACACACTATTGATTACTATAGTAAGAGAAATAGAAAAATAAGATGCTATGAGAGGCAGTATCAAACAGTTTTTTTGGTATCAAATCGTAGATTTTCTCTATACATGACATTAGTCCCCTGAAGTACCCTATTGTGGTGGTTTTGTGAAGTCGTGACCCCTGCACTCTATCCCCCCCAAGGTTATCCTACACTCATCTCTTCATGCCCCAGACTAGCCATGAGACTGTAAGGTCGTGACCCCTAGGCCCTCTTCATGCCCCGGGCCATGAGGCAGGCAAAGACAGTCATCACCATCTTAGGCTTCACCTCCACCAGGTCCTCAGGCAGGGCGTACACCCGCGCGCCAATCTTCCTCGCCATGGAGATGGCGTACCTGGAGACAGGAGACAGGTTGACATGGTTTAGACAGGCACTGAAGGGGTTAAATCTACTGGCTACACTTCTAACTGACTGTAGCAGTGCAATTATGATCTCCACATTTAGGTTATAGATTTCAGTATAATAATTATAATAAGTAATTATTTTCTTGTAATAATCAGATCGATAAGGAGATAACGCTGTACCTCAGGGGAGGCTGGTGGAGGTAGGAATCGGAGGACGGGCGCATTGCAATACATGGAATGGAATAGAACGAAGAATGGTATCAAACACCATTCATTACAATGAGCCCGTCCTCCGATTTCTACCTCCACCAGCCTCCCCTGTACTGTAGCCTATATGAGCTATCTGTAAGGAGGTATGTTGAAGAGTTGTGAGGTAATATACACGTTGACGTAGAGGTGATACATAGATATATAGATCATACATATAGAGGTGATACATAGATATATAGATATATAGATCATACATACTTGGCGTTATTGAGCTTCTCCTCTTCGGTCAGGTCCTCCATCTTGAGAAGGTCATAACGGATGGAGGAGGGCTGGATGGCATCGATCAGGTCCAGGACTGGCAGACTGCTGCTGATGGACCCGTCCTACACACACACACACATAGGCACAGTCAGTTGTTAGACATGAATTAAGGCAGTGGTTCCTAACCTGGGCATAGCCCAAGATTTCAGGGGGGACGCAAGGCCCTAGTAGATTTGAGGCATTATACCAAAAATGCATATATTCAACAAATAATGTACCATTCCAGGACCTGGCCAGAGTGTGTAGAGACAGACTAATGACAGCATGGCACTGAACAAAGTGATACCAGGACACCAAAAGCCTTGACACAGTGACTGTGTCACTTTTTCCGATATAGGTCTACGTGATATAGAAAATACAACTCATACAGTACATGTGTTTTTCTTCAAATGGGGATGCAAATTCATAAAGTGTGGAATGGGGGAACTCCGGGTGAAAAGGGGTTGGGAACCTCTGGATGAAGGGTCTCTCAGGCAAGATGTGGGCACAACAGTATGTAAGCAAGATCTGGAACTTCAATACGTATGACCTATGGTCAGTAACAGCAGTGTCTCAGCCTACCTTGAAGCCAGAGATGGTGGCCTTGCCAGCCTGTGTCAGAGTGTCGTTGACCCAGGCGACGATGGTGTCATCAATGACCTTCCGTCCGTCACCGAGATCCTCCAGGATGTTCAGAGTGTACCTGAGGTAGGAGCCAGAGACCACACCCATTAACACGCAGACCACACCCAACATAGACCACACCCACATAGACCACACCCGTCAAGCCAACTTTGGACCAGGGGAGGCTGGTGGAGGCAGAAATCAGAGGACAGGCTCATTGTAATGCATGTATGTTTGATGACAACACTAGAGTTAGTCTATGAGTTGAAATCTGAGACGATCTGAGATGATGTCCTCTATTACAATTCTCTCTAAAGGCATTTGACCAACACGGTGGTTGTGTTACCTTCTCATGAGCTGCCAGAGCAGGGCAAGGGTGAGTTTGTGGTTTCCCTCGTTCAGGTCCTGGCCAGCGATGCCCACCAGAGAGAACTTGGCCTCGTTCTTACCCAGCTCCACCGCGTAGTTACAGTTCTCCAGCTGGCAGAGACACACACAGTGTCAGGTCAGAGGAGGGGGGGGGGGAGGAGGAGGAGAGAGAGAGAGAGAGAGAGAGAGAAACGTCAGAGCAGAGATGGAGATAGACCACAATGTACGACTGCTGCCAGTGCTCTCAAAAGTTATACTTCTCCAACTAGGAAAGACAGGGTTTTACAATCAGAGCAGGTTTTAGAATAGAGAATGGGGCAGGATAGATTATAGCTTAGCAGGCGAGGCTGGTGGAGGTAGAAATCGGAGGACGGGCTCATTGTAATGCATGGAATGGAATGAGGAACGGTATCAAACACACGTGTTGATAATGGCACATGATGGCATTCCTCATTCCATTCCATGCATGACAATGAGCCCATCCTCCGATTTCTACCTCCACCAGCCTCACCTGGGTAAAGGTAATAACGTAGGTGAACAACGTCTGTAATGGACTGTAGTTATATTTGAGTCTTCTCACCTTCTTCATGTTGCTGCCCAGTTTGGTGTAGGGGGGTTTGTTCACTCTCTCCCATTCTACTGGCACCTTGATCTTCTCATACAGCTGGAAGATAACCAACGCATCGGCCAGGTCGCTGTAGAACACACACACACACACACACATACAGACACACACAGAAACACACACATTCCATGAGTCATAAGTCTCCGTATAAACCAGACAGGCAGTAATCAGGACTGAAGGGTGTATGTGTGTCTATAGTTTGTTCAATGTTGTGTCTGTGTATGTAAGTTGTTTTGACTGAAACTTTGTTCCCCCCTGCTGCTGTCGGACCAGGTCTCTCTTGAAAAATAGATTTCATCTCAATGAGACAAACCTGTATAAATAAAGGTTAAATAAATAAAAAATAAATAAAAGGCTGTGTTCTATAGAGCTTTGCTTACACGTAGAGGTGGTTGACGCGTGGGTTGACCCCCAGTGAGTTCATCCAGTTCCTGAAGGTGCGCTCCTCTCTGGTCTCACCTACAGCAGACAGACACAACCTTACGTTCAGATGCATAAGACATAGGACATCTAAACCTACTGGACACACTACACGTCTTTAAATTGTTTTCATCTCCAATCACTCTCTCTATACAGGCTTGGTATCATAGTTTGTCTCTGAGACAAAGACAATAGGTCAGACAGTAAGGACAGGATTCTATGGAGGGATTTAATGAAAACAACACTCTCCAGAACAAGCCAGTTCTTAATGTTTTTCGGCTATGGAGGGTTAGGATGGACCCCAGCACTCACCCTCGACGGAGGGTAACTGGCCTGGGTTATTGTCTAGTCTGGGGCCTGAGCCCTCCACTCACCCTCGATGGAGCTCCAGTCGATGTCCTGGTTTTCGGGCTTCTTCAGGGCGGGGTACTTGTTGAACAGGTTAGCGATGTACGCCAGGTTCAGCTTGGGGTTGCCGCGGACGACGTCCGCCGCCATGACAAACTGCCGGCAGCCCAGGCGGTCGGCCTGCTCCAACATGCACTCTGCTCTCCTGAGGTCCTCCTTCTCCTGCAGGGGGCGGTGTGTGGAGCGAGTTAGTGGCATTGACTACTATCTATGCATGGTGTATCACTGAGTTATAATGTGGTCATTGTGTGGTCATATTAGTAGTCACTTCCTCTTCCATCCAAATCAACCTCCAGCAATATATTCAGTGTATGTGGCCACCTTGGTTTGGTGTCAGGGGAGGCTAGTGGAGGTAGAAATCAGAGGTCATTGTAATGCATGGGATGCATCCGTCCTCCGATTTACGGAGCATCATGCTCCGACCCACTGAGCCACTGGTACTACTGGGTTAAGATGACAATATAACTCTAACAGTTCAGGAGCAGACTGAGTCAGTAGTGTCAGGTGAGAACGTACCCTGATTCCTGTCATGTCGATGGCGATGGGGGGAACACCGTCATCATCTCCTTTAGGGGCCACTTGGTTCAGGATGTTGTAGTAGGCCTTGGAATCCTGGAATTATAACAATAGCAACATCAGTGGGTGTGTGTGTGCTTGTGTGTGTGTATCTGCAGGTGTGTGTGTGTATGTGTGTGTGTGTGTATGTGTGTGTGTATGAGTGTGTGCCTGTGCATGTGCGTGGGTGTGTGTGTGTGTGTGTGTGTGTGTGTGTGTCTGCAGGCGTGTGTGTGTGCATCCAGAGGCCTACCTTGATGTCGGAGCTGAAGTTGTTGATCTTGGGGCAGCCAGCCTCCTCCAGGTGGTAGTTAGCCCAGCGCAGCAGCAGCTCCTCTGGGGACAGCTTCATCAGGTCCTCCAGACTCTCCCCATCCCTCAGCAGGGCAATCAGAGCTGGACACACGGACACACAGACACACGGACACACGGACACACACACACACACATTAACATTTACGTAGTTATTACACACATATAAACAGCACATACCAATGTACAAGCTCATACAATTTTGACACAGATATATAACATATTCTCTCTCTCTCTCTCTCTCTCTCTCTCTCTCACATTCTCTCTCTCCCCCCCCACACACACACACCTTCGTTCTTGCTGATCTCGATGTCAGCGAACAGGCCTATCTTGATGACCTGCCACAGCAGGCCCAGGACCAGGTGCTGCTTCCCCTCCTTCAAGTCCTCTGCCCCGATGTTAACCACGTGACAGCCGATGGCCGAC
Source organism: Argentina silus (assembly GCF_951799395.1). Classification (NCBI taxonomy): domain Eukaryota; kingdom Metazoa; phylum Chordata; class Actinopteri; order Argentiniformes; family Argentinidae; genus Argentina; species Argentina silus. The sequence goes on from NC_139666.1 coordinate 22,066,104, forward strand.
GCTGAGTTCAGGGCCAGGTTCAGGTTCTCCTGTGAGAAGAGGTGCAGCAGGAGAGTAGAGAACATCAGGAACCACACCCTCATCTCTCATCCTCAGTGTAACGGGTCATCACGCCAGAGGAGGCGGGTGGAGGTAGACTTCGGAGGACAGGGCTGAATGAAGAACAGTATCAAAGTGTGTGTGTTTGATACCATTCCTCATTCCATTCCATACATTACAATAAGCCCCCCCGTCCTCTGATTTCTCCCTTCACCAGCCTCTGCTGCTCAGCCTCCACTGCCGTCATCCTAATCTAACATAATGACAGGAAAACACGGAAGCGATCAAAACCTGCAGCCCTGTAACAGAGTTCATGTGAGTGTGCCTGAAGGTTACCTGTATGGTGAAGGGGGTGAGCTTCTTCTTGTTTATGGTTCTCTCATCGATGGTGTCAGGGACCGACATGTTGATCATCTTACTGCCAGGACACAGGGACAGACAGGTTAATACAGCAGGTGTTAACGGACAACTTCCATTGAGATCTGACCATGTTATTATGAGGTTATTACTGACTCTTTATCAGTGCTGTTCTTTCGCTCTACACCAGGGGAGGCTAGAGAGGAGGTGGACATCGGAGGACAGGCGTTGGTGCATGGAACAGAAATGGTCACATGTTTTTAATACCATTCCTCATTCTGTTCCATGCATTCCAATGAGCCTGTCCTCAGATGTCCACCCCCACCAGTCTCTCCTCGGTATCCAGGTAGAAGGTGAGGTACCATAGGATGATGCCGTCCCCCATGGCGGTGAACAGGTCGTTGGTGGAGGGGTCCATGGGGAGGACGTGTTGGCAGTCTGGGTCCTTCTCCAGGGCCTTGTTCACCCAGTTCACAAACGCTACCTTCTCCTCCTCTGTTAGGACACACACGTACAGGTGTGGGCACATACAAGTGTACAAAAGAGTACAAAACCCATCTTTATAAACTTGCTATTTTTATTGTTGTTTTTACTGTGCTTTTGTTTTACTTTTTTATTTATCTATCTATTCTTGTTCTCTCCATGGAATGTTGTGTCTTTGAGTACTGAGAAAAGCACTATACAAAATAAATGCATTATTATTATTATTATTGTTATTATTATTATTATAGAAATAGAAATGTAGGTAGAAATGTAATGCATGGAATTGTCACGCATGTATCGTCATTTCACCCTAGCCTCCCCTGATAGGTACATATGATACGTATTCATTGATCAATCAGAGACATCGCAAACCAGGAAGGAACCCTTGCAGGGAAGTATGCGTCATTTGAATAAGTACTTCCTGGGTGATTAGTAGTGACAACTTGAAACCAGTACTTGTGAGCGGACCAAGCTGAATAGCTGCTCTGTGTCAGACACCCTCAGACAGAAATGAACCCAACATACTGTGTGTGTGTGTGTGTGTGTGTGTGTGTGTGTGTGTGTGTGTGTCCTCTAACCTGAGTAGGAGTGCTGTGTGCCAGAGCTGGACTGTTCTGAGGTGCCCACCACGGCACAGAGACCCTCCTTCTTCTTGATAGCCTTCCCAAACGACTTGGCGACCTCTGAACTCTTCAGACCATGAACCACCTGGGGGAGAGGGGGGAACAGGGAGATGAGACCCACTCAGAGGAGGCTGCCTCCACCAGCCTCCTTTGGACCCACTATAATGATCCATTCCATGTAAATACCTTGTCAAAACATAGGCATAGACTGTATCAGCACCATTTTGTTAATGTTGTCCCAAGTTGCTACAGAAATGTTTTCCATAAACATGTGACTGTGCCTCCTCTTGAGATTCCCTTGACCACTTGGACAAAGATGTAGACCTTTCGACCTCCGGGACTCACGTTTGTAAACTCGTCGAAGGTGACTTTGCCGTCGTGCTGGTTTCCGGTCTTGGTGAGGTCCTGGATGATCTCCCGGATCCGGTACCCTGGCAGCGGGAGGTTGGCGGCTTTGAAGAGGTCATTGAGGTCGCCTGTGCTGATGTGGCCTTGGGAGTCAACATCTGGGATAGGACGTGAAAGGTCAAAGGTCATTCATAGCCATAACAAATCTGTGGGATGAGTTGAAACTCTCACCATGTTGCTTTGTATTGCCTAGGTGTCTGTTTACTGCTTTAGGCTACTTGTTGTTGTAACCTTGTCAACAATGTAGCTTTCTACATAGCCAAGTGACAAGAAGAAAATTATTTGTATCATTCGTCCCTCCTTGTCACTTGGCAACACGTTATGTTGTCATATTGTTAGATGCAGGAACAGTCAGGTCCCCAAAGTTACGACAGCTAGAGTGAGTGTATAGTGAACCTACCACTTTTCTGTTTCAGTTTTAGTATGGGGTATGTGTGTGTGTGTGTGTGTGTGTGTGTGTGTGTGTGTGTGTCTGGAGGGGTCTACTTCTCCTCTCTCACCGATCTTAGCGAAGGCCTCTCTCAGTTCCTCTATCTCCTCTTGGGAGATCTGTGTGGGGGCGGCCATCTTGTGTCACACAAACAGCAACTGAACCTGAAACCGACACGACACCAGGCTGAAGAAAGCACATCCTCTCAACCATTTACACATGGTCTCGTCTTCCTTCACAACACCACATGGAAGATGGAAGGTATACATAAGCAATGCATGATCCGGTGATTCATTGGGACTGATTCTGATTTCACAAACATAACAAGACCCAGGGGAAGGTGTTTCATGCTTGAGTGTTGTAATGGTGGTGATTGCTCAACACTGCTTCCCCATGGCTTTACGCTACTTCCTGAGCTACTTGAGGTACTTCCTGCTTAAAGGAAATGGTAGAGGTAATTCACATGTTCACGTGTCTTTGTCACATCTTTTCGACTGCAGTTCATGAAATTAAACTTTATGTAATGTCTACTGTGTACTAGGCCCCTCTGTCTAGTGAAGACAGTGAGGTTGTTATGAGAATATGGCCTAAGACACAGGAAATACAGGAATCTATGAAGCAATCAGACAATTTTTACATGATAGAGCAACATCATATTCCGTGTGGTGAGTCAGGCTAGACCAGACCAGATGTGTGTGTGTGTGTGTGTGTGTGTGTGTGTGTGTGCATGCGTGCGTGCGTGCGTGTCATTCTTTCTCATCTACCCGAGGACTGAGGCAGATAGAAACAGACAGACAGATACTGACATAGATATATATATATATAGATAGGTAGATACTGTCCTACCCATATATCGAGCCTACATTCTGAGGTATATCTATCTGTATATTCCAGTCTCCAGTCTATTCTGGCTGAGAGTGGAGTGTTGAGAGTACAGGTTGCCATAGAGATAACAGACAGGAAGCAGCTATTTCACAGTGTGGTTTCTGGTGAGGCCTCGACCACAGACCCAACGACTCGCGAACTAGGGAGCTACAGCGTCACATCAGAGCTGGAGGCACTCTGTAAACTAGGTCTGCTCTGCTGAGCACGCTCTGCCTGGAGGTGTGAAGTTCGGAGATGAGTAACTAGTGGGGCACAGTTTCCATTGTGAGTCGTTGTTTGAGGGGCACCCGCACTGATTAACATTTGTTTCTATATCACCTCAGTTTCTATCCCTGAAGATGTACACTCAAGAGGTCCCACAGTATGAACATACAGAGCAACAGTGTAGTGTCGTGAATATCACATCGGTTCTATCACCAAATGATATACTACATTAGGCTGTGTTCAGTTGATCATATGTTGTACATTTTCACCTTCACAGCTCATGCACAGATAAGTCAGAACAACTTGTTTCATTGTTTCCCTTCCGCTTCCCCCCTCTGTGTCGCTATGGAGGTCAGAAGCAGAAGTGAAACATTGCGTCTTTTTACACAAATGTGTTTAAGAATGACCCTTTTAACACTCCAGGTTTATCATTCTACCTGCATCAGCCAATCGGAGTAAAGGTGACACTAAGCATGGGTAGCATCAGCTACTAGGATGGCTCAGTTAACCACATTAATGACAACATGATAGAGTGACATCAGGGGAGGCTGGTAGAGGTAGAAATCAGAGGACGGGCGTTTGATACCATTCCTCATTCCATACCATGCATTACAATGAGCCCGTCCTCCTTTTTCTACCTTCACCAGCCTCCCCTGAGTGACGTAAAGGTTACATATTTAGGCCTATTAGGGCTGACTTTGGGGAAAATATCTCTTGGCTTTGCACTATTCAAGGACAACAGTGGAAATAAGAATGACTCAGAAATAGCTTGAAGTTAAGAATAGGAAAATAATCTGACAGGGATGTTTGCATGTTGCTCATGCATCCACATTCACTGGTATCTTCCGTGCAGCAAATTGACTTCCTTGATTTGAATTCCCTTACACACTCTATCTGTCACCAAGGATTAACTGTAGAGTCAGCCATGAAACCCATCAAGGGCTTTTATGGAAATAAACTGCAGTACCCACAAACCATCGGCAATGGAACCATTAATACCACATGCAAATATTGTTCTCTTTTAAACTAACAAAGCTTATCTGTCCACCTCTCTCAAACTGAAGATGAATGATTTGTAGATTAATTGTTTTAACTGAGTCAATCAGTTGTGCTTCCTCGATTTCCCTCTATATTTGTGTACAATAGAATGTAAAGCTCACAGGTGTTACGTACCTGCACTATGTTCCTATACAGTGCGTGTAGGGGTCTATGCTACAGTATACCATTCAACTCATCATAAAGGTATTATGTGGGATGCATCATTTCAAAATGGCGACCGATCTAGTGAGAACCCCTGCATCGGCATATTTACATGTGGCAGTCCATGTTATGACACATTAGCACATGTTATTAGAGTGTAATTTCTATGTTATAAAGCAACCCCCCCCCCCCCCCAATAGATAATAATAACATGGATAATATGGATACAATAGAAAGTCTATCTGTATGTCAGAGTGACTGTCAGAGTCAGCCGTCGTCTGAGTTCAGAAGTTGCAGTTGAAGGGGCTGTGCCGTGGGGCTAACCACACATTTCCTGACAGTTCAGACTGCAGTGCCATTGTTCTTCTGCTAATGCTGACTGACTAGTACTAATACTGACTGAAACTCTCTTACCACACAGGCCAATAGCCCTCTGATCATTATAATACACTACAATATTGTTCCTAGTAAAAACATCCCTGGGCCTACTGTATCTTCAACCTGTTATTCCAGTGCAGTGCTTTCAATTGTCATCTTCAGACCGTAAACAAGAGTTTTTCTTCCTTGTGTGCCAGTACCCTGGAAACCACCCAAAAAATCCTCTGAAAAATGTGTTAATTTCCTACCCTGACACACGCATGTGCACACGCACGCGCACACACACACACACACACACACACACACACACACACACACACACACACACACACACACACACACACACACACACACACGCACACCCACACCCACCACAAGGATACCACGGGGGCCCTAAAAAGGCCTCAGAATGTTCAGTTACCTGAGGGAGGTGAGATGGCTCCTTTACCAGATGAGATGATGTCTGTCTGGGTCTTGGTCTGGTTAGCTCTGACTCTGTCAAGTCTGTGACTCGCTCTTCCCCGGTGTATAAGCTGCTCTCCCCCTGCTCTGCTTGACAGACAGTGCACTGAGTCGGCCCAGCCCATATGTATATCAATGGCCTGGCCCTCCCTCAGAAGGCGTGTGATACCTCATCTATTCAAATTCAGGGGGAAGGAAGCGACATGTGACACTTCAGAAACAGGAATGAATGAGGTTTTGTCTTTATATGGCAATATGCAGCCTGCCACTGGTATCAAGGTGAATCAGGCATAAAGGTTTGAGTGGATATTACAGGACTGTAAAGACAGCTTTTAAATGGTAATTTCTAGTGATTCTGGAGAAAATGATACAGATGAATCTTAACTTAGAATTGAAGCAAATGACAAGACTAAGAGGGCCCTTGCAGAGGGACTTTCTCTGGTACAATCAATGTTGTCATTCTAGCACGACCCACGCAGCCTGGACTACCTGTCTTGCGAGTTATCAGACAGAGCAGGGAGAGAGCAAGACAATGGTGTGTGTGAATGTCCAGATGTATGTTAATCACCTTTTTCACACAGTCAGAATTACCCTAACTTAGCGAGTGCTGGAGACACAACCTGACACTGTAGCTACAGTAACTACTAGCCAGGAGAAAGGTTCTAGGATATATACACTAACTGGCCTCTTTATTAGGTACAGTTCAACTGCTTATTAGGTACTGTTCAACTGCTCGGTAACGCAAATATCTAATCAGCCAATGACATGGCAGCAACTCAATGCATTTAGGCATGTAGACATGGTCAAGACGACCTGCTGAAGTTCAAACCGAGCATCAGAATGGGGAAGAAAGGTGATTTAAGTGACTTTGAACGTGGCATGGTTGTTGGTGCCAGACAGGCTGGTCTGAGTATTTCAGAAACTGCTGATCTACTGGAATTTTCACGCACAATCCTCTCTAGGGTTTACAGAGAATGGTCCAAAAAAGAGAAAGTATCCAGTGAGCGGCAGTTCTCTGGGCCAAAATGCCTTGTTGATGCCAGAGGTCAGAGGAGAATGGCCAGACTGGTTTGAGATGATAGAAAGGCAACAGTAACTCAAATAACCACTCGTTACAACCAAGGTTTGCAGAAGACCATCTCTGAACGCACAACACGTGGGCTACAGCAGCAGAAGACCACACCGGGTGCCACTCCTGTCAGCTAAGAACAGGAAACTGAGGCTACTATTTGCACGGGCTCACCAAAATTGGACAATAGAAGATTGGAAAAACATTGCCTGGTCGATTTCTGCTGCGACATTCAGATGGTAGGGTCAGAATTTGGCGTAAACAAAGCATGGATCCATCCTGCCGTGTATCAACGGTTCAGGCTGGTGGTGGTGGTGTAATGGTGTGGGGGATATTTTCTTGGCACACTTTGGGCCCCTTAGTACCAATTGAGCATTGTTTAAACGCCACAGCCTACCTGAGTGCTGTTGCTGAGCATGTCCATCCCTTTATCACCACAGTGTACCCATCTTCTGATGGCTACTTCCAGCAGGATAACGTGCCACCTTGTTGAATCTATGCCACAAAGAATTAAGGCAGTTCTGAAGGCAAAAGAGGTACAACCCGGTACTAGCAAGGTGTACCTAATAAAGTGGCTGGTGAGTGTGTATATATTATTTTTTTACTTACCGTACATGCATACATACATACAAAAAATAAAAAAAATTGGGCGATTTTTAGGGCAACGAAAATACATAAATGGCATGCCCCCCCAACCCACATAGCTGCACCCATATCCACCCCCGACCCTCCCTCCCCACATAGCTGTACCCCCTCCCCCATACCAACCATCCCTGCAGTTCTTGTTCAGCAACAAAAAAAGGACAGAGAGAAGTGATGAAAGAAAGACAAAAGGAAATAAAATCCACACTGTTCAAAATGGTCACCAATTAACAAATAACAAATGTAAACAAAGTAAAACAAAGAAGAGGCAAAGACAGTCCAAAAGGGGCAGCCATGTTGAGTTGAATTTGGTCATAGATCACATTTATTCACTTATATTTGTGATTATATATTTGTACTTACACTTACCAAACACTTTATTAGGAACACTATACTAATACTGGGTAGGGCCTCCTTTTGCTCTCAAAACAGCCTCAATTCTTCGTGGCATTGATTCCACAAGATGTTGGAAACATTCCTTTGAGATTCTGGTCCATGATGACATGATTACATCATGCAATTCCTGCAGATTTTTCAGGTGCACTTTCAATCTGTAAATTTCCCGTTCTACCACATCCCAAAGGTGTTCTATTGGATTCAGATCCGGTGACTGGGAAGACCACTGAAGAACACTGAACTCATTGTCATGTTCATGAAACCAGTTTGAGATTACTTTTGCTTTGTGACATGGTGCATTATCATGCTGGAAATAGCCATTAGAAGACGGGTAAATTGTGGCCATGAAGGGATGCACATGGTCAGCAACAACACTCAAATAGGCTGTGGCATTCAAGCGATGATTGATTGGTATTAACGGGCCCGAAGTGTGCCAAGAAAACATTCCCCACACCATTACACCACCTCCACCATGAGAAGGTGTACAGGTTTTCCTAATAAAGTGCTCAGTGATTGTATATTGACTGTTTGTTGTTGCCTACAACTACTTTACCCATACAGTGAGTAGGCTAATGGTGCTGCTGAAGCTGAGGCAGTGCGGAGGCCTTTAAAAATAAAACAAAACCTGTAACCAAGGGTGTAGGAGGGCTGTTAAGATAGATTCTCTGTCAACACTGTTGTTAAGTCTGATGACTTCCAAGAAAGGAAGTCCAGGCAACGTGGGTTGTGCTAGAAAGAGACCCCTGTCATAAGACAATGCAGTCACACTGGTATTCCGCAAATATGAATTGGCCTGAGACTGATGAGACTGTACCAGACTGTACACCCCCCCCCCCCCCAACACACACACACACACACACACACACACACACACATTATATATATATAGGTATATATATATCATATATATATATATATAGGTATTTAACATGTTGGTATTTAACATATATAAGACTCCTAAGCCTTTGTCCGCAGGCGACTTATTTAAAAAAAAATGTCCCACAGCTAAATAATGCTATTATTATTATTATCTAACATTCGACGTCCCCCCTGCTACCTACGCCCTTGGCTACTAAAAAGGCCTTTAGCAGACAGATACTACTACACAGGGACGGACTGGGAGGGGGGGGGGGGGGTGCCGGCTGGACCCTCAGCCGACGTGGGGGTGGGGGTGGGGGCTCCAGGTGACCAGTCCGCTAATGCCACTACATTAAGTGTATACCAATACCCACCTGTTTCTTTTGATACAACCCTCTCTGCCACGTGTTGGTACTATGGTGCAAGCGGAGCAGGGAGGTTGACTGTATGGCTTGATTGACGGTTGCTATGGCCGTTTCCAAGGACTCTCTTGAAGAGGAAGCCAGTGAAGCCAGGGAATTCTCAGCGGTAAGTTGTTCCTTTTTTAGCTAGCTACCCTCTCAAAAGGTGACAAAACGACATAAAAATGTCCCATTTCGAGAATTAAATGTTATTTAACTACGCTACTGGTCATTGTAGCTGTCAGTCGTCGCTATGGCGAGCCAACTAGTTAGACGAGCTTTGCACCCTTGATGTGACCGGTGTGGCGGACAAACGCCTAAGACTTATCTAGTACCCGCCTCCTCCTTGATAGCAAGCTGTTTATTGGATACCAACATGTTAAAACAATTCAATTATTTTTTTGTAATTAATCAATAAATTATTATGTTATGTCCCAGTAGTGCTAAATACAGCAGCAGTCACGCGCATTGCAAGGCATACGAGACAGTTTTTTTTTTTTTGCTCATCAAGCATCGTGATCATGAGTGGTAAAACCATGTCTAAATAACTATTGATTTTATTAAATGTATTGACAATATATTTATAATAATAATAATAAATAATAATATATTAATTGACAGGTTGTGAAGCACCTTGCCTAAAATGTAGATTTGTTAATACTGATTATTGTGGCAATCTGATAGCCTAGGGTTAATGCAACTGCAAACATACCTGTCCTTTAATTTGACCAAGAGCTCCACGCCGTGTCACCGTGGAGTCACCATGCCATCAGAACATGCAAGGCTTCTCCGGAGGCCTTTGCCCCCTAAGAAGGTTCCCCCCGTCATGAAACATCTTCCTCCCCCCATACTTTCAGGTACACTGATAATTGAACATTTTGTTGTACTAAACAGCCTAGATGACAATGGCTTCAGTTTTTACTCTTGTCTGTCAGGGGAGGCTGGTGGAGGTAGAAATCAGAGGACGGGCTCATTGTAATGCATGGAATGGAATGAGGAATGGTATAAAACTTTGATTAGAATGAGCCTGTCCTCCGATTTCTACCTCCACCAGCCTCCACTGATGCACGTCATAGTACATTTTGTCTTGGAAGCGAAAATATTTAGTCTACGATGACTTCCTCCAGGTACCATCATAGACTCACTCCCCTCTACGGAGAGGAAGACCACCCTGAAGGACAGCGTGACGGAGGGGAGTGAGTCCAGCTGTCGTCTCGTCCCTCTCTGGGACTACGACCAGCCAGTCTTCAGGGTGGCCCCCACCCCCATGCTCACCGCAGCCCCCTCCTTGCTACTCCCCAAGATCATCGAGGGCTTCCCCTGCCGACCCCTCCGCACCCTACCCAAGATCCCCCTCCTGGACCTCCTCCACACCGACCCCCGCTACGTCCCCTCTCCCCCCAGATTCCGCTTCAATGACTTCCTGCAGAGCCATGATGGCGGCGCCGGGGCCCAGTCGCTGGAGGGCCTGAGGAAAGTGGCCCTGTCGCGGTGCAACTCCAGGAGGCTGGTGGGGCTGTTACTCCTGGAGCTCCATAGGGGGCAGCAGACGGAGGTGTCCAGACAGATCATGTCCACTGAGGCGGTGCCGCAAGCCAAGACCAGGATCCCTCAGAGGCAGATCATATGTGGTACGTGATGATGTAGGAGGTTTTAATGGATGACTATTCACCATTATGTTATAAGGGTATCTGGACATGGTGTGTGTGTGCTATACCTACTACTACTAGTACTAGTCCAATGCAACTTGGTCAGGTAGGAGTGATGCTAACTAGTGTAGTTACACTGTGCAGCTTGTGGTGTCTTTTATGTGGGTGTGTGTTTGAGTGAGTTAGCATTTCTTGTGTGTCTGTCTGTCTGTCTGTCTGTGTTATTTGACCGTGTGTGTGTTATGTGTGTTTGTGTGTGTGTGTGTGTGTGTGTGTGTGTGTGTGTGTGTGTGTGTGTGTGTGTGTATGCGTGCGCGTGTGCATTTGTGTGTGTTACATGACCAGAGCTGGCAGCGTTGCTCCACATGGAGGTCCAGGCCCAGATGATGTGTCGGCGGGGCTGTCTGGAGGGGGTGATGGCCGGGTCAGAACAGAAGTCTGTGGAGGTCTGGGGTCCTCCAGGAGAGAGACAGGCTGGCCAGAAACATGACAACCTATACCCAGGCGAGGACACGTCCACCCGCCTGCTCAAACAGCTACTGTAACACTCAGTCACCTGGGACGTCAGAATGATTGACAGGCTCTAAATCTAAAGGTGTTTAGCCACCTTCTAATGACGAATAGTGTTGTCATGCCATGTGTTTCGATGACAGTGACCAAGGAGGTGGTTACCAGAATCAGAATCAGAATTCTTTTATTTGGCCAAGTATATTTGCACATACAGGAAATTGACTTGGTGAGGTTGGTGCATGGACATAAAAGTCAAATAGCAAATATTGACAAGAAATTTACAAAATAGCAAAGTATTAACAAAATGGCAATAACAAATTTACAAATTTACAAAAAAGAGCAGCAGAACACCGACTCACTGACTGCCAAAGAATTGCAGAACACTTACCAACTAGAGTGCCAAGTGTTCTATGTGGTGTTTACCTAGCAACAATACTTTGATTGGCTACAAAATGAAGCATCATCATTCATGCATTTTTGGTGAATAAAGTCACCCACTCTAGAATGTTGACCATTTGGGCGACTTTATTCACCCTCAGCACTAAATGAGTTAAAGCACATGCTATGGTTGCCAATAAGTCTCCCTCTCGTTTGAGCAGGAAGTGAGGTCATCCTGAACTCTGTGACGACCAAGCACTTCCAGGGCTCGCGGCGTAGCCACTCCCCGTTCCTGCCCTCTGGGGAGTGTGGGGCCATCAGCCCCTCTGAGCTGGCTATACTGGACTGTCTGACTGGGGGGGGCAAGGCTCTCAGCCTGAAGGTGTGTGTGTGTGTGTGTGTGTGTGTGTGTGTGTGTGTGTGTGTGTGTGTGTGTGCGCATGTTTGTGTGTGTGTGTGTGTGCACGTTTGTGTGTGTGTGTGTGTGTGTGTGTGTAAAAGGTGGAAACTCAGTTAGCTGAATAATATGTCAACTTCCGTCTATCGTGCCAATTGATCATGTACTGCTAATAAGATCAGATCAGTAGTCCTGAATAATCTAGCATGCTCTATGCCCCCTGACCTTTCAGCACATTCCTTTAAGCTTTTTTGCGAGGGACAGAGACAGACACTAGTTGTTCTGCATTGTAGTTAAAGGAAATGAAACAACTGAATAATATAAACAACTTAATATATTTGAATAACAGGAAGGAGAATGCCAACTTCTGTTTCTCACTGAACCTTCACTGAGGGGTTACTGTGTGTGTGTGTGTGTGTGTGTGTGTGTGTGTGTGTGTGTGTGTGTGTGTGTGTGTGTGTGTGTGTGTGTGTGTGTGTGTGTGTGTGTGTGTGTGTGTGGCAGGCCCACTTCATAGCTGTCCTTCCTGATCTGACTCCTCTGGCTAATAGCCTGGTCTACCTCAACCTGTCCTTCAATGACCTCAACCTCTTCCCTGTGGAGGTGAGACTGTGACCAGGTACATCACCACACATGACCATATACACTCACTGAACACTTTATTAGGAACACCTGTACACCTTCTCATGGTGGAGGTGGTTTAATGGTATGGGGAATGTTTTCTTGGCACACTTTGGGCCCGTTAATACCAATCAATCACCGCTTGAATGCCACAGCCTATTTGAGTATTGTTGCTGACCATATGTATCCCTTCATGGCCACAATTTACCCATTTTCTAATGGCTACTTCCAGCATGACAATGCACCACGTCACAAAACAAAAGTCGTCTCAAACTGGTTTCATGAACATGACAATGAGTTCAGTGTTCTTCAGTGGCCTTCCCAGTCACCGGATCTGAATCCAATAGAATGGGATGTGGTAGAACAGGAGATTCGCAGCCTGAAAGTGCACCTGAAAAATCTGCAGGAATTGCATGATGCAATCATGTCATCATGGACCAGAATCTCAAAGGAATGTTTCCAACATCTTGTGGAATCAATGCCACGAAGAATTGAGGCTGTTTTGAGAGCAAAAGGAGGCCCTACCCAGTATTAGTATAGTGTTCCTAATAAAGGGAGGCCCTACCCAGTATTAGTATAGTGTTCCTAATAAAGTGTTAGGTGAGAGTAGGAGCATGCATGACCATAAGTTGACCATATGATGGTATGACCATGCACATGTATGAACTGAGCCAAACCGTTAACGTCATATGGTGTTCTAAACCGTTGACGGTTGTTACATCCATCTTTCTCCTCCCCCCCCCCCCCCCTCTCTCTCTCCTCCTCCCCCCCCCCCACATTTCCCCCCCTAGGTCTATGAGCTGAGTCACCTGGAGATCCTGAAGATGAGAGACAACCCCATAGAGGAGATCCCTGTTGGCATCCACAGACTCCTCCGGCTCAAGACCCTGGTCATCTCCTTCTGCAAGATCACCTCCCTGCCTTCTGAGTATGACACACTAGGGGGCGCTATGGGCGCTTTGTGAACTTCTTGTGATTCTCACCATCATGTAAACAGGAACATCTCATTTGTTATGAGCTTGTTTCCTCACACCCGCGGAGGAGTGTTACTAACGGACGGAGGAGTGTTACTAACAACTGAGAAAAGGCTGACGTGTTTGGCTGCTACAAATGTGTGTGTTGCTAGCCTTCACTATCACTGCTATATCAATGTTCACCCTGTACTGTGGAATCGGGAGATACTGTAGATACACAAGCAAATGAGAGGTCTCATGTCTGTCTGTCTGTCTGTCTGTCTGTCTGTCTGTCTGTCTGCCTGCCTGCCTGCCTGCCTGTATGTATGTCTGTCTGTCTGTCTGTCTGTCTGTCTGTCTGTCTGTCTGTCTGTCTGTCTGTCTCTGTCTGCATGTCTGTCTATGTGTCTGACCTGTCTCTCTCTGTCTGCCTGCCTGCCTGCCTGCCTGTCTGTCTGCCTGTCTGTCTGTCTCTCTGTCTGTAGCCTCTACCAGCTGCCCTGCCTGCAGTGTCTGGATGTCTCCTACAACCTCCTCTCAGCCATAACCAACGACATCAGGAAACTCAGGTACCGGGGACAGACCAACCAGCTTCAAAATGGCTGCAGAGGACACAAGACATTGTCAACTTAGTAAACTAACCAAGCAGGTGTTTCTCCAGGACTCTAGAGTACCTGAACGTGGAGGGCAACCAGCTCCACGCCCTGCCCAGCGGAGCCCTGCGTCTGTCCCTCACCCAGCTCAAGGTCTCCAACAACTACATGCACCCCTACTTCACCAGGGGCCTCAGCCGCAATTCCCCCCAGAGGCTGGCCGACACGGCCACACACGCCCTGTCTCTCACAGAGCCCTGCCTGCGCTACTCCAGCCTGCCACCGGAGGCACAGCGGGCCCTGAGCAGGTACGAACACAGACCAACACAGGGTCTCACACATCCTCATCTGATACAGACGAGAGTATATTAGAGCAGGGGAGGCTGGTGGAGGTAGACATCGGAGGACGAGCTCATACCATTCCTCATTCCATTCCATATGTTACAATGAGCCTGTCCTCTGATTACAATGAGCCTGTCCTCCGATTTCTACCTCCACCAGCCTTCACTGCATTAGAGCCATAGATGTGTCTATTCATCTGGTCTATTAACATGCAGAATCTTCCAGGAGAATTGGGGTCCAGTATCCGTTCCAAATATCACTTTATTATTATCTCCATTGGATTGTATGTAGAAAGGTACAGTAGGTGACAACTTCATACATTGATTGTGTGTGCGTGCATGCGTGCATTCGTGTGTGTTTCTGTTTCTGTTCCCTCAGGGTGTGTGTGTGTGACTGCTGCAGGGGTCCTCTCTACGGCCAGGGGTTAAAGGTCATACGTCCGTGCCACGACATCTTTGGTCTTCACAGGGTTCCCTTCATCTTCTACGCCTGCTCCCCTGCCTGTCACCAGAGCTTCCTGAGCCAGACGGACAGTCTCTCCAGCCTGCTCTACGGAGAGGAGACCCAATGAACCTCACATGACTATGAAGCTGCTAATATTGGCTAAACTATCTCTTAGACATTATGGAGGGGGGGGGGGCTGGTGGAGGTGGAGATTGCAGGACAGGCTCATTGTAATGCATGGAACTGAACGAGGAATGGTATTTTACACACGTGTTTGATACCATTCTTTATTCCATTCCATGCATTGCAATGAGCCCGTCCTCCTATTTCTACCTCCACCAGCCTCTAAAATCTATGGACTTCATCTCTCTTATAAGCGCTTTCATGAATTTGTGTGCTTTATTCTAAGCTCCCCATGCTAGTGTCATGTTCTTTAGTAGTTTTAATAAGAGTTTGTATCTGTGTGTACGATGCACTCCCATAATTATGGCGCTTTTCATATTTTTGCGTTTTCCACTGTGCAAAAATACTAAATAAACCAAATATACAGTATAAACTCAAATTGCGTTGAATTATTTTATCCATCATGCAATCGTGCTAGTAGAAAGTGCAACGCTGTCTGACGTCAGTGTAAACAAACGAAAGGCGGCCAATCACAGAAGCGCACCTCAACAGACAGCTCTCACAAACACTTCCGGGAGTCGTGTTGTGTTGTCAAGATGGCAGGGCATGATCATCATCACCATTCTATGTGTTTATGCGACTTAATCAGGTAACAATCATTTAATGGGTAATGTTTTGTTTTGGTCGCAGCAATTTCAGGTCCTCCTCAAGTGAAACTGCAGAATGAATAACAGACAAGTGACCGTTTGTTGCCCGAAAGAGAGAAACTAGCTACCTAGCTAACATTAGCTGGCTTCTCTATCACCATGTGTGTTGTAGCTATGGACAGACATTGTGATGTTTTACCATCCCTGTAAGTGTCTCTGTGTTTGTACTTTGAGTCTTATGATGCTAAATAGTTGATCATGATTTCGCGTACTGGGTTGGAATTTCGCTCTAACTCTGGTCGGCATTGCCCTGCTCACAGTATGAGAGATGATGACGACGATGTCACAGCCTTCACTGATGACAGACAGTATTATGAACTAGCTTTATAATAACGGTTTGTTTTTTCAAAACAGGTTGTTATGGTCTCTGTTTCTGCCGTGCGTGTATCTGAGCTTGGTGCTGACGCTGCTCCTGTTCCTACTCGTCATGGGAGTCCGGGTGTGGCTGCAGAATCGTCGGAAAGCCCGTCTGGCTCTAGACAGCTCCCCGACCGTCGCCTTCTTCCACCCGTACTGCAATGCGGGCGGGGGCGGGGAACGGGTGCTCTGGTGCGCCCTCCGAGCGCTCCAGAATAGGTAGGTTTGTCCCAAATGTAGCAGGCCCAGTCCCAACGCCATGTCCACTTCTCTAACCCTTACTCTTCAATGTGGATACATCTGACGGACCTGGATGTCTAATTCTGAACTGTTATTTATAGTCAAATTCATCTCCATCCTTTAGTGACAGCTACCTTACAACAACGACCATCACCTGATGTTTTCCCCTTAGATACCCCAACGTCTCATTCGTGGTGTACACCGGCGACCAGGGGGTAACCGGGGAACAGATCCTGGATGGCGCCCATCAGCGCTTCAACATCCGGCTCCCCCGCCCCGTCACCTTCGTCTTCCTGGGGCATCGTGCCCTGGTGGAGGCCAGCTCCTACCCCCACTTCACCCTGCTGGGGCAGAGCATGGGCTCCATGTTCCTGGGGTGGGAGGCCCTCACCGCCTTCGTACCGGACCTCTACGTAGACTCCATGGGTTACGCCTTCACGCTGCCAGTGTTCCGGTACCTGGGGGGCTGCAGGGTGGGCAGCTACGTTCACTACCCCACCGTCAGCACCGACATGCTGTCTGTGGTCCGAGACAGGAACCCCAGGTAAGCTGGTTAGCCGGTTGTCACTGTTTCATCAACTGGATTATGATTCACCACTCTGGTGTTCATTCACACGGTCACAGCATCAGCTACTTAGTCAAACAGATGACTAAAAGACCTTACAAAACTGACATACACACCCAACAACAACTGAGATAGATATCGTTGATTATTATTTTCTTGTCCGTATACAAAGGCAGATGTTATATCAGGCATTGTTGACTTTCTCAATCATCAAGCTGAAGCATCAACCTTGTGATCTCACCCACCGCCCTGCATCCTCTCTAATCAGCATCTCTCTCTCTCTCTCTCCCCACCCCCTCCCAGGTTCAACAATGCAGGGTACATCTCCAGTAACCCTCTCCTGAGTGCAGCCAAGGTGGTGTACTACTGCGCCTTCTCCCTGCTCTACGGCCTCACGGGCTCCTGCAGTGACGTCATCATGGTCAACTCCACCTGGACCCTGGGTCACATCCTGGCTCTGTGGCGGGTCCCCAGTCGTACCAGCGTGGTCTACCCGCCCTGCGACATCAGAGCCTTCCTCGACATCCCATTGGACGAGGACCAGGAAGTGAGCGGAGGAGACAAGAAGTGCCATTCCATCGTGTCGGTGGGACAGTTCCGGCCAGAGAAAGATCACAGGTTACAGATCAGGGCGTTCCGGAAGCTGCTGGATAAGACAGGGGCGGGGCCGGGAGGACGGGAGTCACTGAGGCTGGTTCTGATTGGTGGCTGTCGGAATGAGGAGGATGAGGAGAGGGTGAGGCTGCTGAGGGGGCTGTGCCAGGAGCTGGGCGTGGCCGACAGGGTGGAGTTTAAACTGAACATTCCGTTCGAAGAGCTGAAGAGAGAGCTGGTGGACGCCACCATTGGCCTGCATACCATGTGGAACGAGCACTTTGGGATAGGTAAAGACACACACACACACACACACCTCTGTCAATATGGGACCAAGAGAATGGCTACATGTTTGTGTTGGTTTGGTTGACTTAGTTGTCTGTCTCATTAAATTCCTGTTCCTAATTCTTGATAGAATAATTGGCTCCCTTCAGATCAGTATATCTGTTAAGGGAACTGACTGTCCCACCTGACCTCTCTGTCCCCTCCCTCCCCTCCGTCCCCCAGGTGTGGTGGAGTGTATGGCGGCAGGGACGGTCATCCTGGCCCACAAGTCCGGTGGTCCTAAACTGGATATCGTGGTGCCGCACGAGGGCGGGCCTACGGGCTTCCTGGCCGACAACGAGGACAGCTACGCCGTCACCATGGAAACCATCCTGGCGCTGTCGCACGCGGCGAGGCTGGAGATCCGGCGGAACGCCCGACGGTCCGTGGACCACTTCTCGGACCAGGAGTTCGAGGTGTGCTTCCTGTCCGCCATGGAACCCCTAATGGGATCACTGCAGCCCTGAGTGACCGCCCCCCCCCCGACAGACTGACACTTAAACCCCTCCCCCTTTGCTACACTCACTGGCCTGATAGGCCCGAGAATGTTGTATCACTTTGAATGTCGGAGCACTGCCGGCCTATCAGAACTATGCTACAGTAGCTTTCTGTTCCTGTTAAGAATGAGGATGTGTTCCACGTGTCTAGTGGACAGAGCTGCAGTGAGGTGAGGGACTGTCTGACTGAGTGGTGGTTCTATCTGTCTAGAGGACGTTTTCTTTTGTCTTATGTTTACAATCAACAAGCACTTGATCCATGTTGCCAGTCCTTTGTGGAGGAGATATGAGGCTTCCCTGTCGGTTTCACCTCTGAAGAATGACCAAAACGCTGTTCGTCTCTCTCTCTCTCTCTCTCTCCCTATCTATCTATGTCTCTCTCTCTCTGTTTTCCTCTCTGTCTTTGTGTCTCTCTGTCCCTCTCCCTCTGTCTCTCTCTCTTTCTCCCTCTCTCTCCCTCTGTGAAAGGGTCCAAAGCTAACCAAGTGTTTGTGATACATGTGCAGAAAATGTAAATATCACACAAACAATTGCTTTATTTTAGAAGAGAAAATATATTGCTACTAATATTTGTCTCATGAATATTTGTTGTGTTCTCTATGATCTTGTAGGAACTCAGTTTCACCAATAAGATGACATTCACTCGTGGAAAGTTGGCTTGAAGACAAGCGTTAACACTGTTATTCATTCTATATACAACCGTAATGAAACACTTCCAACACTTAAACTGCTTATCAATGTTTGCTTAGGTCATACTGCCATCCAGTGGCAAGTGTACATAGGTAGTACATAGTCAAGCTTACTGCTAGACACATCTGCTAGATAGTCTGAGTCAAACCTGCAGTATCCGTTACATGTTACTTCTATGCAGGAATACATAATCATTGCAGCTAAGTTGGTTTTGTACAAATATGAAAAGGAGAGGTTATTCCAAAGTTGCTTTGTAGCATCATGGTTCTTATCTTGTCATGGTCCCACTTACATCTCACAATAAAGAATGATATGAACACTAATCTGCCCTTTGCTTGTTTGTGATCTCACAGTCTTCTGTCTGGGCCTGGGCCTGGTCTGAAGCCTGGGCCTCACCTGGTTGCTCTGGCTGGGTCTCACAGCCAGCAGCCTGGGTTAGAGTCTGAGAGGGACTGCCCTCTGTGGAGGTATCTCTGGGGGTCTCACATGTGGAGTCTATCACTGCGGTGATCTGCTGGGGGTCCACTGGCTCCTCACTGCATCCCTCCTCCTCCTTCTCCACCACACCATCTGTTACATCCCTCTCTCCCACTCTCTCCATCCTCCATGATAAAGAGGTTCATCATCGACTCGGCCACCTACCCTCTCAGCTCATCTTCCGACTCCTCAAAATTCCTGAGGAAATAGACGTAAAGATGAATTGAGAGGAAATGAAATGATTTTTTTCAATAGAACTGCCTGGTGGATAGCAAATGAACTGCTAAAGCCATACAGAGTGAGGTGCTGCATGCAGATGACCTGTTCTACAGTATAAACCACCTCAACGTCCTAGAGCATTTACTGGATATATCCATATTATGGAAGGAAGCAGCAGTGCTGTGCAGTACCTAGCTCACGCTGACACTCGTGAACAAGCCCCCCCGCCCGTGTCAGTCAGGTGACTGTGCGTGGGCGTCATACTCACGTGTCATCATCATCTGACCGGGGTTCCAGACGCTCTTCATCCACCTCCACATCAGAGTCTTCATCTTCATCATCCTCCGTCCTCTCCCCTTCCGCTTCATCCTCTCCTCCGGTTAAGGCCTCTAAGAGAAAGAAAAAAAGTTAGAGGACATGGAGTTTGAGTCACCATCCAAACCATTTGTGTGTGTGTGAGATCTGACCTGTGTGTTGGGAGTCCAGGGTGGAGATGAGGTCAGCCTGGGCCAGGGCGTTGAGGAGGGTGTTGGGGGGAACGTCTCCCCACTGCTTTCTTTCCACTGCTAAAGCCTCTCCCTCCTCTACTGCAGTGTCACCTGGGAGAAAAGGGGGAAAAGTGAGAGTGTGTGTGTGTCCATTCCCATCCACTCACCCTGTCCAGGTCCAGCCATCGTCGTACACACAGACGACACGTCCATCCCTGCCAGGGCGTCCAATAGAGTCTGAGGTGCTCCCTGGCTCCACCCCCTCCTCACTTTGGATTTGGGTGTGGCTTCATCATGCCCCGCCTCCGCACCTGTCCCTGACCAATCCCGGTGCCTCAGCTCCTCTCCTTCCTGGAAGCTCAGGGTCTGGTTCAGAAGGTCCATCTCCTACACACACACACACACACACACACACACACACACACACACACACACACACACACACACACACACACACACACACACACGGTTAAGAGTGATACATGAGAGAGCATAACTATTGTCCAAAGTAACACATCACGTTGACTGTCTCAATAACACTCCATTCAGTCTTATACCTCTTCCTCCTCTTCTTGTGTCATCAAAACTTTTTCTCCTCCTCCCTCTTCTCTTCCTTCTTCTTCCCTTCATCATCTAACTGGATCTCAAACATAATTCCTTTCTGCAGTGAAAGGGAAAGAGGGGCCATCAGACACACTTTCAGTTCATTGAAAGTCTCTCTCTTTTCATCTCTCTTTCCATTTCTCTTTTCTTTTGCTCTTTTCATTTCTATTTTCATTTCTGAGGCTGGCGCCTGGTCTCACCGTGTCTTTGTGTTTCCTCTGTGCTTCTCGCCTCTCCTCTCTGTTCTGCTGTCTGATCTGTTCCAGGGCTTCCTCTATATCCCCCCCCACACACACACACAATATACATTTAACACACAGGCCACATAGGGAAGTTCTCAGACATAGACACACACACAGATACAGACACACAGATACAGACACACACACACACACACACACACACACACAGAATATACAAGGCTGGAGGTACAGAAGTGTTAAATGCAGGACCACCAGACTGAAGAACTCCTTCTTTCCCATTGCCATCAGGCTCCTAAACAACCCATAGGAGATTAATATAACCTTACTACCTCAAATAACTGAATTTTCCAGTTTGCATAATTGCACTGCTACATTTGCACAGTTTTTTTATTATTATTGCTGCTATTTTATTTTATGCCTTAAATTTTGCTGTCTTGTACATTTGTTTAGTATATATTGTATATTCTTTAGTATTGTATATTTTACATTGGTTGGCATTCTGCGGACAGCAAAGCAAGAATTTCGTTGTACAGGGAAACATGTTTTCTACTGTGCATATGATAATAAACACTTTGAATCTTGAATCAATTAACACACAGGCCACATAGGGATGTTCTCCATTGCTTTTTAGACTCATTGTCTCAAGACAGATAACGCAACTTAATCTAAACTGTAGTAGATGCGTCGCGCTAGAATGACGACACCTGTCGGACTACGATGAATCTAGGTCTCACCTTCACTGAGGCTCGCACTGACTACAACAGTTTAGCTGGTCTCACCAGGTGGAGGTTTCTCTCTGGTCTGGTCTCTCCCGTGGCGAGGTGTGTCTCTGGTCTGGTCTCTCCCGTGGCCAGGTGTGTCTCTGTCCTGGTCTCTCTTGTGTCCAGGTGTGTCTCTGTCCTGGTGTCTCTTGTGTCCAGGTGTGTCTCTGTCCTGGTGTCTCTTGTGTCCAGGTGTGTCTCTGTCCTGGTCTCTCTTGTGTCCAGGTGTGTCTGTGGTCTGGTCTCTCTTATGTCCAGCAACGACAATTGTCAGTAGCACTAATTATTCTGTAATAATGATGCATGATATGTATTTTCAACACTTTTAAAAAATACGTCACTGTAATGTATTGGCATTATTACAACTTTGTGTTTCCAATGTATTAATAAGGGCTTTCCCTATTGGCTGTGTAAGAGTCCTTAGCTGTTGTGCACATGCTCTGTACTGTCTTAAAATTGATCAGTAAACGAGCATCCACGTAATGTTCTGTCTCCGTTATTGAAACCGTGAATATATATAACTCTAAATATATTACAATTTGGCGACGAGGATGGGATATCTAATGAAAGATGATCCCAGTGACGAGAGACAACTTTGCAGCAAGTAGAACGCAATAAACGAACTTTGTAGCTCGAAAGAAAGAGGCTAGCAAACGGAAGCTAAGTAGCTAAAGGCGACTACAAGCTAGCAAGATAGCTAGTTTCCAAATCGGTGCGTTAGCTGAATATAAAGAAGGACAGCAAGATTTCGAATCTTACTTGGAAAGACTGGAACAGTAGATGATCGCAAACGAGGTGGACACTGACAAAAAGGTCAGCGTGTTTCTGTCGGTAATCGGAGCGGATGCCTACAGACTTTTAAAGAATTGAGTCAGTCCTGAAAAACCTAGCACACAAACCTACGAGGAGCTAAGCGAGTCGCTCAGTGAGCATTACAAGTCGAAACCGCTTGTCATCGCGGAACGTTTCCGTTTTCAAAAAAATAAAAAGTCTGATTACATAGTAGCTTTGAAGCAACTTTCAACTCATTGTGAGTTTGGTGCACATCTTAATGATGCACTCCGTGACCGTTTTGTTAGTGGGTTAAAAGCTGAGGCTGTGCAGAGGAAACTTTTATCGCAACCAAGACTAACATTCAAGACTAAGACTATTAAGTAATAAACAAAGTCAAACAGTCAGAACAAAAGGCCTGATTAGACAAAACTTGATGAGGAAATGTAGTTCTTGAATGTTATTGGTGTATGTAGACAGGAATCAGAAATACGTTGAATAGAAGGCGTTAACCTGTGTGAAATCTATAAAGACAGGTGACTGAGGAGATAACGGGGTCAGCTACATGTTCTGCGGGAATGAAGTCTTTGAATGAGTCAACAGCTCTGGTTAACGGTATTTTATTTCAAAGTATTATAACTTAAATTCTACGACACTAGCATTAGCAAGGAAGGCCTGAAAAATGCCTTCGTGTTTTTCAGGATTAGCTGTGCGTGGACTGGGGGCAGCCGTTTCTACACAGGTTGTTGTTGTTTTCTTTTTTGCAGGGCTCCCGTTGGGAGGACAGCGAGAGCGACTTCGAAGCGGGTATGTGACGTTTAATTACATTTTACAGTAGTAGACACAGTCAACAAATGTATCTGGGTAATGGCATGACTATTTGTCAGTTAGTAGCAATGGTAGCATTGTTAGCTTTAGCTTGAACTAGCTAGCTTGCTAGTCACCTACATGCATTTTGGACTGTTTCACAACAAATATTGAGTGGTTCAGAGAGTCTAACTATTGTTATTGCTCATAGTTATTCTTCTTTTTCTTATCATTATTATTCCAATTCTTCCGATTTTTTGGTATGCTACTCCTCCTACAGCGTTCAAGCTATTTAGACTAATCAAACTTTAAAACGTGTGGAGAGGTATTTTTAAGTCATGATATTTATTCCGATTCCGAACCCTAGCACATATTCCTGACCAATCAGCGGGTAATGCCGCCATTAGCCTTCCTTCTCCACATACCCACTAGTAATCTGCCACTGGCTCATTCTGGCTAAGACAAATATCGATTAGAGGTATGCCTCCTGGTGCCCCAGGAGCCCCTAATCTCAGTACCAGTGGTCCAGAACAGTTTCTTTGCCTATCTTGTTTTATCCTGCGCCTCTCATTGGATACTTATTCTTCCGTCTCAAACATGTTAGGGGGAAGTACTACCTTACGGGTCGCCTTCGTATATTGCTTGGTTATAAGGTACTTTTGGCCTAGGTTGTTCCATATTCCAAGGTACAATACGCCACGTGACATGACAGTCCCCTTTAAATTTCCCCAGGTTTGCGGTGCCATATGTTATGTTAAGTGGTTTGTCGAAGCATTCAAACTTTTGCTTCCAATCAATTGAATCCGGGGATCTCCCTCTTTTTCTCATCTATTCTCACATCTATTTTTCTGCATTGGTCTCTAAAAGTTTGATCATAAAACGGATGGTATCTGGTGTTGCTTAAGCCCAAACATTCGGCTGGACAATATGGTCATTTTGATTCTTCTATGGGACAGGACTTTTTATATAACTGTGCACATGCCTGGTATGTGTGTGGGTTAGGTACAACTCGTAGTTTTTTAAGTGGTGATGGACTACACATGAGGCAATCTCCTTCTGTTACTGACTGGGCTGTAAACTCTACCCATTTATACCAATAATTTTGCTTTGCCTGTTCCCATAATGTATTTACCTTATATTCTCTGTCCCTATGTCTTTTGGTTTCAACCTGTGTTTGCTTCACTTCCTGACTCAATTCTCTAGGCAGGGCCTGTTCTATTTGGGACAGCATGTAGATTAGTATTATTACTTTATATATCACTAGTCACTTCCCCAGGATCCCCCAGGCTCTACTGTCCTTCCCGTTCGGCTGGGGGCTGGATTTCCGGCCCTTGTTCAGCCTCTGTACCTGTTCCTTCATTTCCTCTGTGCTCCTGTACGATCTTACCCGTTCCTTCGTCTTCTTCTCTGGTTTGCTTTTTCTTCTTGCCTCGGGACCCTGGTGCAGTGGTTCAAGTGGTACCAGGTTAGACTCCCTCGGACTTGTATTGCAATGGGGGTGGCTCGCACTACCTCGTACGCTCCCTCTCTCCTTGGCTCGTTCCACTTCCTCCGGAAGACTTTGATGTACACCTGGTCTCCTGGAGTTATCGGATTGGGCAGGGGTGGCTCCGGCTCCGGCTGCTTGTCTTTTTCCTGTGAATATATAACTTTATGTATCTCAGTTAGTTGTTTCATGTACTGCTTTAGTTCCATCTGGAGTTGTTCCAGTGGTGGTCCTTTGTAAGGTATATATTATAAGGCACATATCTTCATCAGCTTTGTTTTGAGGGTACCATTTATTCTTTCTACCATTCCTTGTGATTGTGGATGGTAGACACAACTCAATCTTTGCTTTATCCTTAACTGCTGTATGACTTGTTTCACAGTTTTCTGAATAAATGCTGCACCATTATCTGAGCTAATCTCATTAGGTATTCCAAATCTGGGTATTACTTCTCTTGTTAGACATTTAACCACTGTTCCTGCCCCTAATTCTGCCGATGGTGTTGCTTCTACCCATCTGCTAAATCTATCTATGACAACAAGCATGTATCTTTTCCATTGACCTTTTTTATCCTGTCTACATAGTCCATTACCAAATGTTTAAATGGTCCGTCTGGAACCGGTATGTGTCCTAAGGGTGTTTTGATTCCTTTCTCACGTTGTTTTGTGCGCATACTGTGCATTCTGCCAATGCATTTTCTACCATTGCCTGTAAATAGGGTGACCAATACCCTTGGAGTTTTATCTTTCTCACAACTTCCCCCCTTGCGCAATGGTCAAAACCATACGCATCAGCGATCAAAATCCCCAGTAGCACCGTAGGTGCCACTATAGTACCCTCATGCGATCTCCACAATCCTGTAGAGTCTCCTTTTGCCCCCCTTTGGAGCCACATGGATTGCTCATACGGCCCTGCAATCTGTTGCATGCGTATTATATCCGCTAGCTGCGTTATTGGTTCTATTAATACCATTGGGGCCAACACGGCCACCTCACACTTCGAGGCTCGCTTTGCCGCTTCATCAGCAGCATTATTGCCCTGAATAATGTAATCATTGCCTTTCTGGTGCGCCTGACATTTGATGATCGCTAACCGTTTTGGTTTCATCATAGTCGACATCAATTCCTTAATTTGCTCACAATGCTGTATGGGTGACCCATCACTTTTCAAAAAGCCTCTCTGTTTCCATACTGCCCCAAACAGATGACAGACTCCATGCGCATACGCTGAGTCATTAAAAATGTTCACTGATTTGCCTTCCCCCATTTTACAGGCTTCTGTCAGTGCCCTTAGTTCTGCCAACTGGGCAGAACACGGTTGTGGACAGCTGAATGTCTGCCCTATTGTTTGACTATGCCGTACCCTGCATGATTTCCTAAATGATCTCTATAACATGAACCATCTACAAAATATGTCTCTTCTGCATATAGTAAGGGTGTTGATTCTAAATCTGGTCTTAACCTGGTGAATGTTAGCGAGTGTGCTATACAATCATGTTCTTCCCCTTCATCTGCCAGTGGTATTAACTCAGCTGGATTTACTGTGCTACATCTCTTGATAGTGATGTCTGGGTATGTTAATAACGACAAATATGACAGGTTCCTAGCTTGTGTTAGAACAAACCTTCCCTGTTCTAACAGTTCCACTGTCTTGTGATGTGTGTGTATATTGTTATTGGGTAGCCCATTGTGATTGACGAGGCCTTCTCATAGGCATAGTGCATAGCTGCTGAAAACAGGGCAGGTACCCCTGGGCAACACTGTCTAGTTTGGTGCTATAGTAGGCTAACGCTTGCTTTTTCCTACCACTACACGTTTCCTGTACTAACACTGCTGAAGCATACCCACTCCTTCTGTTTGCCACATACAATAGGAATGGTTTGTTATAATCGGGCACAGCCAATGCTGGTGCCCGTTGCATTTCTTTTTTCAACATTTCAAATGCCATTGTAGCTTCTGTTGTCCATATTAAAGGGGCTCTTAAGTTCTGCTGACCCGCTGTTTTCATCAGCACCCTCAGAGCTGCTGTTTTTATCGCATAGTCCTCTATCCAATCTCCGCTGAATCCTGTCATTCCCAAGAATGTCATCATTTGGCCCACATTTACTGGTTTTGGTGTTTTACTTATGCCTTCTAATTGTCCTGGTGATATTGCTTTTGACCCATGCGCTATAGTTCTTCCCAGATAGTCAACCTGAGGTAAGCAATACTGCAATTTAGTTTTTGACACTTTGTGTCCCCCCTTTGCCAATTTTTGGAGAACTCTTATGGAGTCCTCATGACATTGTTCCAATGTGGTTGAACAAATGAGCAAATCATCTGTGCTGTTTATCTCCAGGTCTTCTAGATCTGCTTTTAGCACCTGGTTGAACACATGAGGCGAATGTTTGAACCCTTGAGGTATTCTAGTGTATGTGTATTGTTGTCCTCTGTAGGTAAATGCAAACCAGTACCAACTTTCTTCTGCTAACGGTACACTGAAAAAAGCTGAGCATAAATCTATCACTGTATAGTATTTGGCTGTCGGAGGAACATTTGTTAACAGTGTATGAGGATTTGGTACTTCTGCTGGCCAATCCTGTACCACGTCATTTACTGCTCTTAAGTCATGTACCAATCTCCATTTTGACTTATCTGCTTTTAGAATTGGAAGAAGGGGGGTATTGCACGGGCTGTTTATTCTTTCTAAAACTCCCGCTGCTATCAAACCCTCTATTGTTTTGCTTATTCCTTCCTCAGCTTCAGGTTTCATAGGATATTGGGCTTTTCTTGGTAATATAATTATAGGGCTTGCTGATTTTACTAAGCCCACGTCAGTGTCATGTTTTGACCAGAGACTTTCTGGAATCAGTTTTTCCATGTCATCTCTCAATTGATTATCCGATTTTTCTTTCATCTGAACTTGTTGTTTAACCAATATGGCTACTTCCTATTTTATTGTTTTCTTCTCCCGAGTCTCTCTTCACTTATTTCAATTCTCTCTCACAATTCTTACTCCGACTCCCCAAAGGGTTGTCTCTATTCCTACTTTTGATTATTTGGTTTTTGCAAAAAGTATCTTACGTTTCCTTGAACCCATTTGTGCCGGATGCTGCGCGACGCAGCATTGCCTCTCCTGCCGGATGCTGCGTGGCGCAGCATTTTTTATTTGTCGTATTTTTCATGAGGCGTGCAGCATATAATGCACTGTCATTGGTTCAAATACACATGAGGTGGGTCTTGTTGATTTAAAAAAAAATACGTGACCACCCAAATGTCGTGTGGTTCGCCGAAAATCACGTCAATCAATCAGACATACACGTGCGTTTATTGTAGATTTTATTTTTCGAGAGCGGCGAAATGGCTACGGCAGAGGAAAATGTTGACAGCGAGGGCAGTGACAGAGTTGGGAGAGATTGAGGAGTTTGAGAGGGAGGAGGAGGTAGAGGATGAATTTTTACCGATGAGCTTTGGGACATGTTGGTGACGGAAACGAATCGGTACGCTGAAGAGACGTGCGGTCAGACCCCCACCAACTCCAAGTGGAACCCTGTCTCCAAAACGGAGATGAAGACATTTGTCGGGCTGTGTTTCACCTTCGGCATTTTGAAGCTGCCAGCACGCAGGGATTACTGGAGGCAGAGCAAATGGTTGTACCAGACCCACGTCCCCAAGGCCATGGCAAGGGACCGCTTTGACATGATCTGGAGGTAATGATTTGTATTTTGTTTTCTTGCGCTCTCTTCCGAGTTCCGTTCTCTTACTTAACCCATTTGTGCCGGATGCTGCGCTACGCAGCATTGCATCTACCGCCGGCTGCTGCGTTACGCACATTTGAATTTGCCGCCAGTTGCTGCGCAGCGCAGCATTTTTGATTTGTCATAATTTTCATGAGTGCAGCATATAATGCACTGTCATTGGTTCAAATACACATGAGGTGGGTCTTGTTGATTTTTTAAAACCACGTGAGCACCCAAATGTTGTGTGGTTCGCCGAACGCACTTGTATGTCTGATTGATTTTCCGCGACACGACACGAGTGCATTATATGCTGCACTCATGAAAATAACGACAAATCAAAAATGGCGGTAAATTCAAATGTGCTCAACGCAGCAACCGGCGGTAGATGTCGCGCGGCAGTCGGCACAAATGGGTTAATACATATACAGTGGGGGAAATAATTATTTGATCCCCTGCTGATTTTGTTAGTTTGCCTGATTACAAAGAAATGAGCGGTCTATAATTTGTATGGTACTTTTAGTTTAACAAATAGAGACAGAATATCAACAAAGAAGTCCAGAAAAAACACATTATATAAAGTTATAAATTAATTTGCATTTGATCCCCTACAAACCAGCAAGAATTCTGGCTCATACAGACCGGTTATATGCCCACAGGCACACAGATTAGTCCTGTCGCTTTAGGAAAAGTACTCCTAATCTCTGCTTGTTATGGGTATAAAAGACACCTGTCAATAGAATCAATCTCTTCCATTCCAACCTCTCCACCACCATGGGCAAGACCAAAGAACATTCAAAGGACATCAGGGTAAGAGTTGTAGACCTGCACAAGGCTGGAATGGGCTACAAGACCATCAGCAAGAAGCTTGGTGAGAAGGAGACAACTGTTGGTGCAATTATTAGAAAATAACCAAATAGCAAAATAACCATCAATCGCCCTCGGCCTGGAGCTCCATGCAAGATCTTGCCTCGTGGGGTAAGGATGATCATGAGAAGGGTGAGGGATCAGCCCAGAACTACACGGGAGGAGCTTGGTAATGATCTCAAGGCAGCTGGGACCACAGTCACCAAGAAAACCATTGGTAACACACTACACCGTAACGGATTGAAATCCTGCAGTGCCCGCAAGGTCCCCCTGCTCAAGAAGGCACATGTACAGGCCCATCTGAAGTTTGCCAATGAACACCTAAATGATTCAGAGAAGGCTTGGGAGAAGGTGATGTGGTCAGATGAGACCACATAATTGAACTCTTTGGCATAAATTCGACTCTTCGTGTTTGGAGGGAGAGAAATGCTGAATGCTACAATCCCAAGAACACCATCCCCACCGTCAAACACGGAGGTGGAAACATTATGCTTTGGGGTTGTTTCTCTGCTAAGGGTACAGGACGACTTCACTGCATTGAGGGGCCAATGGACGGGGCCATGTACCATAAGATCTTGGACGAGAACCTCCTTCCCTCAGCCGGAGCACTGAGGATGGGTCATGGATGGGTCTTCCAGCATGACAATGACCCAAAACATACAGCCAAGGCAACAAAGGAGTGGCTCAAGAAGAAGCACACTAAGGTCATGGAGTGGCCTAGCTAGTCTCCAGACCTTAATCCTATCGAAAAATTTGTGGAGGGAGCTGAAGCTTCAAGTTGCCAAGCAAAAGCCTTGAAACCTTCAGGATTTGGAGAGGATCTGTAAAGAGGAGTGGACCAAAATCCCTCCTGAGATGTGTGCAAACCTGGTGACCAACTATAAGAAACGTCTGACTTCTGTGCTTGCCAGCAAGGGTTTCTCCACCAAGTACTAAGTCATGTTTTGCTTGGGGATCAAATACTTATTTCCTTCGATCAAATGCAAATGAATTTATAACTTTATATAATGTGTTTTTTCTGGACTTCTTTGTTGATATTCTGTCTCTATTTGTTAAAATAAAAGTACCATAAAAATTATAGACCGCTCATTTCTTTGTAATCGGGCAAACTAACAAAATCAGCAGGGGATCAAATAATTATTTCCCCCACTGTACATGGAGACCTGACATGAGAATATTCACCAACACAGAGCAAATTGAATGGTCATACTGTATACAGTAGAACAACCATGCTCTAAGATGGTACTACAAAGGCCCAGAGTTATTAGATTGGTTGTTGAAGGTTGTTCTACGGTACCTTGGACCCAGTGACATGAGACCATGAAGTCTGGAACTGGAAAATCCTCTCAGAGCTCATCAGCACTGTCCGTGCATGTGTCCGTCTGAGAACGAGAGGAGAGGAGACATCAAGAAATGTTCCAGGACGATTATCACTTCAGTTAAAATAGGGAAACATTAAATATAACAGATGTCAGTCTACAGCCCCTATGTTATTTCTGTGACTGAAACATATAACACTTGCTGGCTTTTGCTAATTTGATTGAAAGCATAAAACCTGCCTTGGTACTTGACTCATGAATGGCAGCTTGATGATGAAAAAAATTGTTGTTGTCTGTAAATTAGCTGCCAACCTCTGCGCAGTAGCCTCCCGTTCTTTCGTTGACTGCTTGCTAGCATAGTTAGCGTGCTTTGTGGCAAAGTGCCGGCTGATATTATATTCTTTAAAAACCGCGACAGTCTCTTGGCATATCAGGCATACAGCAGTTGATCGGTATTCGGCGAAAAAATATTTCGTTGTCCACTCTTTATTAAATACTCGACATTCTCTGTCCACTTTCCTTTTCTTAGCTCCGCTCATCTTTACAGAAGGGCTGAGGGGTGAAAGAGTAAAGCGCAAACGTGGAGTAATACGCCTCACCTCAACAAAGGTCACTGTATCTAGATTGCGCCACCTAGTGGGAAAACGTGAGAATTGCAGGGAAAATAAAACATTAACAAGGTTTATTAATATAACTTCAAGTTCGGCGGGCCGGATTAAAAAGCTTAACGGGCCGCATATGGCCCCCGGGCCGTAGTTTGCCCATGCCTGTCCTAGATGATGTACCAGGAAGAACGAAACCCAGATAACAATTCCCAAACCTATCACTAGGTAACATAGAGTAGGCCATTAGAATACAAATCCAATAAGTGTTGTTCAATATGCTTAAGCTGGGTAGTTGAGACCTAGTGACTTTGGAGTCTGCTATTGATGTCTGTCTACATGAAATCTGTCAAGAAATCTGCCTTATTTCACTCTACGTCCAGTGGAGAGATAGAAATAGAAATTTAGTAAAGTGTCTTATTGGTCAATAATGGTCTGTAATGAGTTACAGATTCACACAAAACAATCTCAAGCAGTAGTCAGTCACCATTTCAAGTTATATTTAATAGTCTAGGACAGTTCAGATTAAAATACATGTTCATCTGGGTTTAAAGGTGAGAGCATAAAACCTCTTCTGATAGAGAGGGACTTCAAAAATGTAATTGGATATAGGGCCATTGCAGATTTTGTCCACAGCCACTCCCATGGCAGTCATAAAAAACAATTCAAAAAAACATTGCTAATGCTTATATGTGAAACACCAAATTTCCTGATTCATGGCTTATTCTGAGAATTGGAATCATATACCAGCTATATACTAACTATGTATAACTTTGGTTTGTGGTCTCACTGAGGTCCAGCTCTCCACCCAGGGCACTGCAGAGGGACACAGCACGCCTCACCGCCCCCCTCTCACCTCCCACAGGGACCAGGTACAGGAGCTGCAGGAGCAGGGCTTTGCTGGAGCTGAGGGGAGACAGAGGAGGGAGCATACATTGTACAATGACAAATCCTCCTCATCAGAGATCAGTGTGTCTGTCCTTACGCCAGACGGATTGTGTCTAAGTGGAATAACTGGTCTAGTCTGGCCTCCTCCACCTCACAGTCTTAGTTAAAGCTAAAGCTAACAATTCTACCACCGTTGCTACTGACGGACTAAGTCATGCCATTACACAGATGCATTTGTTTACTGTGTGTCTACTGTAAAATGTAATTAAACGTGACATACCTACCACCGAGGCATTTCTCAGTACCTTTCGTTGCTAATGCAAATGGCGTAGTAATGCTAGCGCTCAGAAGACCATATCTGAACGATAGTTAGGCAACCACTCGATACGTGTTGCTAAAACAACACAGCACAAGTCGAACATGCATGTTGGTGACGAGCAAGCGAGCTAGTTCAAGCTAAAGCTAACAATGCTACCACCGTGACAATTAAACGTGACATACCTGCTTCGAAGTCGCTGTACTCTCAAAAAGAAAACAAGAACAACAACCTGTCGTATAAATGGCAGTCCGCTATCCATGCACTCCCGCAGCCAAACCTGAAAAACACCGAGGCATTTCTCAGTACCTTTCGTTGCTAATGCTAATGGCGTAGTAATGCTAGCGCTCAGAAGACCAGCTGGGCCTAGTCAATGTCAACATTGCAGTCGCTGCCGCATGCACTCCCGCAGCCAATCGTGAAAAACACCGAGGCATTTTTCAGTACCTTTCGTTGCTAATGCTCATGGCTTAGTTATGCTAGCTCTCAGAAAACCAGCGGGTTCTCCTCAATGTAAACATCAACAGAAGTGTGTTCCTGCGTAGCGCTGGATCAACCATTCCATAGAATGCTGCTCATGTTCTATTTCTAGAGGTCACATGGTAACGCATTTTTGAAAAGTCTTTATGATACATGTCATCTATGATTATTATGAATTATTTTCAAAATGGTGTGTTGCTATGCAACCTTTCAATATAGAACATTAGCAGCATTCTATGGAATGTTCAATCCGCTCCAGATAACAACAAACTTGAGTTGATGTTTACATCGACACAAACCAGCTGATTTTCGGAGCAAAACGGGCTGAAAAATGCCTGTTTTTCAGGTTTTGACTGCGACCTGCCGTTTTTACTCCCGTGTTCTTTTTTGCTGGGTCCGCGATCGTGAAGAGGGAAGCGACAGCAGCGACTTCGGAGAGGGTATGTGACGATAGTTGGACCATATCTGAACGATAGTTAGACAACCACTCGATACGTGTTGCTAAAACAACACAGCACAAGTCGAACATGCATGTTGGTGACGAGCAAGCGAGCTAGTTCAAGCTAAAGCTAACAATGCTACCACCGTTGCTACTGACGGACTAACAGTCATGCCATTACACAGATGCATTTGTTTACCACGTGTCTACTGTAAAATGTAATTAAACGTGACATACCTGCTTCGAAGTCGCTGTACTCTCAAAAAGAAAACAGGAACAACAACCTGTCGTAGAAATGGCAGTCCGCTATCCATGTGTGTGGTCATTCATGTATGTTCCTATCCCTCAGACTGCGTTCAGAGGCTCTGCAGCAGCTGGCTGTAGTTGTGTAAGAAGCTCAGGACAAGGACTTGACTAAGTTGTTCCGAGAGAAGATTGGTGGTGACCTGACCTCCTGCACTCTGAACTGGGAAGTGCTTCTCTATCTGCTGCAGTGTTTAACCCAGAGCATCACTGTGGACCTCAGGAAGATCAGGCTTCAACAACATCACAGATCTTCTACCCTTTCTGCGTAGAGTCATTATCAAGAGGTTGGAGAAGTATAATTTGCTATTCATTTCAACAGTCTATTAATTTAAATGTTGTTTATTGTTGTCTAAAACACATGATAATACAATCGTATAGAGGTAGTTTATGCTGTAAAACCATGATAATACAATCATATAGAGGTAGTCTATACTGTAAAACCATGATAATACAGTCATAATATGACTGCCCTCAGGCACAGTCCCGGCTTCATGATGTCAGCCATCAGAGAGATATACGAGAGTCGTGCCAGTTGCTGTGTGTTTGTTGAGGTCATCAGACCATGTGATCAACCTGAACACCAGAGAGCTGGACAGAGTGGACTGTGCTGCTTTGCACTTCACCCTCCAGCAAAGAGAGTCCAACCCAACCTGCTGTGGACCTCCATACCACCTGGGGAGATGGAGAGCACCCTGCCTCTCCTGGACAAAGTCTCCCAACTCAGGTCAGTTAGCACTATCTGGCCGTGTGTGGTCAGAAGTACTGCCCTCTATGTATACTACTAAACCTAACCCATACAAACTACTAATCCTAACCCTAACTATGTTTTAATTCCTATGATATTGCCCTATTTCTCACTCTCTGACTACACATTAACAACAAAAAACCTCAACAGTGTAAAGCTGACTGATCGCTTATAATATACTTGCATTTTTGCCCCCACCTGACTCAACGTTGCCCTTTTATCACTGACGCTGCACTTTATAACAATTATTATGATTGTGTACCTGCATATTTGATTGTGTGTTTTTTATGTTGTGTTTTGTAATGTTTGATGTGTATTTTATACAGCTGCAAAACAAATGGTCCAAGAGGGGACCAATAAAGTTTTCAGAATCTGAATCTGATCTCCGAGTAATAAACCTTACCCTAACTTTACACCTAACCCCTTACTTACAACCAGTGCATAGTGAATGATGATTTATTGTTATGAATGGGTTGTTATGTAGTATTTTACTCCCCCTGCTCTGTGAATGACTCTGCTGTCTCTCTGTATCCCCTGCTGCAGTGTTGACAGGAGGCTGCTGCTGAGGTTCCTCCACTGCTGCACTGCCTCACACATCCAGCAGTAGGCAGCAGCAGAGCAACTCAGGGCTCTGCAGCACAGGCTGGATTTCTCCTCCTCCTCCTCCTCTGTGGACCTGTCAGCACAGGAGCAGAGGGACACAGCACAGAGCTCATCCTACGAGACTGTGGTGGAGGAGGACGGACTAGACCAGCTATTCCACTTAGACACTGTCCGTCTGGGGTGAGGACAGACAACACTGATTTCTGAGGAGGAGGGTGGAGGATTTCTCATTGTACAATGTATGCTCCCTTCTCTGTCTCCCCTCAGCTCCAGCAAAGCCCTCCTCCTGCAGCTCATGTACCTGGTCCCTGTGGGAGGTGAGAGGGGGTGGTGAGGCATGCTGTGTCCCTCAGTGAGACCACAAACGAAAGTTATACATAGTTAGTATGTAGCTGGTATATGATTCCAGTTCTCCAATTATAGTTTTGAAGTCCCTCTCTATCAGAATAGGTTTTATACTCTCGTCTTTAAGACACTTTCCTAAATTTCCATTTATATCTCTCCACTGGACGAAAATCATTCCTATGGGATTTCCCATAGAGTGAAATGTACAGGGCAGATTTCTTGTCATATGTCTTGACGCTAACATCATCTGAGGAGTCGTGCATATAATTTATTTAGTAGATACTAGAGTACCGATATACAGTATCGATACTAGAGAATAATAATATATAATTTTCTTCTTGTTTACATGTTACATATTGAAACTACCAAGAAAGCATGTCTATGTTTAGCACTATGCAGGCTGTGAATCGAACATTCTTAATTATGGTGAGCATTCTTCGGTCATCCACTGTAGTCTTCCTTGCCCTACCAGACTGTTTGTGATTGCTAAACTCAGAGGTACTTTTTTTTCTTTTTAATGATGTTCTTAACTGTTGATTTTGGGAAGCCTAAGGTATTGGCTAGATTTTCAGATTTTTCAATCATGGCTTCCTTGACTTTCATTGACACCTCCTTGGTCCTCATGTTGACACATCAATAGCAGACTCCAAAAGGCTAATGCAAAGCCTAGAATCAATAATAGACATCGCAGGTCTCCTGTGCCTGCACAAATGATGTGACAGAACACACCTGACTAACCAGAAACCACTGGCAAGCCAATTGTCACATTACTTTTGGTGCCCTGAAATAGGGGGACTACGTATACAAAGTGTTGGCATTTCTAAATTATTGAACCATTATGGACACATTAAATCTGAGAATCTCTACTTTAACCTTACAGTAATAGTTTGATTTCAAATGCAAACATTTGGAGTATAGAGCCAAAAGAAGAAAACATGCTGTAACATGGGAATCTTTTTCTCAGAGGGCCTCCATCGGTAATACATCATGAAAAGTGTGTCTCGTAACTATCTCCAGCTGCTCCTTTGCCAACCAGCGGTTATACATCGGCACTACATATGCCAGCTCCTGTTGTTTTTGAGTGTCATGGCCCATCATGCTTTGCGGCTGTACATTTTGTGATGTTACCTTGTTGTTATAACTGTTTTGGGTAACTAGGTTGGCTCATGGAGACTTAATGTTAATGTTGCTGACTGCGATTGGTGCCTCTTTGTGATGTGTTGATTGTGCCTACTGTGGTTGAGGAGAGACCGTTTATGTTGGGTTTTCTGTTAGCATTGTATTTCAGGTATGCATGCTCTGCCAGATTGCAGTCTCGTTGAAAACTGACTGAAGCGCAAGACATGAGTGTCCTGCATCTGTCTTCATGGAATATATGGCTTACCAGTTGTAACATTTCTCATTCTGTATCTGTTGCCATTTGGCTTGAAAGCC
Source organism: Argentina silus (assembly GCF_951799395.1). Lineage (NCBI taxonomy): Eukaryota > Metazoa > Chordata > Actinopteri > Argentiniformes > Argentinidae > Argentina > Argentina silus. Next base: position 22,102,797 of record NC_139666.1, read on the forward strand.
TGTATAGGTTTGCAATAAAAAAGTTGTCAATAAGTTAGTTTAGCAGTTTAGTATTCCGAGACTAGTAGGAACTGAGCATTGGTAACACGGAATATGTGGGCAATTGACATACATCAGGGTAACAGGAAATATGTGGGCAATTGACATCGGCACATGGTAGGATAAACAGTGCCTCTGTAGAAGAAAAAACTAGAACATTGGTAAGGGAGCTGGTATATGGAGTGCTGATGTTTAACTGATGGTCAGCAAAGGAGCGGCTGGAGATAGTTTTGAAACTACTTTTCCTGATGTATTACAGACAGACGCCCTTTCAGAAAAAGATCTCCATGCTACATCTATGCGACTGAAGTGCATCAGACATTACTCATCGATTAGATGTAGTGGCGATGTATCTCTCAGAGTATACTGTATTTGGGTAGCAGGATTTTGTGTGAGGACTGAAAAACAGACTTTATGGGAAGCTGTTGAGGCATATTTATGCTTACACAGTATAATTTCATAACAACAGTTTGTGTTCTCATCTACCCATCATGCTTCGACCACATCTCATGCACTGGGAATACCCCAAGTGCCTGTACCCTTTAATGCTGCTCTAAAGAAAGACTACTACTACTACATGACTGCTCGACAAGACAACTACTACACAGCCTTATTTGTAGCTGTGTATTCTATGTTGTCCTTACCACATAGACCTGTGATACCTGAATGTACAAAGTTGCACACTGTGTTCTCATGGAAATGGACTCCACCTAGTCAGAGCCATACAATAACTCGAGCATGCAGACTCAAGGGAGGCTGCTGTCTAAAATCTGTAAATGGTAGTGTGTCCGTTGGTCAGAGTGAGTGTAATCACACAGTCACAACTACGTCTCAACTACCCAGCTTAAGCATATTGAACAACACTTATTGGTTTTGTGGTCTAATGGCCTACTCTGTTACTGTCGTAGAATTTAAGTAATGGTATTTTGAAATAACATACCGTTAACCAGAGCTGTTGATTCATCCAAAGACTTTATTCACAGAGAACAAAGCCGTGTCAGATTTGCAAAGTTGACCCCCTTCCACTTTCGTTACCTGTCTTTTTATAGCCATCACATAGGTCAATGCCCTTCATTCAACTAACTTCTAGTTCCTGTCTACATACACCAATAACATTCAAGAACTACATTTCGTTATCCAGGGAGCTACTCCCACCTGACCTAGCGTCAGTCAGTCTGATGAAAGATCAATTGGCCCTGGCTGTTTACAACTGTGTTAATTACTCATCTATCCTGTTTCCGCAGTTGCTAATCCATTGTACTCATTGTATTTACACCCTCTAGTGGACTTCTCACTTTAACCTCACCCCTCATTTATTGCACGCTTCAACTATTCTAAGACTATCTGTTGTCCTTTGATCTCTTCACTGGGTGTGGAATTGCTAACCTTGCAATTGTCTTTAAATGTACCATATTACCTAGTGACTGGTTTGGGAATTGTTATCTGGGTTTTGTTCTTCCTGGGATTGTGGTCCACTTCTCTCTAGAATCAGTTATAGCTGTACATCATCTAGGACTACCTTCTGACTATGTGCAACACTCACACACGTGCTAGAAATTCTGCCCTATGGGAGGGCAGGACAGTGATGTCAGGTTTGTGTGGTCATTTGATCGTTGTTGTTGTAATGGCTTAAAAAAAGACACCTTATTTGGCTCTGTAACCTACCACTCTAGTCTTACACACGTTGCTAGGGAAACGACACAAGAAAGACGCAATCCTAGTAACGACAATGGTCAGTAACACTAATTATTCTGCTCTGCGTTTAATGCGTTGTTTTAGCGCTCCTCTGGCCAATGTTATATTTATTTTGTGTTTGTGGCTGTCTAATTTTGGTTAGATACACCATAAGGAGGACAGTACACTAGACGTTCACTTAAGACTGATGTAATATCCAAACTGTCTCTCATTGCAGGTATTGAAAATTTTCTTCTCTCTGTTGTAGCTTCTGTAGGTGTTTACTATGCCCTGACTGATATCAGGACTTTGGGAGAGGAGATAGATAAATTGACTAATGGTACTGCGTTATCACTAGAAATGTTGGGAAACGAGACTAGTAAAATGAGGAAAGTGGTACTTCAAAATTGAATGGGCCTAGATATGCTTTATGCTCAACAAGGAGGACAAATAAAAGATGTTGTGTCTGCCCTGCACATTCCACTGACCTCTGAGTGGGACCCCTGTTCTTGGGTCTCTCCTTTGCTACGGGGCCTACTGAAACTGTTCACTCATTTCGGTTGGTCTGTTGGTAATCTGTCATATTCATGTTCCTGAAATGTGTGATGCTCAAAATGTTTGCCTCAATGATTCAGCACAGTAAACTGTGAGTCATCAAAACTGACATGACGCATGCTTGGTAAGAGCTTGGTATGCCTTAAGTTTGAGAACCCTGGTATTTGTTAGAAGTATCAGTGATTAATTTTGATATGACATTGCTTGCTGTTTTTGTATTTTTTATTATTCATTTCTGTATTTTCTTATTTTCTATTATTATACCTTGTTTCCCACTGAAGAATAATCAACTGTCATAACTAGCTGAAGTGGCCTCTACTCCTCCCTGGGTTTAATGGTATTAAGTCCAGAATCTAACGGCGATTCTGTTTGAGGATGTTGTCCTAGAGACAAAAGGGGGGTGTCAAGTAAATGAAAGAATGTAATCACTTGTTATTCTTGCTGGTTTTATATTTCCTGTTGTTACTTTTATATTTGTTCATGTTTTTATTATTCATTTAGGTAATTCTTGATTATTATACTTTGTTTAAAATAAACAAAGAGGGGACTGTTGGAATTGTACAATATTCTGTGCCTCTCGACCTTTTACCTAGTGGTAAAAGGCTGTAATCAGTACACAATGCAGAGACATGACATCAGATGCTAGGGAAAGGGGGGCCTAGGGCCTGTAGCCCTCCAAGGCCAAATTCCATTGCAAGCCTATATATTCTAGTAGTAGTATTATTACACTGGTATAGGATACACAGTACACAATGTATCTTTATTCTTGATGTAAAGTTGGAGGATATTACATATGAATTAGTTTAGTTGTGTTTGCTTAATGTGGGGATGAAATATGTTCCTCTGACACTAGACACGAAAATCACTACTATAGAGAGTGAAATATTTGATTCTGTTTGAGATTCTTATAGCCCAATGTTGTGCAATAATATCTATTTACTCAAATCTGATCTTAAAGAAAGATGTTTTTCTCCCTCTTGATGCAGTTTTGGATATTGCTCTCTTAAAGAGGAACAATGTTTCTTCTGGAACTTGTTTTTCAAGTTTAATTGTGAATATGATTAAATATTTAAGGATTTCTGAGTAGTTTCTTGACTATTAAAGTGATGCTACAAGATAATTTCTATAATCTCAGCCTACAGTTCTCAACGTAGTGCTAATGAGCTGGAAACGGGTCCCTGTTACATGCCCTCTGTGGTGCGTATGTGTGTGGATTCCACGAAGACCAATGACATCGACACACAAAACAAAATGAAAGTGACACTTAACAGTAATGCTCCTTCTAAAGTTTGCGATGATAAACTAGGGAATCTGTGGCTGAATGAGATAAAACAGTGATTCAATTGATTATATTTGTACAAACTATGCATTGATAATTCAGACACAAAACAAGAGGTTAAATAATACAGAAATAGTTGTTGCCATATCCCGTAGCTTCTCTTTCATAATTCATTTGTAGATAGTGACAATTCAAATAGTTTGAAAATATGTGGCTGCACTGTTACTAATGCTATAAATGCAACACATGCGTATAATGTGCAAACTGAATTATAAACCCATTATAAAAGGAAACCTTGGTTTTAAGTGTCACCAAAAGAAAAGAAAACACATTAAATCAATTTGAGCTACTCTATCACTCATTTATTTGCAAATATATATAATAAGTGTCTGTAGGATCAAAGTAAAGACAGTGAGACTCCTGTGGCCCTGCATTTCAGAGAGAGAGAGAGAGAGGGGAAAGGGAGAGAGGGGGGAGACATAACAAGAAGGCATGTGAGGTTATTGTTTAAACTAGAATACTTATTGGGTTTCACTGAAGTACTTCCCATCTTTTGCGATAACCGATGGAGTCTGACCCTGTGGAATTCCTAAAAAAGAAAGGGAGAAAAAAAGAGAAATACAGAAAGAGGGGAGGGGGAAGTGCAACATTAGTGGTAAGAATAAAATTACTTCCAATCATTTAAAAATGACTTATTCCGATTACTTAATAGCAAGCGTGCGTGTGTGTGTGTGGACCCTCAGAAGGACGCCATGAGGAGCTGGAGGTGGTGCTCCAAGGAGGCTCGAGACTCCAACGACCAGAGACTCTGTGTTGAAGTACCAGGGAACCAAACATGTCGTCCAGAAGCATCATCAGCCCTACAATTATTTTCTTTTCAAAAATCTACCTCAAGGATGCTCTGCACATCGTGGACCTCATCAAGGATGCTCTGCACATCGTGGACATCCTCAAGGATGAGTGGCATATCCTCCACGACCACACCCTGCTCAACGTCCACCAACAGCACAACTAAGGCCTCCACCTGGACCCGTCAGTCCTCTCTACATAAGGACAATAATGACATAGAACCACTCAACATGTGTTGCTAGAATACAAAACAACATAGCACAAGCCCAAAATGTACATGCCTTGCCAAAATGCATGGAGGTGGCTAGCAAGCTAGCTAGTTCAAGCTAAAGGTAACTCTTAGCTTCTAACTGGCAAAATAATCATTGTACACACAATTTGTGAGATATGTGTGTAGCGCCCCTTTGCTGTTCTGGGCAATTAATAGGGGTGGCTAACCTGAATTCTTTAAATAAAATGTTATCTCTAACTATTATTGTATCCTTTCTTTGTCTGTTCACTACAGGTATCAGTAATAACTATCTTGCAATACTTTTATAACGTACAGTCCATAAGTCATCTAACCATATGGATTCCCACTTAATCTACCGTATCATGCAATTAAATGTTTACCCTCTATGTAGAAGCCATAGCTATGTGTTCAAGCTTAAATGCAAATAATCATTCACATTAACAGTCCCACCAATTCCATGTCTTTTGTTAATTTATTTAAATCAGTCTTCTTTCACTGATCTTCAATCCCCAAAATAGCTTGCATGAAATGAAAATACAATACCACTCAAAGTGCACATTCAAATATCCAAATTCAAATGGTAAACACTGTAAACCTCAATGAAATGAAATAAAACCTATTCTAAAGCCGGCAATGATAACTATGATAACTATACCAAAGTCCAGTGCGTTGCAGGCCTGGCGCGTGTAGCTTGCGTGCGTTGTAGCTCACCTAAAATGGCGGCTCCTTCACTCTCACGAGCTACAAGACAAAAACGAAACTCCCAGTTCCTTGAGCAGGCAGCCGCGCGAAGCTCCTCTCTCGGCAACTGGTGCAGTTTTCTCGAACGGCAGGAATCTTGTGTGCTACTGTCTCTCCCGGTTGCTATAGACGTCTTGAGCTCCCGTGTTGGTCGATCACAGTCCATAAGCACTCCGAAAAAAGCTAGCTATCTCACTGTTGAGCTAGGCTAGGCTAAGCAAGGTGGCTGACCGTCTGAACGGTTACTCCTCTGCAGAGAAATTGTTCCAAAACAGTTCATCCGCCGAACGTAATAACTTTTGTTTAACGGGTTGTGCACTCGCATTATTACCTTGTTCTAAACACAGAAATAAGTGGGCTACGTATTTCCACATTATTAACCTTCACTAGACAGCACAGCAGCACATTCCATGCGCTCTCCTCGTTCGCCTTCCCCAATCTAACTAACTTCTCATCCACCTGACACCTGACCTTCAACTCACATTTTCATTGGCTCATGAAAATAAACAAAATGCACAAACTTTACATTTGAATCTTTTCTCACAGAAATCAAAAGTAAATTCCTTTACAATATTGCCAGCATTGTGAACATGCTGGCAAGAAAACAAAATACATTTTACATCATGTAAATAATTCAATACATGAACTTAACCCATGAAACTCTATTCAATATCAAACATAGTAATAGTTTTACTCTTTTAAGTCCTATGTATTCTATTAATGAACTTATTCTATTTATACTTCTATTTATTAATCAATGAACTTTTAATAGTTAGGCCTAATTTTCCATAGGGCTACATGTGTTTACTGTAAAATGTAATTAAATGTCACATACCCTCTTCGAAGTCGCTGTCGCTTTCCTCTTCACGATCGCGAACCCTGCAAAAAAGAAAACACGAACAACCCCAATTTTTCAGTCCGTTTTGCTCAGAAAATCAGCAGGTTTGTGTCGATGTAACATTTTTGATATTTTTTTTGAAAATAATTAGTAATAAAGACAATTGACGTGTATTTTCAACACTTTTCAAAAATACGTCACCTCTAGAAATAGATCATGAGCAGCATTCTATGGAATGTTTCATCCAGCGCTACACAGCAACACACTTGATGTTGATGTTTACATTGAGACCAGCTGGTTTTCTGAGAGTTAGCATTGCTAAGCCATTAGCATTAGCAAAGAAGGACTGAAAAATGCCTTCGTGTTTTTCAGGATTGGCTGCGCGAGTGCGTGGACTGGGGCAGCCGTTTCTACGACAGGTTGTTGTTCTTGTTTTCTTTTTTGCAGGGCTCCCGTTGGGAGGACAGCGACTTCGAAGCGGGGATGTCACGTTTGCTTACATTTTACAGTAGTAGGCACATAGTCAACAAATGTATCTGGGTAATGGCATGACTATTTGTCAGTTAGTAGCAATGGTAGCATTGTTAGCTAGCTTGCTAGTCACCTACATGCATTTTGGACTTGTGCAGTGTTGTTTCACAACAAATATTGAGTGGTTCTCTAACTGTCGTTCAGAGAGAGTCTAACTATTGTTATTGCTCATACTTATTCTTCTTTTTCTTATCATTATTATTCCAATTCTTCCGATTTTTTGGTATGCTACTCCCAGGGCCGTATCTAGGCTTAGGCAGACTAGGCAGCTGCCTAGGGCCCTCTCGCCACTAGGGGGCCCAGACAGCGAGCAGTAAGAACATCAACATCTGCCAAAATAATGTTAAACATATATTTATGTTTATTTAAAGTGTATACTTTAAAAAGATATAAAAATCCGATCTTAAACTTGAAATCAATGTTTATCTATTTATTAATTCATTTATTTTTTAAAACATGCACAACGTTAAATCAGCGCCAATAGGCGGGAAAAAAAATATTTTCGGTCGAGTGGAGATAACGGTCATCAGCTAGCAACATCAACACATCTTTTCATGTACATTTACATTCATATTTCCAAAATGCTTTCGGGTGCAGCAAAGCGCAAAAAAAGGAAGAATATAGAGGAGGGCTGTATTTAACAGCCAATCAGAAGGCTATATTTAACAGCCAATCAAAGGGCTCTATTTAACAGCCAATCAGAGGGCTCTATTTAACAGCCAATCAGAGGGCTCGATATTATAGCCAATCAGAGGGCTCAGTATTAACAGCCAATCAGAGGGCTGTATTTAACAGCCAATCAGAGGGCTGTATTTAACAGCCAATCAGAGGGCAGTATTTAACAGCCAATCAGAGGGCTCTATTTAACAGCCAATCAGAGGGCAGTATTTAACAGCCAATCAAAGGGATCTATTTAACAGCCAATCAGAATGCTCTATTTAACAGCCAATCAGAGGGCAGTATTTAACAGCCAATCAGAAGGCTCGATATTACAGCCAATCAGAGGGCTGTATTTAACAGCTAATCAAAGGGCTCTATTTAACAGCCAATCAGAGGGCAGGATTTAACAGCCAATCAGAGGGCAGTATTTAACCTTTAAGAATGTAGTTTTTTTTTTTACCATTGTATTCAACTGGGTGGGTTTTTTTAGGCCGTTTCACGAGTGTTCTATAGTAGCATTCTATAGTCATTGTTAGAGCAGCCGACTGGGGATATGCAGAGCTAGCATGGACTGATTTGCTGTCTTTTCAATTTAATCATTAATTTTCATCCAAAATATGTTACAATATTTGTTTAGCAAGCCTACTAATTAACAAGTGGTTCTGTCAAGACAGTATGACGTCATGGTAACAACGTAACGTGTACTGATTATTGCCGCAAAGATCAAAGAGAGACACTGAGAGGACGGCTGCACGTGAATTTGTCCTTACCTCAGTCAGATTTCTCACCCAACAAATGTTTGTCGCCGACTATTCCCCCCTTCACATGGTCCATGGATTTTACAAATGGTAAGTGAACTTATTTATATATCAAATAGTAGAAAACATCAGAGTTGTAATTTATACCAATCGATGTTTTATGCCTACAGACTTTACATAGCGTTAGCCTATAGCCCCTGCCTGTTCACGGTGTATTCAAGACAAAACAACAGGATTTGTTGACAAATTGGTATCTGTAAAGTAGTCTGAGTTAGTACCCTATATCTATTTCAGAGCTTGGTGGAAAACACACTCCTAAAAATAAACGTGAATTTCATATCCCATCTACTCAGTAAACAAGCCCACAGCCAGGCAGATGATGAAGTAGTCCACTTTTTTAATTATCTGAATAAGGCTTGAAGTGTTAGCCTGTTTTGACTGCACAGATAATATCACATAGCCTACGTATCAGAATTTTACTTTGTGTAGGTTGTCAATCTCAGATAGACTCAGTTTAGGTTTTGGGAAAAAAGGTAAATGGCAAAAAAGTAATGTCTGAAACTGTGAGTGTTAAGATTTTTAATCCAAATCATTTGCGTGCATGTGAACTATGCATATGAACTGAACAGATGAAAACATTATGATAATTGCACTCTTATTGATAATGAATGACAAAGAGTTTCAGAAAACATTAGTATTTTCAACAGCAAAATATTTCATTCATGGACCCATTACTATTGGTAGGATCAAGATGCAAATAATGACATGTACTGATGTGGGCATGGACACACACACACACACACACACACACACACACTTGCTCATGCACACCTGCACAGACATACTGGAACAGAAACAATAGAATGAGTTTTGATTTGCGTACTTTGAATCGCAGATTTCTTGAATTAAATTGTACTTTTATGTCTTTTCCAGACAGGAACAGTCAGAAGTGCTTGAGGGTGTGGTATTCCTCAAAGCAGGGAGTCACGCACAGTGGTACGTCACAGGGGACACACATGTACTTTGTGGCCTGCCGCAGCTGTGGACGCCTGGTTGTTGTCTGGCAGACCCTGCAACGGCGCCTTGTTCGACCACCTTGCTGAGCTGTCTGGGGCACAAGTGATGGGAAGTGGCGAGCCGAGAGACGGACTGGGTTGTCCAGCGTTGGACGTCGACCACAGGAAGGCCTTCTGGCAGTGTGGAATTCCTCAATCAACTGTTGCGCCAAGTTCTCCCTGAACCTAGCATATGTCATCTCCTCTCGTGTGAGCTGACGGTGGACCACATAGCTGTTGAATACAGCCACATCCAACACATAAAAAAAGAGCTTTTTGTACCATTTGAAGGTTTTCCGCGCACACTTAACAAAGGTGTTGCGTCTGTCCAAATTGTCCACAGAGCCCATATTTTTGTTGTAATCCCGCACACAGAGGGGTTTGATGACACTTTCCCCTGTGGCATAGTTGACTTTGCCAGTCGGTACCATGCCCTCACAATGCACAGTGGACAAAGTATGGACGTCCCGCTTATCGTGCCATTTTGTGGCCAGAATTTCCCCGTTGTTGAAAGACTCAACCTCACCCTTCTGCATTTTGTCCCTAAATTTTGGCATTCCTTTCCTGTTCGACCTCACTGTACCACAGGCACCCGTTCCATGTCGTTGTAGATGGGAAAAAAGGGAAGGGCTGCTATACCAATTATCTATGTACAAAACATGGCCCTTGCCAAGAAAAGGCTTCATCAGTGCATGCACTACTGACCCTGACATTCCCAGACCCCTGATTGTGGTGACATCAGTTGATTTCCCTGTATATATTATGAGGTCCTGGACATATCCCGTTGTTACATCACATAATACAAACAGTTTGATGCCAAAGCGATGACGTTTTGATGGTATAAACTGTTTAAAGGACAGCCTTCCTTTCCACGTCACCATTGACTCATCAATGCATACATTTTGGTGGGGATAAAAAATTTGATAAAAAGCCTGAATAATTGGGGTCAAAACCGAACGGATTTTCTGGAGGGGGTCAGTAGACGTTGTAGGCGTGAAATGCAGGGCTCTCATTAGCAGGAGGAAGCGGTCCTGGGAGAAGATGGTACCAAAGAAGGGGGTCGATAGCATTGGATTGGTGGTAAAGTAGTCTCTAACATTCTGTTTTCATGAGACCTATGAGAAAAAGTATAGAGAAAAAGACATACAACTCTGCCACAGTTGTATCCACCCATTTAGCTAGCTTCCCAGCATTATTGAAACGTTCCCTCAGTGACTGGGCATAGCAGTTTGTTTCAGTCACTATAGACTGAATACTGGAGGGGGTGATAAACATTTTGAAGCATTCTGCATCTGTGCTATTTCCTGGCTGCCTCCTTAACCCTGACAACCCCCTTGAAAGCCTGATGGCCTTTGGCCTGAAATCCCCCTTCCTCCAAGAAAACACCTCACTGTCCTCTGGCTCTGGCGCTTCATCAAGGGCCGTCAGGTTCTCTGGCAGCTCCTCATCGTCCGATGACTGCTCGTCTGGTTCAACTTCATTTAGCGCAGGTTCGTCAGCAGTATCTTCAGCATCCACGTCCAAAAATATCTCCCTTATTTCCTCGTCGGTAAGCTGACGTCTTTTTGTTCGCCCGGACATGTTCCCTTTCTATACTTTATTCTACGTTTTTATTATTACCTTAGATTACGTTCGCTACTTGTGTTTATTCTGTATCACCGAATGAATGAATGAGATGCCGGGTATGTGACAGCCGCTATGTGTTTCAAACTGTGGATGCGCTGATATTGCGCAAATAAAGTTGCAATTATAATGGGACAAGTTGGAGGTGTCTGCGCAGTTATTGTGCATGAATGATACGGAGGATGTAGCGAGTGACGTTTACCGAGCCCTCAGTTTTTGCCATGCATAGTCGAGTATCACACAAGCATAAGACAAACTAGACCAAGTAAACAAAATGATAACGACAAGATCATATGGAGAGAGTCAATTATTGACGGAAGGAGAACAATGTTAGCTTGTGTTAGCAATCGAGCCATAGTGCTAGCCCACACAGCGTCATTGTTGCGCTGCGATTGGAATACTCAGGTAGCGACATTCTAAACACACCCGTGTACGGTACGGTACGCTTTTATGGAAAAGCAGGGGCCATCACACCAGTGTGACGCTACGTTCTTAAAGGTTAACAGCCAATCAAAGGGATCTATTTCACAGCCAATCAGAGGGCTCGATATTACAGCCAATCAGAAGGCTGTATTTAACAGCCAATCAGAGGGCTCTATTTAACAGCCAATCAGAGGGCAGTATTTAACAGCCAATCAGAGGGCTCTATTTAACAGCCAATCAGAGGGCAGTATTTAACAGCCAATCAAAGGGATCTATTTAACAGCCAATCAGAGGGCTCTATTTAACAGCCAATCAGAGGGCAGTATTTAACAGCCAATCAGAAGGCTCGATATTACAGCCAATCAGAGGGCAGTATTTAACAGCCAATCAGAGGGCTGTATTTAACAGCCAATCAAAGCGATCTATTTAACAGCCAATTAGAAGGCTCGATATTACAGCCAATCAGAAGGCTGTTTTTAACAGCCAATCAGAAGGCTCGATATTACAGCCAATCAGAAGGCTGTATTTAACAGCCAATCAGAGGGCTGTATTTAACAGCCAATCAGAGGGCAGTATTTAACAGCCAATCAAAGCGATCTATTTAACAGCAAATCAGAGGGCAGTATTTAAGAGCCAATCAGAGTGCTCTATTTAACAGCCAATCAGAGGGCTGTATTTAACAGCCAATCAGAAGGCTCGATATTACAGCCAATCAGAAGGCTGTATTTAACAGCCAATCAGAGGGCTCTATTTAACAGCCAATCAGAGGGCAGTATTTAACAGGCAATCAAAGCGATCTATTTAACAGCCAATCAGAAGGCTCGATATTACAGCCAATCAGAGGGCTCTATGTAACAGCCAATCAGAGGGCAGTATTTAAGAGCCAATCAGAGGGCTCTATTTAACAGCCAATCAGAGGGCTGTATTTAACAGCCAATCAGAAGGCTCGATATTACAGCCAATCAGAAGGCTGTATTTAACAGCCAATCAGAGGGCTCTATTTAACAGCCAATCAAAGCGATCTATTTAACAGCCAATCAGAAGGCTCGATATTACAGCCAATCAGAAGGCTGTATTTAACAGCCAATCAGAGGGCTATATTTAACAGCCAATCAGAAGGCTCGATATTACAGCCAATCAGAAGGTTGTATTTAACAGCCAATCAGAGGGCTCTATTTAACAGCCAATCAGAGGACAGTATTAAATAGCCAATCAAAGGGATCTATTAAACAGCCAATCAGAGGGCTGTATTTAACAGCCAATCAAAGGGAATTTGAAACCCACCGTATTTAGACCGACAGTAATTACTTATCATCCTTCTTTCTATAGTATTTTTATTCTTTTACTATTAAATCATTTTATTGATATCATGTATTATCCTGCTGACCTGTTTTATGCTTGAATAAAGAACAACTCTGAAAACCAAGTTAAAGTTTTTGCAGATTTATATTGTTTGTGACCTTTTTTTTTGCTGTTTTGACAACATTCTCATGACTATAAAGAACACAAGGCTGTCTGCTGAAGGACGCTTGACTGTTGATTTTCGCTTCGTGTCAAAAGTCCCTGACGCACACTTTTTCAATGTAAGTGAATTCATCAGATCTGTTTGAAACATTGCATTTTATCCATTCACGATGACTGTTTAGATACTCACAGCACAGTTGGTTCATATAAATTGCTGATGAGTGCAGAACTTATCTTTGTATATGTAACAACTTTGCTCCATCGGGGGAGACGCCGTTTCGAGTCCCCTGTAGGCACATGTTTCTCCAATTCCTTTGTGTTTCAGGCATGCCACTGTGACATATGACGCCTTTACGCATACAGCTTTTCAAAGCTTAGACAGTAATGACATAATTCATGTTTACATTTCATTCATTTTTGACGCATCAATTGATTACAGGCAATGCAATGAAAAATGTGCGTGGAAACAGCCGTTAATGATAGATTTGAGAAACACATTTCTTCAATGGTGGCCGCATGGCATTTCTGTGCAGGTAACAATGGTCATTTTTCAAAACGACAAGGATATTTAAACACCTGATGATTTGTTTGGTGTGCTGTATGGCCTCGGCTACAGACCTCATCGAAATGACACTTAGATCTTAGGGTGCAGATATCACATCTTCCCAAATGGTCTAGCGGATAGAAGTCTGCCTTCTTACCCTGGCGACCCCGGTTCGATTCCCGTCATGGCAAATGATTCTTCTAGAAAAATAAAATGAGTCCCAACGTGTGCAACAGAACAGTTCGAAATCTCTTTAGATTTGCATCACCATGAACATTAGTTATATGACGTATGATGCCTTTACGCATACAGCTTTTCAAAGCTTAGACAGTAATGACATGATTCATGTTGACATTTCTTTAATTTTTGATGCATTATCGTTATTCGTGACGCATCAATAGCCAATTGATTACATGGCAATGCAATAAACAAAGCGTTTCAAAATAGCCGTTGATGAATGATTTCAGAAACACATTTCTTCAATAGCAGACGCATGGCATTTCTGTGCAGGTCACAATGGTCATTTTTCATTCTCATGACGATGAAGAACACAAGGCTGTCTGCTGAAAGACGCTTTACTGTAGATTTTGGCTTCGTGTCAATAGGACTCCCTGACGCACACTTTTTCAAAGTAATAGTATTCGTCAGATCTGTTTAGAACATTACATTACATTTACATTCATGGCATTTAGCAGACGCCTTTATCCAAAGTGATTTACAACACATACATTTGTTTAAGTAAGTGAATCATCTATCTGTCAGTCTTCATAAGATAAAGTAATCAATGCTCAGACCGCAGGCCATTGGCAGTCACAATGCTAGAAGAAAATGCGAGCTGCTACCGGGAGCCAGTGGAGGGTGCGGAGGAGGGGAGTGACATGGGAGAATTTAGGGAGATTGAACACCAGGCGGGTGGCAGCGTTCTGGATGAGCTGCAGAGGCCTGATGGTGGAGGTGGGGAGTCCGGCCAAGAGTGCGTTGCAGTAGTCAAAGCGAGAGAGGAATGGATGTGTCCTTCTGATGTTGTAGAGCAGGGGTTCTCAACCTTTTGCAAGCTGGGCCCCCCCAAAGCTGGTTCATTGCAGTTGGGGCCCCCCCTCCTCCCGGCGCCACCCCCTTCCCGGCGCCACCCCCACTACACCACCTTGCATAGATAGATAGATAGATAGATAGATAGATAGATAGATAGATAGATAGATAGATAGATAGATAGATAGATAGATAGATAGATAGATAGATAGATAGCCCTAGGCTAGGTTATTATTGTTAGGCCCACACTATTATTATTATTATTATTATCATCATCAGTAGCGGTAGGTAGGCCTATTATTATCATTACTAGGCTAATTGTTATAATTGGCAGTAGCACCAGACTTCTAATGTGAGCTTGCAGACATTATTATTATTATTATGAGTAGTGGTAGGCCTATTATCATTGCTATATAATTATATGAGGTTACATGCTTTATTGTTGTTGTTGTTGTTGTTGTTGTTATTATTATTATTATTATTATTATTATTATTATTATTATTATTATTATTATTATTATTATTATTATTATTATTATCATCATCATTATCATCATCAGTAGGCCTATTATCATTACTAGGCTATTGCTATAATTGGGAATTGGCACCAGACCTCTGATATGAATTTATGCTTTATTATTGTTATTATTACTAGGCCTAATAGTAGGCATATCATCTGCATTTTTTACAGAAGCTTGCAGGTAGGCGATGTTAATGTGAGACCTGAGCCTGCTTTGCCTTGCAAAGATCCTCAATTCTTGGCGCAATGTCTGATAAACATAGCCTCAAATCATCCTCGATTTGTGCACGATTGCGGTATTTCGTTTTGAGTGCAGTAATTTTTGAGAATCCTGCCTCACACAAATATGTAGACGCGAAAGGGAGGAGAATCTTCAAGGCGACGTCACAGAGTTGAGGGTATTCCTGCATCAATGCCCGTTTGCTGTGCACACAAATGGATCTCGAACCCACGCAAAAGCGCGATAATCCTCTTTAAAGTACGTCGCAAATTATTTTCTCATTGCTGACAGGTGCTCAGACGCTGATCGAAATAGAGAGGAGAAATCGTGTGACGTGCCTGCATCAGTGATAAAGTCTGCAAGGCTGGGGAACATGTCGCAGTTCCCTCGACTGATGCGGCCATGCCAGAGGTCAAGTTTTTGTGTGAAGGCGTCCACTCTGTCTGCGAGGATCAGAATATGAGTTTCGCGGCCTTGCAAAGACAGGTTGAGGCCATTCAAGCGGTCAAATATATCGACCAAATAGGACAGAGACGCAAGCCACATAGTGTCATCCAGATGCTTCGCCAGATCTGATTTCTGTCAAAAACCACTTCACCTCCTCTCGCAGCTCATACAACCGCTGTAACACCCGCCCCCTGGAGAGCCAGCGAACTTCAGTGTGCAGAAGCGGCTGTTCGTGCCCTGACCCCATCTCCTGGCAGAGGACCCCAAACAAGCGAGAGTTTAGCGGCCGTGATTTGATGAGATTTATCATTTTCACGGATTGGTTCAGCACAGAGTCAAAGAGAACCGGCATTTTTTTAGCAGCTAGTGCTTCGCGATGGACCATGCAATGTGTCCATTTCACAAGTGGAGCTACTTGCTGAACGCGAGCAGCTAGGCCACGCTCACGGCCCGTCATTGCCCGCGCACCATCCGTGCATAGGCCAACGCATCGGTCCCAAGCCAAACCATTTTCATGGATAAATATATCGAGGACATTGAAGATGACTTCTCCTGTAGTGTGCGACTGAAGAGGCCGGCAAAACAGGACATCATCCTCAATCGCCTTGTCCCGCAGATACCTGACATAGGTGAGGAGCTGGACCTGCCCAGCAATATCAGTGGATTCGTCCAGCTGCAGCGCGTAGTAAGGACTCTTTTTTATGAACTCTATCAGTTGCTCTCTGATATCATTAGACATGTCTGAAATTCTCCTAGCAACTGTGTCATTGGACAGTGGTACTGTACCGAGTTTGGCTGCTGCACTATCTCCTATCATTATTCTGCACATGTCTTGCGCGGCCGGCAAAATGAGAGTCTCGGCAATTGTATGCGGTTTACCCAGTTTACCTATTCTTTTGGCCACTGCATACGATGCCTCGAAACACTGTTTAGACACAGTGCTGTGCACTGAAATGGTTGCCTGTTGCTGATGGAGGCCATCAAGCTTTCTTTTAAAATATTCAGCCGGTTTATCCTTAATGCCAGCATGCTTTGTTTCGAGGTGCCTTTTTAGTTTGCAGGGCTTCATGCTGTCGTTTGCCAGCACCTCGGCACACACGACACACTGAGGTCTCAGATCAGCCGTGACTGTAAACCCAAACTGCAGGTATGCTTCATCGTACCTTCGAATCTTTTTTGCAGCTGGTGGTGCGTCGGTTGCCTTGTTGGTCCTCACTAGAAATCTCTCCATTTTTGTTTGGTTTTGAAATAATTTGGATGTGGATTAGTTGTGTTTTCAATAAAGTTTAGGCTATGATGTAACGATGTGTGCGTGTGTGGCTATGTTGAGAGACTAGTATCGGGGGCTAATCAGTCGGGACTTAGGCACGATCTTTAATACAACAGTACACAATAACGATTTTGCAGGCAATGCAGATTTTATTTTAAGACTTAACAATTGTAGTCCTTTGTGAGTGGGTGAGTGTGTGTGTGTCTTAGTCGCGTGGGTCGTATAGTTGTGTTGCAACACGGTGAAAAAGTTGTTAGCTAAGTGCACGCCTAGCAGTTAAAAAATTACTGGCTAGGGCTGAGATGGGGATAATCTTTAAAAAGACTGTTTGTGCGGTTAGTCTTTAAAAAGACTGTTTGGGTTTTGAAGTATAGGCCTAAGTAAATCGATATCGAGATTGATAACAGATAGACTAGCGAGAGCTGGCACAAGCGAACTTGGCAAGAGACTAGACTAGAGTGAATGGAGCTACGACGCGTGTGCGGACGCTTATATAGTAGCACTTACGTGACGTCGCGTCACAGGCTCAAAATACTACCCCCTGTATTGGTAGATTTGAAATGAAACTGTGTGGTTGATTTGTTTGTGTTATAATAGTCCAACCACTTGCATTTTGACATGGGGGGGGAATCAGTTGCATCTCCTTTGTAGGTCTACTAATAGCCAGTGAGTCCGTGATTTTTCTTTTTTTTCTTTTCCCTCCCATCCTGTAGCCTACTCGCGCCCCCCCCCAGAGAGTGTCCTGCTCTCATGGATTTAAATGAAAGGAATGGTGTGAGAAGTGTGATAGAAGTCTGGGAGAGCAGAGATTCCCTCTAAGTTGCCTCCAATAGAGCATACTGATCATGACAAAACGTTACTGCTCTCTTATGGCAAGGCACAGCTTCAGAATGGTAATGGTCCCATACATTGACACACCAGAGAGATACTTCAAGCTCAGATTCCTTACACATTTGTGAGAATTAGTGAAGAGTTGGTATCGACTGCCCTCTAGTGGCAGAGCTGCATCATCACAGTTACCGCTATATTACACTTTTCTTAGTCAGATCAGAGATTGTGTATATTGAGGAGATATTCGACTTCAAGTACACTATGTTGGACAGCAATGAAAACAGTCAGTATTTAGGATCTTGTAGCATTGGTTTGGCATGCATGACGTGCATCTGACGGACATAATATTAGAATCGATTACTCCATGATCATTTTTTTATGCCTGATTGCGAGATCTCGACATTCCCGGTTCAAAACAAAGCGGCAGTGAGTGTTCAAATTGGCTCCATGAACCCTCTGCAATATCAGCTAACTTTTATTTGGATATTCTAAGAGCAAGCCTTTATTCAGAAATGGAAAAGAAGAGGTTTAACATCAACTTAGACGATTCTGCCTTCACAAGAGAGAGAGCCCCGGTTGGTAATTGTATCACATGTTAGCCAGCTGTGAGTGATACTAGGTAGCTAGCTAGAATAGAATCTGGACGCGGAGTTGAGCCGCTAAAGGTGTGTGTGTGTGTGTGTGTGTGTGTGTGTGTGTGTGTGTGTGTGTGTGTGTGTGTGTGTGTGTGTGTGTGTGTGTGTGTGTGTGTGTGTGTGTGTGTGTGTGTGTGTGTGCGCGCGCGCGCGGGCCAGCCAGACAGCTAGCTAACGTTGTGATGAATTCAACTCGTTGATAACGGTTTAGCTACAACCTCCCCATGGTCTCTAGCTGACCTACTACTCACTACTACAGTAACTAACTTCTGTCGTGGAAATCTATTACTTATCAATAAAGAGAGTACTGACAAATGACTTCAAACTTCTATAAGCTTTATTTTAATGTTGCCGCAGAGAACACAGTTAAAACACGCTATGTAAGCATACCCCAAATGACCCCCTGAACATCAGTGAGAGGCCTCTTTTTATAGTTAGTTCTGCTCATACATTATTTTGAGATACAACAGGGTCAGGTTAGATGATTCCCAGCGTTACATGGCCCTTAATGCCAGCAGTTTATGATCAAACGTATCTGGTTGCACAGTATCTTGTTTTGGTTGGACAGTCTCCAAATATTAATTAAGGAGTACAGTAGGACAGTAAGCACTTCAAAGACCATCTTTTGCACACGACTCTTGCATTCAGCACGCTCTGCATATAATGGAAATTACAGCAGTTCTACATTACAGTATTTTAAGTTAACCTTTCCTACAATCTATCATCTAACATTCATTTTTCTATCACACTTAGCTTTGATTATATAAGTATGTGGAATTACACCATATCAGTCTGAAACAGCCCAATCTGTGACAAGGAGTATATTCATATTAACATTAAATATGACTATAGTCCTAGTCACAGATGGGGTATTTGAAACACACCATGTTCATGAACCTCACCAGTATTCATGTCACTGAATTCTCTTGCAGGCAAAGCCCCTGTTCCAGCCCTCCTCGAAGACAGACCAAAGTATCTCCTCCACCTCCACCTCCACCCCAGCATCCTCTTCAGCTCAGCCTGCACCTCAGTCTACCGGTCAGCCATTATCCTATGCACAGTTCATTGTCCAGAGCAAAGGACATGACGCGCCCCCACAACGGCTCCCCTCGGCTCCACAGACAGAGGGTCCCTCTAGGGTGGCTGCTGGGACTGGGGCAGGGTCTGGGACTGGTACAGGAGCTGGGAATGGGTCTGGGACAGGGACAGAGACTGGGTCAGAGGTCAGGGACAGAGACTGGGAGGTGGAGGAGCAACATGAGGGGCGGAGGACTGTGAATGTGAGTGAGCAGAAGCAGGAAGGTCAGAGGTCAGAGGGCGGAATCAGCCTGCCTAAAGCAGTGGGCTCAGGGAGCAGCATCGTAGTCAACCCCCGCCAGGTAAGGATGAAGGATATTGAACATGTCATGATGTGTCTTGTAAACTCATTAATGCCTAGGCCTTGTTAGCCTAGGCCTTGTTTTTTTACAATGTTCGATAAAAAAAGTACAATAATGGATTTTATCCATAATCCAATTATGGATTTAAAAAGGGACTACAGCAAGCATCACATGATCATTTTGTCCTTTTCTGTGCAGAGGGGCAACCCCATTCTGAAGTTTGTGAGGAGTGTACCATGGGAGTTTGGAGAGGTGGTCCCTGACTACGTTCTGGGACAGACCACTTGTGCTCTCTTCCTCAGGTGTGTGTGTGTGTGTGTGTGTGTGTGTGTGTGTGTGTGTGTGTGTGTGTGTGTGTGTGTGTGTGTGTGTGTGTGTATGTCTTCATTGGTGGTTGCATGGACTTTTGACTCCATTTGTCTGCATTTCTCTGTTCCATTTCTCACCTATCAGGCAAGTTATCTAAAACCATCCCCCTCAACCCCCCGCCCTCGTGTCGCTTCTCTGTGAATGTCTGTGTGTGCCTTCTCAAAACAGGATAGGATCTCAAAACCATAAAGCTGCACCTCATGGTCTCTGTTTCTATACAAAGTGTAGTGTCAACCTTACAATGTGGTGACACTTGCTGGTTTGTAATGTACCAAAGAAAGACTTTCTCACACCAATCCTCTCTCTCTTTATCTCTCTCTTTATCTCTCTCTCTCTCTCTCTCTCTCTCTCTCTCTCTCCTATCCCTCTCTCTCCCATCCTCCCTCTCCCTTTCTCTTTCTCTGGGTACTGGTTGTGGCCTGTTAGTCTGAGGTACCACAACCTGAACCCCAACTACGTCCACGACCGTCTGAAGCACCTGGGACAGACCTTCACTCTTAGGGTTCTACTGGTGCAGGTTGATGTGGTGAGAAAACAGACACACACACACACACACACACACACACACACACACACACACACACACACACACACACACACACACCTGAGGAAGAGAGCACAGGTTGTCTATCCCAGAACATAGTCAGGGATAATAATTTAAATAATAGTGATAATATGGCAGACTCTCTCTGTGGTTGCATGAGAAACCTTGCCACTCGGCTTCATACTCTCACCTTCTCCTAATTTGCTCCCTCATTGGCTGCGCCTTGTAGAAAGACCCCCACCATTCGCTGAAAGAGCTGGCTCGTATCTGCATCATGGCCGACTGCACTCTGATCCTGGCCTGGAGGTAAGACTGGTATTATGTGGTGACGGCAGCGTCAGAGAATGATGCCAATGATCAGGTGCCATCTTGGCCATTGGCATAAAACACACATACAGCAATAGGCAATACAGTGACATCAGCGTATTCAGCAGGTGGTGATGATGATGATGTCTTTGTCAACTAGCATTCAGTTGCATGTGTTCAATTGGACATACATACATCCAACACATCAATACAATACAACAGAGTTCACAGACGTGATAGTCAGGTCAACAGCACAATAATACAGAGTGAATTAGCAGTGATTTGGGTTGCATCCTATTTGATCAGATCTCTCTCTCTCTCTCTCCTGACAGTCCAGAAGAGGCGGGACGTTACCTGGAGACGTACAAGTCCTATGAGAAGAAACCAGCGGACCTCCTGAAGGAGCACGTAGAGAAAGACTACCTGTCTAAGGTATGACACGAAAGGCAGGACAGGAGACGGACCACCTGTCTAAGGTATGTCCTATAGTCACTAAGGTCTGGGACAGGACAGGAGACGGACCACCTGTCTAAGGTATGTCCTATAGTCACTAAGTTCTGGGGTAGATACATGGGAAACTTTAAACAGACACATTAGATAACCATGTGTGATATTTCCACAACACCTCAACTGTCAGTATTAATCATTTGATACCACCTGTGTGTGTGTGTGTGTGTGTGTGTGTGTGTGTGTGTGTGTGTGTGTGTGTGTGTGTGTGTCACGAACACTGTTTCTGTGACCTGAACTGTGACCTAAGTGTGTCTCTGTCGCTCTACAGGTGACTGACTGTCTGACCACAGTCAAGTCTGTCAACAAGACCGACGCAATCACTCTACTCTCCACCTTCTCAGTAAGAACCCTAACCCTAAACATACCCCTTCAGACACTCTACTCTCCACCTCCTCAGTAAGAACCCTAGCCCTAACCCTAACCCTTCAATCACTTTACTCTCCACCTCAGTAAGAACCCTAACCCTAACCCTTCAGTCACTCTACTGTCCACTTTCTCAGTCAAGACCCTAACCCTAACCCGTCAGTGACTCTACTGTCCACCCCTCCAGTCAGGCCTTCCTTCAATCACGGGGAGGCTGTGGAGTATCACGTATCATGTGTCTGAAAAATTCCATGCAGGAAATACAATGACAAAGAAAAAATGGAAGTGCCACAGGGAATTACCCAGCTCAAAAAAAGAGGGAATATTACACAATACAACTGTTCTCCATGTGCAAACCCATGAGTGCTATCCCATTCTCTGTCATTGTGTTTCTTGCATGGACATTTTTTTATCATATTGGGGGAATTTTTCAGTCACTGTTACTGATTTCAATCATATGGATCCATGGTTACTCATAAGGGGAACATCACACAGCGCTTTTTAAATAAATTGGCAAACATTTCTACAAACCTGTTTTCGCTTTATCATTATGGGGTATTGTGTGTAGATTGGTGAGGGAAAAAATTAATTGAATCCATTTTGGAATAAGGCTGTAACATAATGTGGAAAAAGTGAAGAGGTCTGAATACTTTCCAAATGTACTGTACAGTCATGAGAAAAAATTAGGACACCCTATGAAAACCTTTGTCTTCTTCAACATATTCAAACATATGGACATTTGATATTCATTTGAACAATATTGAAAAATTGAGGTAATATAACTAAACAAATACAACTGAAACAAATTATTTAAAAAATTATTGGTAAAATGTAATTAATAGAAATGCAATCTTCTTGTGAGGAAAAAGTTAGGACACCCCTACATTTAGTTCCACTTAAAATGCCTAAAATTATAATAAAGAGCACCACATCAGGTGCAAATGATTAGAACATCGTTACAGAGGAGTTTGGAGGAGCCTGTCCTATTTAAACCTCAGATATTTAGTTTGGTTTGCTCTTGATTGTTGAAGTGAGTTGCATCACCATGGCGAGATCAAAAGAGCTCTCTGAGGCCTTCAGAAGAAAAATTGTAGATGCATATGAGTCTGGGAAGGGATATAAAAAGATCTCCAAACTATTCGAAATTGGCCATTCCACTGTCCGGAAAATAATTTACAAGTGGAGAACATTTAAAACCACCACCAACATGGCCAGGTCAGGCCGCCCAAGCAAGTTCAGCCTAAGAGCTGACCGAAAGATGCTTAAAGAAGTCTCCAACAATCCCAGAATGTCATCACGAGACCTACAGGTATCTCTTGCCACAATTGATGTCAAAGTACATGCATCCACCATAAGAAAGAGACTGAACAAGTTTGCATTACATGGGAGGTGTGCAAGGAGGAAACCCCTGCTGTCAGGGCAAGACTAAAGTTTGCCAGAGAACACCTAGAGAAAGACCAGAACTTCTGGAACAATGTGCTTTGGACAGATGAATCCAAAGTTGAACTATTTGGGCACAGTAAGAGTAGACATGTTTGGCGCAAAACCAAGACAGCATTTGAGAACAAGAACCTCATACCAACTGTGAAGCATGGGGGTGGAAATGTCATGGTTTGGGGCTGCTTTTCTGCAGCAGGGCCTGGTCAGCTCACCATCATAGAATCCACTATGAATTTTGTATTGTATCAGAGGGTGCTTGAGGAAAATGTGAGACCATCTGTTCGAAAGTTGAAGCTGAAGCAGATGTGGACCATGCAACATGACAATGACCCAAAACATTCCAGTAAATCTACCAAGGAATGACTCAAGAAAAATAAATTGAGAGTTCTGGAATGGTCAAGTCAAAGCCCGGATCTTAATCTTATTGAGATGCTGTGGATTGATTTGAAACTGGCTGTGCATGCAAGACACCCCTCGAACATCACACAGCTGAAAGAATTCTGCAAGGAGGAGTGGGAAAAACTTTCTCCCAATTGATGTCAGAGACCTGTAGACAGTTATAAGAAACGTCTAATTGAGGTTATTTCAGCCAAGGGGGGCAATACTAGCTATTAGGGCATAGGGTGTCCTAACTTTTTCCTCAGTAGGAATTGGCATTATTGTTAATTTTTCGTTAAATAAATGATTACAAAGTTACATTTTCATAGTTTTTTGTTCAATTACATCCCCTTTATCTATAGACATTGTTAGAAAGAAGATAACATATTGATATGTCCATATTTTTAAGAGAATAACTTAATATTTTG
The DNA here is from genome assembly GCF_951799395.1 of Argentina silus. Classification (NCBI taxonomy): domain Eukaryota; kingdom Metazoa; phylum Chordata; class Actinopteri; order Argentiniformes; family Argentinidae; genus Argentina; species Argentina silus. The sequence goes on from NC_139666.1 coordinate 22,126,731, forward strand.
GGGGGTGTCCTAACTTTTTCTCATGACTGTATATGAGTATGTCTACTGAACGTGTGATTTAGTCCAGAACTCTACTTAATTTGTGTCTGGGAAACCACTCCCTATTGTATAATAACACTCTGACATGATGGATAGTATTGTCATTAGTAGGATGAGATGGTGATGAAGTGTGCTGTTGTCTTTTCTGTTTCAGTCCCTAGAGGGGATCATCAACGCATCTAAAGAAGACCTGGTTCTGTGTCCAGGGCTGGGGCCACAGAAGGTGGGTGTGGGTGTGTAAGTAACTTGTTGTAAGTTGCTTTGGATAAAAGCGTCGGCTAAATGTAAAAAATGTAAAAATGGTGTGTGTCACGGATAATACACATTACAATAATATTCAAAATATACTTATACTGTATATATTTCAGTACTACACATGACTACTATCATTGTCCATTTTTGACAAAAGATGACCTTGCATTGTCCTGGCATCATTGAGAGCTTGTGTGTGTGTGTGTGTGTGTGTGTGTGTGTGTCGTCTTGCTGTCGTGTATGTGTTTGTCATGACCCTACAGGCGAGGCGCCTCCACGATGTGCTACACCAGCCTTTCCTCAAGTCCAGGAAGAAAGACAGTTGACACACACACAAATAATATCAAATACATACAATTAATCAAACAGTAAGGCCAAACAGTAACATTTTTAATCCTATGGCTGATTGATATTTCAAAACCTAGAGAGAGCATACATACCCTATAACATTCCTCAGTATGTCACATGCTTAGTTGTTATTGTCCACAGAGTTGTAACTTTTACCCTTGATGTGTGTCAATTTAAGTCCAAAAGTTGGGTACCTAATGTATGGTCTTAATCAATACTTCAATTCTTCACCTTAATCAATCAATGCTTGGACAACCATGCTAGAGATGTGTCAGTTGGAAACATCAAGGTCTCACAAGTGGGTTATTGTGTACAGTATGTATTTAAATGTGCCACTGTCTTGAGTGCTGTACTTTGGGTCCCAATTTGATTCAGCAAAGAGTGCTGAGCAGAGAAAAAACATACAGTACTTTACAACTCAGAAAGCATGATTTGTTCTATTGGAGCATAATTTTATGTCCAAAAAAGGTAGTTATTTAATCAGAGTTTTTGTAAACAGTTTGAACATGCATTGCATGTCATGGAAACCCTATATTCAGTATTAAAAAAAATCCATTTTCTCATTGCGTCTATTAGAAATATTATGGTAAGGGTGGAGCAAGTGAAAGAGAAACTCACAGTGAAATTGCTACTTTTACTGTATTGCTCAATCCAGTACTATTCTACATGGTGAAATAAAGAAACAAATGCTGAGGTTACAGTAGAACATGTGTTGTGTTTTATGCAAACTGGCATTTGAACCTATAGCTACTGATAAGCCTGTTTATTTTTTCATCGATCGTTACGAAAATGAAAGTGAAATCATTTGTCTGTACTTTCCGGGACAAGAAAGGTACTTTCCAGTATTTCTCTTTCCTTTTGCTTTGTCTTTGCTCTCAGTTAGAGATGCTTAAATCAACAGCTCCATTTTATTCAACCTTCTTACTGAAATAATCTGATCTCAAGGTAGGTCTCTGCATGTGTAATCGACTACATTCGTACCTCTATTGGAACATTCTGATTTGACTAAATAGTAGCTTTATGTCGAGAAGGAGAATCAAAATGTATGTAAGCACTGTACATTTGTGTGAATTATTACAGATTATGAAGTCAACGTAACATAGTAATTGGGTTTAGAACCTCTATTGAAGTAACTACTGGTCATGACATGTATTTGTATACTAACTAAATTAATTGTAGTTATCAGTAATCAGATCTGTCCTGTAGTCATGTGTTCGTGGTGATTTTGCTGGCCAGGGTAATGGCAGCTTCTACAGTGAAGATGGAGGAACCAGTGTGTCTGATTGAGAACGACCCAGAGGGAAACCTCAGAGTCGTGTCTGACTCTGTGACGATTCTGAAGCGGATCCAGCAGCCTGTTGTGGTTGTGGCGGTAGTCGGGATGTATCGCACCGGCAAATCCTACCTCATGAACAAACTCGCTTTAAAGCAAAAAGGTGAGATTGTCTAACTAGACAATTTTTTTTTTTTTACATTTATGGCATTTAGCAGACGCCTTTATCCAAAGCGACGTACAACAATACATTTGTTTAAGTAAGTGAATCATCTATCCAACAGTCATCATAAGACAAAGTAATCAATGCTCACACCAGGGGCCATTGGCAGTCGTAATGCCAGTAGGCTAAAACAATTGTTTTATTATTATTTTATTTTTTTTAAATATATTTTATTAGCAGGAGAGAACTTGTACAGGGGGGTAGCAGGGGAGAAGAGGTCTCGGGTTTAGGCTTAGTATAGGGGGGGTAGTGAGGGTGAAGCGGTCTTTAGGAGGGACAGTTCAAGATTCAAGATTCTTTATTTGTCACGTGCATACAAGAATACAGTGAAATGCAAAAGTGATAGTGCCACAGAGTAGTGCAACAATAAGTTTTAAAATAGAATAAAATAAAATAGAAGTACTAAAAAATATAAACAGTATAAGCAGTATAAACAGTGGTGAAGCAATGTACGCAATGGAATGGCAATATACAATGCCAATGACAGGTTGACAGTACAGATAATTACAGTGGAGGATGAGTCTGCAATGGATGATTATGTGTGTGCATATGTGTTATGATGTCAATGAGTGTGTGAGTGACTTGAGGGGGGCACTGGTGGGGTCATCGTTGATGATCCTGATGGCATGGGGGAAGAAACTCAGTCTTAGTCTCTCTGTTCTTGCTGCATGACAGGGAAGGCGTTTGCCTGACCGCGGCAGCTGGAACAGTCCATTTTTCGGGTGGTGAGGGTCCTTCATTATCCTGTAGGCTCTGGTCCTACACCTCCTGGTGTACAGGACATGGAGAGGGGGGGTTGGAGCTCCCATGGTCTTTTCTGCCAGGCGTACCACCCTTTGCAGAGCTCGCCTGTCCTGGGCCGTGCTGTTACCGTACCAGACGGTGATGTTGCCAGCCAGGATGCTCTCTACAGCTCCAGAGTAGAAGGACTGAAGGATTCTCCGGGAGACTTTGAATTTCCTCAGCTGCCTGAGATGGAACAGGCGTTGCCTTGCCTTTCCCACCAGTGTACTGATGTGGGTAGTCCAGGTCAGGTCTTCTGTGGTGTGAACTCCCAGGTATTTAAAACTGCTCACCCTGTCCACAGCAGTCCCACCGATGTCCAGCGGCATGTAGATCCTTGGATGTTGTGCTCTCCTGAAGTCCACAATCAGCTCCTTTGTCTTGGAGACATTCAGGATGAGGCTATTCTCCTGACACCAGAGTGACAGGTCCGCCACCTCGTCCAGATAGGCTTCCTCATTGTTATCTGAGATCAGCCCCACCACAACTGTGTCGTCCACAAACTTGATGATGGAGTTGTTGCTGGATTTAGCCACACAGTCATGGGTGTACAGGGAGTAGAGGAGGGGGCTAAGGACGCAGCCCTGGGGGGACCCTGTGCTCAGGATGAGTATGCAGTTAAGATGTAGCCTGAAGAGGCAGGCAGGCAGGCAGCCGAGGTGGACGAGCGGAGTGATCTTGCAGGGGTTTGGTGGCTAACCATTGCTTGCAAGTAGGGAGGGGCTGTTACCTTTGCCGCCCGGTAAGCAAGCACCAGGGTCTTGAATTTGATGCAAGCTGCTACCGGGAGCCAGTGGAGGGTGCGGAGGAGGGGCGTGACATGGGAGAATTTGGGGAGGTGCGGCACCACCAGAGGAGCAGCAGCGTTCTGGATGAGCTGCAGAGGCCTGATGGAGGAGGCGGGGAGTCCGGCCAAGAGTGCATTGCAGTAGTCAAGGCGAGAGATTTCAAGTGCTTGGACCAAAAGTTGTGCTGCTTCTCTGGTGAGGAATGGACGTATCCTTTTGATGTTGTAGAGGAAGAATCTACAGGAGCGTGCTGTCGCTGTGATGTTCGCCACACAGGATAGGCGGTTGTCAAGGATCACTCCAAGGTTCTTGCCTGTATGGGAGGAGGTCACAGTAGAGTTTTCTACTGTGATGGAGAAGTCTTGGAGAGGGCAGGCTTTCCCTGGGAGGAAGAGCAGCTCAGTCTTGTCAAGGTTGAGCTTTAGGTGGTGGGCTGACATCCAAGCAGAGATGTCTGCAAGACATGCCGAGACACGTGTTGCCACCTGTGAGTCAGAAGGGGGGAAGGAGTCACTTTTGCATTTCACTGTATACTTGTATGCACGTGACAAATAAAGAATCTTGAATCTTGAGAGAAAAAGTTGAGTGTCATCTGCGTAGGTGTGGTAGGAGAAACCATGTGAAGAAATTACATAGCCGAGAGATTTGATATAGAGAGAGAACAGTAAAGGCCCAAGGACAGAGCCCTGGGGCACACCAGTGGTGAGGGGTCGTGGAGAGGACAGCGATCCTCTCCACGTCACCTGGTAGGAGCGATCGGCCAGGTAGGATGCAAACCAGTAGAGTGCAGAGCCAGAGATGCCCAATTCTGAGAGGGTGGTTTACTGTGTCAAATGCAGCAGACAGGTCCAGAAGAATGAGAACAGAGGAGAGCGAGGAAGCTTGAGCGGAGTGGAGAGCCTCCGTGACAGCGAGGAGAGCAGTTTCAGTAGTGCCCAGCTTTAAAGCCGGATTGGTGAGGGTCAAGGAAGTTGTTTTGAAGGAGGTAGTTAGACAGTTGGTTAGAGACAGCACGTTCAAAGGTTTTAGATAAGAAGGAGAGAAGGGATACCGGTCTGTAGTTATGGACAGCAGACGGGTCAAGAGTTGGTTTCTTTAGAAGAGGCTTGACTCTGGCTGTCTTGAAGGCAGCTGGGACAGATCCTGTGGATAGAGAGGAATTTATTAAGGTGGTAAGGAACGGAAGGAGGTCTTTGCAGAGGGATTGGAGAAAGGGGAGGGGATAGGATCGAGGGGGCAGGTGGTTGCCCACTTGGATGTGACCAGCTTTAGAACATCCTCAGGGGAGAGGGGGGAGAAATCTGATAAACCAGGGACTGGGAGTTGCACAGCGGGTTTGGGAGGAGAGGTAGCATTGTTGGTGAGAGCTAGAGGGAAGGAGCTGCTAATGTCTAGACATTGTCGGCCAATTGTTTTTAAAGAAATGTTTTCTAGATTTTCTTTAAGACTTATTTGTCTCTATTTAGGTTTTGCCCTGGGAAGCACCATACAGTCTAAAACTAAAGGTATCTGGATGTGGTGTGTGCCTCACCCCTCTAAACGTGGACACACTCTGGTGCTGCTGGACACTGAAGAACTGGGGGATGTTATGAAGGTAGTAGGGTCAGCACACTGCAATATACACCATATACATCCTTCAGAAACACAACCAAGGCAATCTCAAAACCACCCAATAGCAACATGTGTGTTCACACAATAGGTTTATGTATCTACACTGAACAACTCAAGCAATGCAACCTACACAACTGCTGAACAGTGCAAATACACAACACACCATTACAGTAGTTGCAACAACACAGTGCCTACCCAATATACGTAACACTTAACATTAGATGCCCTTTATAAAGTGTTTATAGATCATTCATAACTTGTTAAACAATATTGAGTATTTGTTTTTAGATCCTTTTAAACAATTAACAGGCAGTTATAAAACGTTAAAGCGATGCTCCACTATAAGTACATGTTATACTGTTAGTTGTCTAGTATTAGATTGGTACCCCACCAAAGACAGTTTTTACGTGAATTGATCGTATTTTCGCAATACGATTTTCTCAATGAGTAAATGTTATTATTACAATTACTCTTCAGAATCGCCATAATCCAAAATCAACTCAGAAATACTTGTCCAACTGTACTGTAAAATGTGTCCGTTTTAGTTTCCAGATAACATGCCACGTTCTGTTTTAACTGTAGTAAATACATTGGGGATCTAAATAACGATAGAGGCGAGACATGCACCTAAAAACTACCTGAGGTGATCACATCATATCTTAATGCAAAACAACTATCAGATGTAAATATAGCGGAACATGATTTGAATAAATATGTAAGCTCACCACAGTATTTGGTAGTAGTGTGATTGAGCACATACCTTATACGCCATTTGATCCATTTCATAAATGAATTACCAAAAAAAAAATACAGTACAGTATATATAATTACTTCCCAAACACATTGGTGTGTGTTTCAGGGAGATGAAAAGAACGACACCTGGATCTTCTGCCTAGCTGTGTTACTGAGTAGCGTCCTTGTGTACAACAGTATGGGGACTATTGATAACAAGGCCTTGGAAAACATAAAGTATCCTTTGGTGTGTGTGTGTGTGTGTGTGTCTGTGTCTGTGTGTGTGTGTGTGTGTGTGTGTCTGTGTCTGTGTGTGTGTGTCTAGTTGTGTATGTGTGTGTATGTGTTAAGGCAAGCATGATTAAACAATTTCATTAGTCAACCATCAGTACTTTTCAGAAAATGTATCAACTGATGGATTAAATAATGTGTCTAACAAAATATACAGAGGCTACATACAACCCAAGGCGGTACTTGCTGTATCAACTGATCGATTAACATTTGATATCCCTCGTGTTTGTGTATGTGTACTAGTGTATGTCGTTCATTTGGAAATAGTTTTCCTCCTGAACAGCACCCCCTTAAGTATCCTTTGGAGTGTGTGTGTGCTCGGGCATGCACAATTACAGTGATGTGACAGGATGTTGGTATATTTCCAGCCACTCGTTCTAAAATTAGCACTCATAAGCAAAAACTGGTCCCTGTGATAAAAAAACAAAAAATGTGTCAAGAAATTACCTGATTGGACAGAGAGGGGCACACCTCCACACTACCTTGAGCAAAAGCCTATTTTGCAAAGGTTTGTTGGCCTTAAACTGAGGACTGCGAAACAAGATAAGAAATTGATAAAACATTATATGAACCATGTAATCAACACTTAAGCCAGAATTTGATATATAGAGAATTTACGACAGTAATAGCATCTCTTTAAGCAATTTCATAAAACAATTGATGCATTAATTGTATGAAATATCCATAGGACGCAAATGTTTTGAGACAGCCCTAGTGAATGCTACCTCTAGTGTGTGTGTACATGTACAGTGTCTGTTAGCTTTATGTCATTTGGGAACAGTTTAAATCCTGAACAGCGCCCCCTACAGCTATGTGACTGAACTGACAGAGCACATCAAGGTGAAGACTAAGGCCAAGGGAGAGGAGGCCAAGTCCAATGAGTTCATGAAGATCTTCCCTTCCTTCATCTGGACCGTCAGAGATTTCTACCTGGATCTAGAGATTGACGGACAGCCCATCACGGCAGATGAGTACCTGGAGCGTTCGCTCCAACTGGAGAAAGGTCAGAATGAGAGAGGTTTGATCATGACTTGCAGACAGGGGTGAAAGTAGTTCTATATCTAATTGGAAAACCCAGCCCACTCCTCTTCTAGATCAGCAAAGTTCTTAATTTAACAAATTTCATTCGCACAGAAGATTGACCTGGATTGATTTTACAATTGTAATTCTCTCAGCTTTGCGGCTAGGGGCCATACTTTAGGGAGACTGACCCCTGTTCAAAACTCCAAAGCTTCCTGTTAGTGTCTCAGCACTCTAATTTGTTCATGATCAGCAGCTAAAACATGATACAGCAAAAAGGGTGAATGGTAATGTCAGGATTACAACAACCTGAAGTAATCATTAAACTGTGTTGTTCGATCAATCTCAAACATTTTACATGAATAAAATAGCAGTTATTTCATTGTCAGCTTAACTTTCTTGTAGGACATTTAACATTTACTAAACATCGCTCTTTTCTCTATTGCTTACCCAAATTACAAAATCACATATTTGGTTACTTACCTTAGTAGGAGTCTATGGACAAGGACAGATTTCAATCCGCACTTTGGTCTTGTTCATTTGGGGCGCTGACCACTAACAGTTTGCAGGTTTTTACCAAAAACCAATGGTACCTAAATTAGCATGTTTGAAATGTCATGCCTGAATCATCTTAAATCATTTAAATGGAGTCATAGAGTCTATTCATAGAATCTGGGATGATTGAGGTATGGCATTTTAAACATGCTATTTTAGGTACTATTGACTTCCACTGTTGTTTTGGTTAAAAATGCTAACTGTTAGCGGTTAGTGACAGCAATAAACAGTAAACAGAACGTGTGGATTGAAGTCTGTTCTTGTCCAGAGACTTCTTTCAGGGTAAGGAACCAAATATGTAACTTTTGGGTGAACTATTTCTTTAACTTGCTGATTTCAAAAGGAACATCACCAAAGATTGAGCAACACAACCACCCTCGGCTGTGTCTGAGGAAATTCTTCCCGGTAAGGAAGTGCTTCGTGTTCGAGCGTCCAGCCAACACAAAGAAGATGAAAAGGATGGAGGAGCTGATGGATGCAGACCTGGATCCCAGTTTTGTCGAGCAGGCCAAGGAGTTCTGTGATTACATCTTCACCAGTGCTCAGATCAAGACCATGATAGGAGGCCTGATGGTCACTGGCAGCAGTGAGTAACCTGCATCTATCAAAATACATTGATAGAACTGTTTAGAAGAATATTGGCAGCATGTTTTGATTGCTTTTACATGGTTTATATAGCTGATTCTTTGTCTTGGTGGTGGGTAGATCAGGGCCAGATGTATCCTGCAAAAGCTAAACAGGAAGGCGAGCTAAGTGTGCAGAGGTGGGGTGCATAAGCGTAAACTTCCGACTACCAAAGTGTTGATTGATGTCTGTCCTTGTCCATAGACTCATTTCAAGGTAAAGAACCAAATAAAGTTAATGCCTAATGTTCTAGAAAATACATTGATAGAACTGTTTAGAAGAATATTGCCAGCATGTTTTGATTGCTTTTACATGGTTTATACTGCTTATGTGTGTTAATGGACATTTTGAAGGCCCATAGCTGTTGTGGTTACCATAGATAACACTATAAGAATTACTGTGTGTCACCGTATTACTGAATTATAGCTGATTCTTTGTCTTGGTGGTGGGTAGATCAGGGCCAGATGTATCCTGCAAAAGCTAAACAGGAAGGCGAGTTAAGTGTGTGTGCAGAGGTGGGGTACATAAGCGTAAACTTCCGACTTCCGAAGAAAACGGTTTGCGATCGGTTTCTCAGACACCGCTCCGTCTCGCCCCGTATGTGGTACTTGGTGTTCTAACCACAAGACCAGTTGATGAACTATGTTGGACCTTTTATTGTTTTCTTCCCTTATAAGATGGGAGCTCTGAAGCTGCGTCTTTAGACATGCGCAGAATTACTGCTCAGACCTTTACTGGGTTACTGTTCTGTGTTTGTCTCTCACTTGCAAGTGATAATAATTACTCAACCAATATTGTGGCGTTGCAAGACTTTATTTCTTGAATCTCATCTCCAAAGTACAGAGTGGTTACCCTAGACTTCAACCACAGTAATACCTTTAATAATTGACAAGATACACATGTGGGCATTCTCAATGGGAATCATTGTCCGCCAACATGGACGGGGTAGGCTAATGAATATTAACAGTATTCATGAGCAGGAGCCAGTCAGTGAGCTTATTCAACATGCATCCAATTTCCTACATCACAAAGTTTGCATGATAAGGGGCATGCACTGCACTTATAGCCTCTTCTGTAATGGGGCACATTGTATTGTGAATGAAGCTGTTTGAGTTGGAAGGTTTCCAGTCATGGGATCATCTGCAGGTCTAGAATAGAGATTGTATTGGTCTATAGACCAGTAGTTGGATAACAGAGGAGGCTGGTGGATGTACATAGATATCAGAGGACAGGCTCATTGTAATACATGGAATGGAATGAGGAATGGTATCAAACACCCGATACCATTCCTCATTCCATTTCATGCATTTCAATGAGCATCTACCTCCACCAGCCTTCACTGTTGAATATATATCATTGTGTAAGGTCTACCATGTCTTCTGTCTCTGTCAGTGTTGGCGAACCTGGCTGTCATGTACACCGAGGCGATCAGCAGTGGTCAGATTCCCTGTCTGGACAGTGCGGTGGAGGCTCTAGCCAAGACCCAGAATCGTACTGCTGTAACCAAAGCAGTGAAGCACTACCAGACAGAGACCCACCTCTTGAGGGTACACCTGAGCTCTTCCTCCTCAGACCTCTGCACCCCCTACATTACCAGAACTTGGAATAAAAAGTACTGTAACTTGTTCTTATCGTAGGTTAAGTAATTACGATGGCTGTTGTATGCTTGATTCACTTACTTAGTCATATGTACTGTACTTATTGTAAGTCGCTTTGGATAAAGGCGTCTGCTAAATTGCTTAAATGTTAAATGTAAATGTAGATGGTCAGACAAGCTACCTTCCCTACGGAGACGCAGAATGTGCTGTATGATATCCATGGAGCCGCGGAGAAAGAAGCTATCAAGACCTTCATGAGTCTCAGCTTCAAGGACGAGAATCAGAGTCACCAGAAGGAGCTCAATGTATTGTACTATTTTATTTGGCAATTAACAAATCACAGGCAAACTGTTTTCTCTTGCTACCGCTCTCTATATATGTATAGCTGCCCATCTCTCTTTCTTGCACTCTTTCTCCCTCTGTCTCTCTCTCCCTATCTTCATCTCTCTCTCCACCCCCTCTTTCTTCTACAGAGTCAGCTGCAGACTATGTATGACCAGATATGTAAGAAGAACATTGGGGAGTCTCGGAGGGTGAGCAGAGCTGTTATCGCTTGTGTGTTTGGGCCCCTGGAGAATGCTGTGAGTCAGGGCTCCTACACATGTCGAGGAGGCTACACATACTACCGTGAAAACCTCAAGACGCTGACCCAGCAGTACAGATCTGTGAGAGGCAAAGGATTTATGGTACGCATCAGAAGATGGGGAGAAACGTTTAAAGAAAATAAACTGTTGTATTGAGAGTTGAAACGGAAGGAATGGCTGCGGTTCTGTTTACTTGCAATGGCCACTCATTTACATACATATGCTTGATAAAATAGAATGCAAAATGTAGGCTATAGCTGTAGTGCTCACTATGATCACTAGTTCATTAGCGGCCTCAAATGCGATGTTTGGGTGTATTAAGGTCTGTGTGTGTGTGTGTGTGTGTGTGTGTGTGTGTGTGTGTGTGTTTGTGTGTCTGTGTGTGTGTGTGTGTGTCTGTGTGCGTGTGTTCCCAAATACATGCTTGTGTGTTTTCAGAGTGAGGAGGTATTGAGGGAGTATCTGGATGGGAAGGCTAACGTAGGAGATTCTATCCTGGCAGCAGACCAGTCTCTCAGCAAAGAAGAACAGATGAGGGAAGGTAATGTCCCCTGTATCATTCCACTATGTCTAGGCAATGTCCTATTTCGTCAAAATAGAAGGTGTATATAGAAATTAAATACTGCATAGAAGTAACATGGTGGCATTAACTTAGAGTGTTTATGGTTACAGCTGGGCATTAACTGTATGTGCGTGCGCATGTGCGTGCGCATGTGCGTGCGCATGCGCGTGTGCGTGAGAGTGAGAGTGAGAAAGAATCGGGATAGCTTTGAGTGAGGTGCCTCAAAAGTGCCCCAAACCCATGTTTAAGGCCACATTAAAATAAATTGTTTGAGAACTTTTTTTTTTTTTATGATTCTAACAAGATTAAGACGTCAATGATTTGTATTTATTTTCCAAAATTGAATTTTTATCTCATTGCTCCGAGATCACCTGAGAGCCCTTTATTGACCCCCTCTCTCTCTCTCTCTCTACAGTGGAAAGGGTGAAGAGGGGGGCAGCAGAACAGGCTCAGAATGTGGCACAACAGCAGTATGCGTGGCAGCAACAGCAGAATGAGGACCTGAAGAAATCATATGACGAGCATGTGAAACAGCTGATGAAGAAGTCGGTGGAAGAACGACAGATCGCCAAACAAGAGAATGAACGAGTGCTGGAAGCCATGATGATGGTAAGGAGATAGAGAAAGAGAGTGAAAGCAACTTAAAGCTGCGTTCAAATTGGCTTCCTCATCCCAAACCCAAGAGTCCACCATTCCACCAAGAGGACATACTCTGTGGTTGTGTGGTGGAATACCATGTTAAAAATACAACAATGATAAAACAATGCCAATAACCAGAGCTGATGGTTTATCCAGAGACCTTTATTCACAAGTAATAAAAGTGAACAAGTTTGCAAAGAAGTTACTGTTATCATTTCAGTCCGCCATTTTATACTTTCAAATATAAGTGACCTCCCTCATATGCAAATCACTTATATCCACCAATATAATTAGTCTCCTACATCTCGTCACGTCCTGGTTTCCCCTCCCATTTCTAAAGACAGTTCTTGCGTTACTTCATATTGGTGATGAGCACATTGTGTTTATTACTGTGATTCTGGTGCCTGGCACGGTTGGCTTTATCTTCACCTACCAATCACACTGTTTATTCTATCCATGCATATCTGGTTTCCATAATCTGCTCTCAGCTTCTTTGTCCTGTCCACTTAGAATGTTCACAACTGGTTAAATTTATATCTGCTTCTCTTTTCTGTTTACCATTTCCTGCTTTCCCATGCCCTGGTCACCTGTTTTCTCCAAACTTTGCTCCCTCCTCGTAACCTTTAAAACATCTTCACTACTCTCCTCTCACAAATCAACCACTGGCCATCCTGGTCTTAATCCTCTCTCTACCTTTCCTTTGTGGAATTAGGAATCTTTATTTTCTATACAAATTTACCATAGTTGAGGGTGAAGGTTGAGCTTACAAGTCTCCAGGGAGTGAAGATAGTATCAGCAACACTGCCTCACTGATGAACATCTGCAACCATAGCAGTCACAATGCAAGAGAAAATCACTTTATTCACCACACAACCTCAAAATAATGATCCAAAAACATAAAAACAAAAGTTACATTTTAACTTTCCTGAAAAAAAAGCTTTAATAACAAACATATTTGTTTTTTATTATTCCGTTTCAGAACCAGAAGGATTTAATGGAGTGCAATGAGAAGAGAGCATATGAAATGCAGGCAAACATAAACAATCTCCAAAGACAGATTGTGGAGCTGTCACAGCCCCCACTAAGCCGCGGCAGCAACTGCACCATATCATAAATGAAGTCTACGAAAGTCCAGACGAGCACTTTAAGGAGAGTCTGCAGGGGACAGACAGCTGTTCCCATCATATCACATGTTCTTGGGACGAGGCTTTATAAGGCAAATTTTGTAGCACTCTTTCATGGCTAAGCAGTTCTCGCCACCGGCTATGAGAGGTGTATTCTTTGGTCTGTGTGTGTGTGTATATCGATGTTGTATATGGTACTGATGGCTCATAACATGAACCTGGCACTCCCATTTAGGATTTTGTTGTCTTTGTCATGAATACTATTTTTGTTACAGAATGAATGATTTATGTACTGTAACACAGTAGGTTCCAGTACAGGGGTCCTGAAAACAAATTGTAGTGCAACATGGAATTCTTCTACTGGAGGAGCCCGTCCTAGATCATCAAAGGAAGTCACTGAGGAAAGGTTCTGAACACTTGTGGTTCAATTCCTGCTGTGACAGGCCCCCATATAGCCCTGCAGTCAAAGGACAGTTGTTGCTGGTATAACAAGTGATACTGTTAGTGTTACTCTGAAAAATGTAGATAATTCATGGTGTTTTGATGGGATTGTTTACTTTATTAATACTCAAAAAATAGATGTGCTTAGGGAAATATGCATTTTGTGAAATGTGATCATAGAAAGTAGCTAAATGACATTTTAATCAAACACATTTTATTCTAAAGAAAGAAAGCCTTCTCTGTCTGTCAAGAGCTTGATGAAAACATGATCATTTTTAAAACAAACAAGAAAGTGTAAGCATGGGCTCATCATCAATATTATGCTTTTAAATATGTGTAGGGGAGTGGACACTTCAGTGATGGAGAATTATGGCACAAAGTTCAATAGTTTTAACAAACACTTCAGTATAAGGAGTGCATATAGAATATGTGGTTTACATAGTCATGAGGTTCCAACACAAACAATGTCATGTATCCTGGCACTATCAACAGACAGATATTTGCCTCTTCATTGCAATACAGCTGCAAAAAAATCTTGCTCCATTGATTACTTTAAATGTTGAATGAGGTATAGAAAGTGTGACTTTAAGGTAGTATATTTCATTAGTTAGTATGACTGAAAATGTATTTACAAGCTGTGGTAATAAAGCTGCACAGTCTAGAAAAACACTCAACAAAGTTTTCATCTTTGTCTTTTCAAACAATGTCAATGTACATGAAAGACACATTTTACCCAAACATCCACTTCCAAGCCTTGGGTCCATACTCCATAACTTTGGACGTGGCTAATAGACCGCCCCCAACCATTGTGCCATAAACAGGGACAGCCAATGCCCCTGTGCCTGCGACATCCATCCATTTGCAGATGGTCGGCTGTTGGGACTCCTGTTGTTCCTTAATCTCATCTTTGATGGTATTTATGTTATCCTCCATACCCTTTGCCTTCTTGTCAAAGCCCTCGTCCATGAGGGCCCTCTGCTCCTGAAATCAATAAAAAACAAATACATATTAACTCACCAACTGCCAAAGAATTCCGGAACACTCACCACCCAGAGTGTCGAGTGTTCTATGTGGTATTTTCCTAGTAACAATACTTTGATTGGCTACAAAACGAAGCATCGTAATAATTTATTTTTTATTAATAAAGTCACCCTTGGCACTCTAGCATGTTGACCACTGGGCGACTTTCTTTACCCTCGGCACTAGATGAGTTAAATGGAGATTCCAAAGAATCTGAATGGATTAACCCTAGCCAATTTGGTTCTCAGAGAATACTGTAACTAGAATTCTCTCTCTCCCTCGATACTACATACTGCAAGTTTGGCCTCCAGCAATTGTTGATTCTCCAGCCTGGCGATCTCTCGTTCTTCCTGTATCTTCTCTGCCAGTTGTTTCAAATGCTCTTTATTTGATTTCTCCTGGTCCTCAATCAGCTGTTTCTGGATCAACATCTGTTCCTCTGCCACTCTCTGAGCCTGTTCTGCTGCCTCCCTCTTCACCTTCTCCACTGCAGAGAGAGAGAGAGAGAGAGAGAGAAAGCATAACAGAGGCAGTTGGTCAATTAAGGGCTTTTGGTTGATTTTAAATTGGGTTTAATTATAATAATTTACAAAAATTACCAAAATACCTTCATAAGTAGAACAAGTGTTGTACCTCTTCATAACCAAATAAATAATGACTTATTACTGCATGTACTGTATGAATGCTGCATTACAGCCTCACAGTTATCCAAATGATAAATGTATATTTACTTCCTGGAAAAGTATTTGCATCATAAAATCATTGTTCCAGGAAGTAAATATAAGTTTGTCATCTATGAGGCACACAAAACAATGATATATACATTATATCCACATACTTTGAGTGAAGTACTCCTTTAATGCTGTCTTAATTGTGGTCAAGGGGCACTTTTTGAGGTGCCTCGTTGGGAGGAGGCATCTCTCCATCTCTTACCTTCCCTCTTCTGTTCTTCTTTGCTGAGAGACTCGTCTGCTGCCTGGATAGTTTCTCCTACGTTAGCCTTCCTATCCAGATACTCGCTCAATACCTCCTCACTCTGAAAACACACATTAAAGTGAATGAGCAAACATGAAACTTAGATAGACGTTCACAAATATGAGTTTGTCTCCATTAAAATGGGTAATTCTAAATCATGCTATTAGCCCGGTGGTTCAGTGAAAAATGATTCCATTTAAATGCATTTTTATTTTTGAATTTAAAAAATAAACTGTAAAAACAGTGATTTTACTATGCACTGAAAATGTTAAATGTCTCCACATGCATACCATAAATCCTTTGCCTTTCTCAGATTTGAATTGTTGGATCAGCTTCTTGAGGTTTTCACGGTAGTGTTTGTAGCCTCCTGAGCGCATGTAGGAGCCCTGACCCACAGCCTTCTCCAGGGGCCCAAACACACGTGTGATGACAGCTCTGCACACCCTCCGAGACTCCTCAATGTTCTTCTTACATATCTCATTATACTCAGTCCGCAGATCACTCTGTATAAAAGAGAGGGATTGGAGAGAGAGATAAAAGATTGAGAGAGAGAGAGACAGAGGGATCAACAGAATAAGAGAAAGGGATATATTTAAATGGAGAAGGAGAGAAAAGGATTTTTTTCTGTTATCTGATAAAGCAGGCCACATAAAGAATACAATACCATGAGCTTCTTCTGGTGACTTTCTTCCTCATCTTTGAAGCTGAGACTCATGAAGGTTTTGAGAGCTTCTTTCTCCACGTCCCCATGCATATCAGACAGCACCTTCTGGGTCTCCGTAGGGAAGGTAACTTTTCTGGCCATCTCTGTCTGGTACTGCTCCAGTGCTTTGGTTACAGCTGTACAATTCTGGATCTTGGCTAGAGCCTCTACCGCACTGTCCAGACAGGGAATCTGGTCACTGCTGATCGCCTTTGTGTACATGACAGCCAGGTTCGCCAACACTGACAGAGACAGAAGACATGATAGACCTTACACAGCAGCTTGTACATACACCAACATCATCCATCTACGGGTCATAAATCACTCATAATATCAAACCACCATTCTCTCCTAAAATATGAAACAAAGACTTTGACAATAATTGCAGATGTACATATGCCCATGAGAACATTTTTAGAATTATATCTTTATTTCTGGACTATCTGCATTTCACTGCAGCCAGTCCTAAATGAGAGGTGAGATTTCCCCTCACCCAATCATGATTGCGGCTGGGACCAGCGCGCATTTCAAACACGCCCAATCTCCTGCTGGCATGAGAAAGGCATAAAGAGCTGACTTAAAGGCATAAAGAGCAACTAAAACAAACCTTGGAAACTGATCAATTCCGTAAATATTGACAACAATCGTTTTCTTCCTCCTTGAACTATTATGGCATTGCAATGTTTCTCCAAACCATAACAATTAGGATTGAAGTCATCTTTATTAATTTTTCCAATCAAATTCCTGTGTGTTTCTTAGAATAGTAATAAAATTCCATCTTTATAAATAAGTGTTGTTTCTCTTGTTTTGACAAATGCTGGCTCTATGAACAATTAACAAACTTACGAAGATAGACATCAAATACCCTTCAGATTATTGATATGAGACTGACTGTTGAAGTAATTATTCTGTAAAAGAACAAATCCAGAGTTTTACTTAAGAATCTCTGCTTAAAATTGTTTGTAGTGCACTCAGGTAATTAAGTATTAATTTGAAATAATAGCCAAATTAATAATTCCAAGTAATTAATCAACAGTATTTAGATCCCTGTACCTGCTACAGGTCTAGAGACCAACACAATCTCTAGTTTAGATCTACAACAACAACTTCATGCACAATACCACAACACAATTCTGTGCTCTACACACAAGGTGAATAGCCATGGGTGATGTGTATGCCCCTAATCATACAAACTAATTTGTGAACGCATGGGAAATTAGATGTGTCAGGAAAACATATCCTTGCACTGCATAATTATGCATAAGAGAAAGGACAAAAAGTAGGCTAGTAAAGGCTGCATCAACAGTTGAATAGTAAACCAGTGCTTAAATAAAGGCTGTAGATGCTTAGTAGGTGAGGTTACTTACTGCTGCCAGTGACCTTCAGGCCTCCTATCATGGTCTTGGTCTCAGCTCTGGTGTAGATGTAATCACAGAACTCCTTAGACTGCTGGACAAACTTGGGTTCCAGGTCTGCATCTGTCAGCTCCTCCATTCTTTGCAAGTCCTCAGTAGTGGCCGGACGCTCAAACACAAAGCACTTCCTTAGCTGAAAGAATTTCCGTAGGCACTCCCGAGGGCGGTTGTATTCCTCAATCTTCTTGTATTGCTTAATCTTCTGGGGGTCTCCTGTTTAATCAGTAAATGAAGTATATAGACATTCAACTATAGTACATGTGAAATGTTCACAAGAAAGTTAAGCTAAGTGAAATCACTGCTATTTCATTAATAAACGATGTTGGAGACTGATGTGACGTTGTGTCCCACAATCCTGAAGTTTATTCTTTAGGACAATATGTAAAATGCTTATCATCATCTGCAAGTCATGATTCCACCTCTCACCTTTCAACAGTTTGAGGGAATTCTCCAGGTACTCATCTGCAGTGATGGCCTGTCCGTCAAGCTGTAGAAGCAGAGTGAAATCTCTGACAGTCCAAATGAAGGAAGGGAAGACCTTCATGAACTCATTGGACATGGCGTCCTCTCCCTTTGCCTTTGTCTTCACCTTGATGTGCTCTGTCAGTTCAGTCACGTAGCTGCAGGGGGCGGTGTTCAGGAGGAAAACCTCTTTCCAAATGAATAACATACACTAGTACAGTGTTTTTCAACCTTTTTTGAGCCACGGCACATTTTTTACATTGGAAGAATCTTGCGGCACACCACCAACCAAAAATGTTACAAAATGACACTCTGTAGCCTGATACAGTATATATAATTACAATATTATATACATTTCCTCTCCTGTTGTTTTTTCTGGCAGTGCCTTGCAAAATAGGAAGTTTTCTCTAATGGCGTTTAAGCTGCTTGGCACCATGGCGCTGTTGGAAGATAGCTTTCGCTGTATTGCCTCGAGCTCACCGTCTTTGCTTTCTTGTTACCACCACTCATACTAGGGCCTGCTACTTCACCTGGGTCAGAATCTTGTCCAGGGCCCAGTTCGGAGTTTACATTTTTTCCTTTTTAAAAACTTCTCCATCACTGTCACCACGACCTGTCGCATGCGTCACTAATTCTCTTGTCTCTAAGAAGGAACGAGGCAATTAGCCTGCTGCCACCCGGACGAATATTACATTACTCTGCCAGTCACTATATTACAGCACAGACACTCGACAATGGCATTTTATTTGCAGATAATAATTAATAAATGTTAATTTAAAAAAAAGTGAAATTGGATAATTTCTCACGGCACACCCAACGATCTTTCACGGCACACTAGTGTGCCGCGGCACAGCGGTTGGGAAACGCTGCACTAGTACACATATGCAAAAACTCTAACAAAGGTTAATCGATCAATTGATTAAGCTAATACTTATTCTTTAAGACTCACACACACACAAACATTTACATTTTACACATTTAGCAGACGCCTTTATCTACAGCAACTTACAACAGATAGATTTGTCTAAGTAAGTGAATCATCTATTCATCAGTCATCACAAGAAAAACTAATCTATGATAGGACCAGGGGCTATTGGCAGTCACAATGCTAGAAGATGAAGAAGAATTAACTTTTTTTTTTATTTTATTTTTTTTTATTTACAGTAGAGAAACTGTACAGGGGGGTAGTGGGGATGATATAATGTTTATTTTCCTGAGAGACCCTTGGAATGTTGTTTTACCACTCAAGGTACCCCAGCCCCACAGTCCCGGGTGACACAGGCCAGACTCACTTGCATAGACTGATGTGAACCATGTATCCTGGTTTGCAAACTCTTTGTGGGTGCCACTTCCCTGCTGCCAGTTCTCCTGGACAGTCATTTATTGTCCCAATTTGACTTAACTAATAAATTGTCTGTATTCAACTTTAAATTTGAGTATCCACTTTCTTCTACACATCACTGACTTTTCATCTTCAATATCGGAAACAGGGGATAATCATCATTACAGGGGATGAAGAGGTCTTTTGGAGGGACAGTCAAGATATATCCTGAAGAGATGGGTCTTCAGTCTACAGTGGAAGATAGGTAGTGACTCAGTCCTGACAGCAGTGGGAAGCTTGTTCCACCAGCAGGGTGCCAGGACAGTGAAAAGTCATGACTAAAAAGCACAACTGCTGCATCCACGTAGAGGCGGAGGTGCCAGGCGGCCAGCCGAGGTGGAAGAGTGGAGTGATTGGGCAGAGGTTTGGAAGTAGGGAGTGGCTGTTCCCTTTGCCACCCTTTAAGCGAGCACCAGGGTTTTGAATCTGATGCGAGCTGCTACCGGGAGCCAGTGAAGGGTGCGAAGGAGGGGGGTGACATAGGAGAATTTGGGGAGACTGAACACCAGACGAGTGAGGAGCCTGGCCAAGAGTGCGTTGCAGTAGTCATGGCGAGAGATCACAAATGACTGGACCAAGAGTTGTGCTGCTTCTCTTGTGAGGAAGGGACATATCCTTCTGATGTTGTAGAGGAAGAATCTTCAGAAGTGTGCTGTCGCTGTGATGGGTCGCCGCACAGGATATGTGGTTGTCAAGGATCGTGAGACAATTGGTTAGAGACAGCACGTTTAAGGGTTTTAGATAAGAATGAGAGAAGGGATACGGGTCTGTAGTTATGGAGTTGGTTTCTTGAGAAGAGGCTTGACTTTGGCTGTCTTAAAGGCAGCTGGGACAGATCCTGTGGATAGAGAGGAATTGATTATGGTGGTAAGGAATGGAAGGAGGTTTTGGAAATGGATTGGAGAAAAGGGGAGGGGATAGGATCGAGAGGCAGGTGGTTGCCCGCTTGGATGTGACCAGTTTTAGAATATCATCAGGGGAGCGGGGGGAAATAGCTGATAAACCAGAGACCGAGTGTAGCGCAGTGGGTTTGGGAGAAGTGGTAGCAGTGTTGGCGAGAGGTAAAGAGAAAGAGCTGCTAATGTCATCAACCTTCTTTTCAAAGGTGACAAAGTCATCTGCAGACAGTGAGGAGGGAGGAAGGGGAGGAGGTGGGTTGAGGAGTGAGGAAAATGTGGAGAACAGTTTCCTTTGGTCAGAGGCAGAGGATTGAATTTTGGAATGGTAGTAAGAAGCTTTAGCAGCTGATGCAGAGGTGGTGTAGTTGAGGAGAGAGAGATAAGGATTTAGGTCATCAGGGAGGCTGGTTTTTCTCCATTTCCTCTCAGCTGCCCGGAGCCCTATTCTACAAGCTTGCAGGGTTTCAGACAGCCAATGAGCGCGTGGAGAGGATCATGCTGGCCTTGAGGTCAGTGGACAAAGAGAGTCGAAGGATGAGGAAAGAGTGGACAGGAGGGTGGAAGAGGCTACATCAGTGGATAGAAGTGAGAAGGATTTAGAGGGTAGGGAGGATAAGACAGAGGAAGAGAGAGCGGTGAGGGAGAGGGTACGCAGGTTGCGACGAGAGGAAACAGTGTGGGTAGAGTCTGACTGGGAGGGGGTGGATTTGAGGGGAAGGGAGAAGGATACAAAATGATGATCAGAAACTGGAAGAGGGTTAACAGTAAGGTTGGAGGTATGGGAGGATCTGGTGAAAACAAGGTCGAGCTGATTGCCCGCTTTATGAGTCGGAAGAGAGTGGGACAGGGTAAGGTCGAAGGAGGAGAGAAGGTCAAGTACTCCGGACGATTGAAGCTTCTCTGAGTGGATGTTGAAGTCACCCAGTAGTCAGAGCAGTGTGCCGTCTTCAGGGTAGAAGCTGAGAAGGACATCCACCTCTTCCAAGAAGTCGCCAAGCTGGCCTGAGGGACGATTGATAACAACAATGTGAAGTTTGACAGGTGAGGTAACAGAAACAGCATTGGATTCAAAGGTGGATATGGACAGGTGTGACAGGGGAAGAACATTATGTGACCACTTAGATGAGATGAGGAGTCCTGTGCCTCCCTCTCAACCAGAGTCTAGGGGAATGAGAAAAGGAGTAGGCATCAGAGAGGCTTGCTGGAGTAGTTGTGTTTTCCGGTGAAATCCATGTCTCTGTGAGAGCAAGGAAATGGATGGAAGCAGGCGTAAGCTGAGATAGCATCCGCTTTCCACAACGCTGACTGGCAGTCTTCCTGTGACAATGAGGTCATGGTCAATTGAGCATGATGGGTAGATTAGATTTGATAGGTTGCGGTATAGAGATAGAGGGTTTGTGGGCAATACAAGGTGTAGGTCGGGCCTAATCACTCAGAGTAGTGAAAAAATAAATACTTAGTAGTTTGACACACATACACCAAAGGATACTTTATGTTTTCTAAGGCCTTGTTGTCAATAGTCCCCATACTGTTGTACACCAGGACGCTACTCAGTAACACAGCCAGGCAGAAGATCCAGGTGTCGTTCTTCTCATCTCCCTGAATAATACAAAAACAATAAGCAATCAATGTGATACTATAGAGGCAGCTGCCATAGCCCACTAAGCTAAAGCCTAGGCATTACCTCAGGGAGCCAAATAATAATAAAATAAAAAATAATACAACTACATTTATATTTTCCCCTATTACAACTGGGTCATGCCACCAATATGCTCTACATGGTTCGAGGAATGTGTAACAGAGGTGGTTTGGAGACGATGCTCACATGATGAGAAGCCTTGCCTGAGACCTGTACACTTGCATGTGCTCCATGGGCTTATAGTAAGGTTTAGCATTTGTGGTGTAAAGAGGACACAGGGTTAGGGTTAGGGTTAGGGTTCAACACCTGTCAGTCACATGTGCATCAAAAGATTGTGTTTGCCCACTGTGTCAGGCCTGTCAAATAAAGATGTCTAAATATTCAAAAGTAATTAAATATGTTCAAATATGCCCATGCCCAATGCCAGTTTTCCTACCTTCATAACATCCCCCAGTCCCTCAGTGTCCAGCAGCACCAGAGTGTGTCCAGGTTTAGAGGGGTGAGGCACACACCACATCCAGATACCTTTAGTCTCCGACTCTATAGTGGCTCCCAGGGCAAAACCTGAACACAATGAAACATGACAGAAAATTTCACTAAAAATAATATTTATTCAATGAAAACGATAGAAAACATAGTAATGTCTGCTTAGACAATCTCACCTTTTTGCTGTAAAGCGAGTTTGTTCATGAGGTAGGATTTGCCGGTGCGATACAGCCCGGCCACCGCCACAACCACAACAGGCTGCTGGATCCCTTCCAGAATCGTCAGAGCGTCAGACACGACTCGGAAGTTTCCCTCTGGGTCGTTCTCAATCAGACACACTGGTTTCTCCATCCTCACTGTAGAACCTGCCATTACCCTGGTCAGCAAAATCACCACAAACACATGACGACAGGACAGATCTGATTACTGCATGATAACTACAATCAAGTTATTTGGTTAGTTAGTATAATAACTTAATCTGTATCAAAACAGAATTACTTGTTTATTATTCAATCG
Organism: Argentina silus; assembly: GCF_951799395.1. Classification (NCBI taxonomy): domain Eukaryota; kingdom Metazoa; phylum Chordata; class Actinopteri; order Argentiniformes; family Argentinidae; genus Argentina; species Argentina silus. The sequence goes on from NC_139666.1 coordinate 22,149,714, forward strand.
TATTACCATTGTGGTTTGATAAAAGAAACATATAAAACGAAGAATGACAGAGGTGCTCCAATACCCTCCTACACATGCAGCGACCTACCTTGAAATCACAGACTGTCAGACGAGCGGGTTTTCGGTTCTGCTACTGGCACAATGAAGAACAGGTTGAGCCGCACAACTTTTACACGTGCTCTATCTTGACATAGTTTACGTATGTTTATGTCACTGTACAACTTAATCTGTACCGACTGTCTTGTTTATTATTCAATCTGATTCCCCTTCTGGTTTGATAAAATAAACATATATTACCGAGGATTTATGAAGCAGAAAGTTAGATGGTTTTCAATGCACCTTTACAGAGTTGTTTCAATAAAGATCTACAGATGTACTTACACAGACGGAGAACTACCTTAATATCACAGATTCTTTCGTTTGGGTTGGAGCCGTTTCAGTTGCTGCTTCTGAGATGGCTCACGATCCGACAATTACACCTTCGGTTTCGCGACTTCAAAATAAAAGCGCGAGGAAAGCGATCACTGGAAAGTGTTGGGATAACAATATTATATTTATCATCAAATAAGGAAATATTACGTAACAGGAAGTATGTACAATTTCAAAAAAAGTTATTTTTATCATAATAATGTACATATTTGTGCAATTGCATGTCATTTTACATAGGGCATATACAATTAGATTAGATTCAACTTTCATTGACTGTACACACATAATATTTAAAAGCTAAACTTGATTTTTAGTACCAGTCTACTCTGCAACACTTCTATAATATGAATCAAGTGAGTTTCAACCATGAGCGGTGTCATAAAGTGTTTTTTTTTTTTTTTTTTACGATGGCCAGCAGTTCAAAGTGCCCCATCTGGACTGCATAGGGCACACATAATGGATTTGATAAAACTAAGATTCTTAGAAGATAAAATCATTTTACCAAATAAAGAGTCCAAAACTGTGAGTGAAGTTCCAATTGTTTAATCCCAAAATGCATCAGCTGTATACACGATTCAAGATTCAAGATTCTTTATTTGTCACATACATTTGTCACATGCATACAGTGACAGTGCCACAGAGGAGTGCAACAATAAATTTTAAATAAATAGAATATAAACAGCAGTATAAACAGCAATGTAAGTAATGTACACAATGGAATGACTATATACAATGGCATTGACAGGTTGTCAGTACAGTTAATTACAGTGAAAGATGAGTCTGCAATGGGTAATTATGTGTGTGCAACCCATTATGTGTTCTCTATGCAGTCTAGATGGGGCACTTTGAACTGGTGGGTCACAGTAAAAAACTGTCAACACTTTGTATGACACCGCTCATGGTTGAAACTCACTTAATTCATATTCAAGAAGTGTTGCTGTGTAGAGTGGTAGTAAGAATCAAGTTTAGCCTTGGACATCTTCTTTGTACATTCCATTACATGTGTCCTATGCAATCTTTTATCGGGGGAATTCGGATATTAGACGAATTACAAACCCTTTAAAATACAAATAGACCTAATACATTGAGAGGATTAAATGTTTATTTTCTGAGATAAGTTAAACATAATTTGTGGTTCCTTGAGCCACATTGTTTATTTCTAAATGTTTAAAAAGTTTAACGTGGTGCTTTTATTTTGAAGAAATCCGTATTCACATACACCCGAGGTAGGCGGGCGTAAAAGTGAAAGTGAAACAGTTTATGTGAGGGTGTAACCAGCTGTGTTTCGCACGCATATTTTCAAACGAGCTTTATGTCTGAATTCACTGTTTTTTTCCCTTGTCCCACACCCTGAGTTTGAATCTTTCTGCAATGTATTTCAATACAAAGGTCAATGCATAGATAGTTTCCACCTTTCGAGAAGGACCCAATGATCAAGTATAATAGCTTAGTGATGGACTTTCATATAAAGCATTCATTGTGGTGACTTTATTGTAGGAACCATAATGTGGCTTATGCATTATTGAAGAGAAGTAATCACAAGTCATCTGTATTGTGTGACTATTTCAGAAAACTGAAGATTACCAACTATTGGGACACACATCCTATTTGGGTGTAGCAGTCTTTGCACACTTATAACACATGCTATGTTACTGAAAGGACATGGTTACTGTAAATGAAAATGAAAATGAAAGAGTTTGATCGTCCGTTCTGGGAAAGACTCCAAAATAGATTTCCTAGAATAGACAGTTAAACTCTTTCATTAAAGTGATAAACTCGTGACATTGAATGATATGCTGTTTGTATTCCATCGTGGTTCAGGCTTATAGGCCAATACTCAGTTGCCACTTTAGGGAATTTGCTACGGTTCGCCCTCCTAACCAACCCTCTGGCACCACCTCGAGGCCGCGGCGGTCATCACTGGAGCGTCCTCCTTCGAGTCGACGGCGCACATGGACCCGATCCCCAATCAACGTACCTACAACCCATCCCCAATCAACGCCCTACTTAAACACTGCTTGAGCTTCAGTCCAGTGCCAGAACGTACTGTGACCATACGGTAACTTTTGTGTATCTTCGCAACTACGCTTCAGCCCTCCAGTGAAATAAATATATGTTCTAATAAATAATATGAATGAATGAATGAATGACCTTGTATTTGTTTGGTCTCTACCTGTATTTTGTTCAGCCTTCAATGCCAGGACTGGACTGCTGTCTGAGATGGACCCTGGTGCCCAGTGTTCACAAAAGAGTTTGGTATGGTGAAAATAATTTGAATTCTGCTAACCAAGAACACTATGTTTTTCCTATGTTGCTAATTCTGCTAACCAAGAACACTATGTTTTTCCTATGTTGCTGCTTCCACAGCAGTTTCTGAAGAAATGCCATCTCTGCCAGTGCAGACAGCACATTATGCAGCTTCCTCTGCGCATGTAAGCATGTTGGGATGGATTGCATTCTCACATACAATGAATAGGGGGGGGGATGCATTGCAAAACAATGGTAGTTGGTATTGCATGTGTATTTCAAATGCTGGCCATTCTCTATAAGGTGTTTTGAATAACTGTATTCCATTCTTTGTTGTAATATTGTTTTAGTATAGTGTGAATAGCTACTATTAATTCATGTATGTGCTGACATATTTTGGCATACAGGCTAAAGGAGGACACCATGTATGTGGAGGGATGCTCATCAGGGAGGACTTTGTCCTGACTTCAGCACACTGCTTAGAGTGAGTCTTTGTCTTGAAGAGTCAAAATGAGCAATGATGCACTACAACGTTACAGTACGGTATGTCTCATGAGACTACAGTACTTTCTTCAAAACTATTCAATCTCAATGCCGACCATTCCTTTGGACCTGGATAACTGTTTATATTTAATTCCATGTCTTATCTTCAAACTCCATATGCAACCCTATTTGACCTGGTTTATTCCATAAGTAGGCATGAAACTGAAATTCTTATTTTTTTCATGTTGAATTCTTGTTTTGTGAACATTTAGAAATGATTATTGAATAAAATGGTATATGTAAACTATTATAATGGATTGATATGACGCGAAATCCATCTACTGTGTTTCTAAATTAATTATTGTCAGTAAAGGTTATAATATATAATATATGCCATTTAGCTGACGCTTTAATCCAAAACAACTTACATTGCAGTGAGTGCATACATTTCAGTATATATGGTCCCAGTGGGAGTCAAACCCACAACCTAAGCGTTGTTAGCACCATGCTCTACCAACTGAGCCACAGAGGACCAAATTTCAATGTTGAGGACCACCTGTTCACATTCTAAAAATATTCATATTCATTCATGGTATCGTCTATATTCACTTCATATATTCACTAGGTTCTTAACCAAACCTGAAACTAAAACGAAAACTGGCCATGAAAATACATATTCATAAAGGATAAAGCAGCAGGGCATAAGTTTGTCGGATATCTGCCAACTCTGGCCATCGCAGTGAAATTCAGTTCCAAGTTCCAAACAACAATATCCTCCCTCATAATAATATAAACCCCCGAAATGGACATTCAGTGTGGGACATTAGCTGTTGTGTTTTCCACTCCCCTAGAACACTCCTTGCCATATCAACATGTTTGTATATGTTACAGTGTAACTAGGGTGTAACAGTTACACCCTAGAGTGCAAGCTGACTCAAGGGGTGACATATTTTAGAAATTATTTATTCTGAAAAAATAAACGGAAAACACAATAGTGGTCCTCAGTGGCTTTACTGGTTCAGGTATTAACTGCCAACTGAGCTTAGTTGGAACAATACAAATGACAATGTAAAACAATAACAGTATTATATCAAAATCACAGTGTTATATCAAAATCTCAATATTTAAAAAATATGGTACAACCTGTGAGCTGCCTGGTTGCCTTGGCAACGGTAAACTTACAGCGCTGCTCATCAGCGGTTCGGGCTCTGGCTCTAACCGTCTACCTTCTCTTAACCGTTAGGAGAAAACGAATAAAAACAAAGAAAATGTAAACTACAAAACACTCTAACATTAAATCCTACCCATATATATGTATCAGTGGAGTCGTCCCAGTTTAGCATACCAAGCTAGCGCAAATACCGCTAACAAACTACAAACTACATATGCTACAATACATAACGGTACATTAATTAGAAAGGCAACATTACCGAAACACTGTATCAATGCCTATGTGACATTTGGGTAAATGTCACATACACCTGAAAGAATGAACGGAAAACACAATAGTGAGTCGGCTGGTCCACAGCGGCTTCTCTGGTTCAGGTATTAACCGCCAACTGAAGAACGCAGCGCAAGCCCACAGCTTATATACCCACACGAGATCTCGTGCCTTTTATACTCCAAGTAGAAATGCTTGAAATTGAATGGGGGATGTCTGTAAACATGCAAGATAAAGTACATACATATAAAGGAACATATATGTTTGCTAAAGGAACATATTTACGTAAGTGGGCAATTCCATATAAATATCCTGTGTGCCACATATACAAATTGATTATCTGGTAGGACACTCCATTTTAGAAAGCACTATCTTGGGACCAAAACAGCGTTCATAAATGAAATATTTCTTTCATGGATCTCATTCCCTGATTGCTACCGATTAAACATAACATATAACTTTTATCTTCTAGGAATCTTAGTTTTATCAAATTAAAGCTGAGAATCTCTACTTTAACCTCATAGTAATTGTTTGATTTCAAATCTAAACTGTTGGAGTATCGAGCTAAAAGAAGACAAAATGCTTCCTCTTTCCCATGTGTATGCAGGGCACTGTAGTACTGATGCTGGGACCAGTGCCAGGGGCAAGTCAAGTGCATGTACAAAGTTGGAATGTACAGTATTTGGACCTGCCAAACCCGCACAACAACAGGAATGACCTGAGTTTTTATGATACCTGTTCTTTAAACCTTTTCCACGACCAAAATAAGACTTTGCAAGCCCACAAAGTTTCTTCTGGAACTTATTTTTCTAGTTATTAGTGGGCTTGCAGGGAGAGGGGGAGATAAATTGTTATTAGCTTGGACCTGAATCAACAATTATTAAAGATGAAATATGAATGACTATGGCAGAAATCGGAAGACAGGCTCATTCCTCATGCATCTCTCCAGTAGAGGCTACGGATAGCCATGAGGGGTGTCATACAAACAATTATTAGCACATAATTGTTCGTATGACATATAATAGTTTGTGTACAGTCCATTATGTGTTCCCTATGCAATGTAGAGGTAGCACCTTTAACTGTTGGGACACAGTGTCAATAATTGTTCGTACGACACCCCTCATGGTTGAAACTTGATATCTATACAAGAAGTGTTGTCGAGTAGTAGTAAAAATCATGTTTAGCCTTGGAAAATATTTCGTGTACAGTCCATTATGTGTGTCCTACGCAGTGCAGATAGGGCACTTTGAAGTGTATGGCCGGAGTAAATAGCCAACAAAATTTGCTAAGACATCGCTTTAGACTCAAACTCATCTGATCCATAGTTTTTTGAGTAAGTCACAGGTTCTGAATTCCCCCTTTTTTGTTTCCTTCACTTTCGTTTTGCTCTCTATAAAAGTTGTGCGGCTCAATCTGTTCTTCACTGTGCCAATAGCAGATCCTGAAACTGCTCCAACAATTCAACCTGCTCGACTGACAGTCTGCGATTTCAAGGTAGGTCTGCATGTGTACGAAGGAACATCAGCACCTCTGTATTGGAACAGCTCTGTAAAGTCGCATTGTAAAACTATCCAACTTTCCGCTTCATTCATTCTCGGTTTTATATGTTTGTTTTATTAAACCAACTCATTCTGTTTTGATATTGATGAAGTTATTATATTAACTAACCAAATAACTTGATTGCACAACTCTTGGTCTGGACACTTGTGATCTCCCGCCCTGCCTACTGCAACGCACTCTTGGCCGGGCTCCCCGCCTCCGCTATCAGACCACTGCAGCTCAGCCAGAATGCTATCGCCCGTCTAGTGTTCAATCTCCCCAAATTCTCCCATGTCACCCCACTCCTTCGCACCCTTCACTGGCTCCCGGTAGCAGCTCGCATCAGATTCAAGACCCTGCCATTGCTTGCAACTAGGGAGGGGTTGGAAGTAAGTAGGGAGGGGCTGGAAGTTCCAGAAGAAACTTCCCCAAACCGCAAGCAATGGTCTGCCCCCAAACCGATCACTCCGCTCTTACACCTCGCTGGCCGCCTGGAACCACCGCCTCTACGTGGATGCAGCAGTCGCGCTACTCGGTCACGGCTGTCAGGACTGCAGAGTCACTACCTATCTTCCGCCGTAGACTGAAGACCCATCTCTTCAGCCTCTATCTTGACTGTCCCTCCTAAAGACCTCTTCATCCCCACTACCCCCCTGTACAGTTTCTCTACTGTAACAAAAATAAAAAAATAAAAAAGGAAGTAATTCTTCCTTCTTCTTGCACTGTGACTGCCAATGGCCCCTGGTCCGGGCATAGATTTGTTTTTCTTATGATGACTGATGTATAGATGATTCACTTGCTTAGACAAATGTACTTGTAAGTCGCTTTGGATAAAGGCGTCTGCTAAATGTCTGAAATGTAATGAAATTATTGTAGTAATCAAGCAGTAATCAGATCTGTCCTGTGTTTGTGGTGATTTTTCTGGCCAGGGTAACGGCAGATTCTACAGTGAGGATGGAGGAACCAGTGTGTCTGATTGAGAATGACAAAGATGGAAACCTCCGAATCGTGTCTGACTCTCTGACGATTCTGAAGCGGATCCAGCAGCCTGTTGTGGTTGTGGTGGTGGTCGGGATGTATCGCACCGGCAAATCCTACCTCATGAACAAACTCGCTTTGAAGCAAAAATGTGAGATTGTCAAACTAGACATTGTCGGCTTGTTTTTTTTTTCTTTTTCTTTTTCTTTTATAAATGTTTGCTAGATTTTCTTTAAGACTTATTTGTCTCTGTTTAGGTTTTGCCCTGGGAAGCACCATACAGTCTAAAACTAAAGGTATCTGGATGTGGTGTGTGCCTCACCCCTCTAAACCTGGACACACTCTGGTGCTGCTGGACACTGAAGGACTGGGGGATGTTATGAAGGTAGTAGGGTCAGCACACTGCAATATACACCATATAAATCCTCCAGAAACACAACCAAGGCAATCTCAAAACCACCCAATAGCAACATGTGTGTTCACACAATAGGTTTATGTATCTACACTGAACAACTCAAGCAATGCAACCTACACAACTGCTGAACAGTGCAAATACACAACACACCATTACAGTAGTTGCAACAACACAGTGCCTACCCAATATACGGTAACACTTAACATTAGGTGCCCTTTATAAAGGGTTTATAGATCATGTATAGTAGTTGTTTTTATATCATTTTAAACCGTTAACAAGCAGTTAAAAAACGTTACAGCGATGCTCCACTATAAGTAGGCTACATGTTATGCTGTTAGTTGTCTACCATTTGCATTCAATGTGGTACACCACCCAAGACAGTTTTTATGTGAATTGATCGTGTATTAGATTTTCTCAATACGATTTCCTCAATTAGTATATTTTATTATTACAATTACTATTCAGAATCGCCATGATCCGAAATCAACTCAGAAATACTTTTCCAACCTTAATGTAAAATGTCTCCTTTTTAGTTTCCAGATAAAATGCCACGTTCTGTTTTAACCGTAGTAAATACATTGGGCATTTAAATAACGGAAGAAGCGAGACATGCACCTAAAAACTACCTGAGGTGATCACATCATATCTTAACGCAAAACAACTATAAGATGTAAATATAGTGGAACATGATTTGAATAAATGTGTAAGCTACAGGATTTGGCAAACACCAAGGTGCTATTGAGCACATGCGTTATAACTGCTATGTTGTGTTGATGGATTACTAAGGCTTTATAAACAAATAATTAATAGTTTATAAAGTAGTTATAAACCATTTGATACATTTCATAAATGAGTTACCAGAAATACAGTACAGTATATATACTTACTTCCAAAGCACATTGGTGTGTGTTTCAGGGAGATGAAAAGAACGACACCTGGATCTTCTGCCTGTCTGTGTTATTGAGTAGCATCCTGGTGTACAACAGTATGGGGACTATTGATAACAAGGCCTTGGAAAACATAAAGTATCCTTTGGTGTGTGTGTGTGTGTGTGTGTGTGTGTGTGTGTGTGTGTGTGTGTGTGTGTGTGTGTGTGTGTGTGTGTGTGTGTGTGTGTCTAGTTGTGTATGTATGTGTGTGTATGTGTTAAGGCAAGCATGATTAAACAATTTCATTAGTCAACCATCAGTACTTTTCAGAAAATGTATCAACTGATGGATTAAATAATGTGTCTAACAAAATATACAGAGGCTACATACAACCCAAGGCGGTACTTGCTGTATCAACTGATCGATTAACATTTGATATCCCTCGTGTTTGTGTATGTGTACTAGTGTATGTCGTTCATTTGGAAATAGTTTTCCTCCTGAACAGCACCCCCTTAAGTATCCTTTGGAGTGTGTGTGTGCTCGGGCATGCACAATTACAGTGATGTGACAGGATGTTGGTATATTTCCAGCCACTCGTTCTAAAATTAGCACTCATAAGCAAAAACTGGTCCCTGTGATAAAAAAACAAAAAATGTGTCAAGAAATTACCTGATTGGACAGAGAGGGGCACACCTCCACACTACCTTGAGCAAAAGCCTATTTTGCAAAGGTTTGTTGGCCTTAAACTGAGGACTGCGAAACAAGATAAGAAATTGATAAAACATTATATGAACCATGTAATCAACACTTAAGCCAGAATTTGATATATAGAGAATTTGCGACAGTAATAGCATTTATTTAAGCAATTTCAAAAAACAATTGATGGATTAATTGTATGAAATATCCAGAGGACGCAAATGTTTTGAGACAACCCTAGTGAATGCTACCTCTCGTGTGTGTGTACATATACAGTATCTGTGTGTGTTAGATTTATGTAATTTGGGGACAGTTTTCCTCCTGAACAGCGCCCTCTACAGCTATGTGACTGAATTGACAGAGCACATCAAAGTGAAGACTAAGGAAAAGGGAGAGGATGCCAAGTCCAATGAGTTCATAAAGGTCTTCCCTTCCTTCATCTGGACCGTCAGAGATTTCTGCCTGGATCTAGAGATTGACGGAAAATCCATCACGGCAGATGAGTACCTGGAGAATTCCCTCAAACTGGTGAAAGGTGAGAGGTGTGAGAGGTTTGATCATGACTTGCAGACAGGGGTGAAAGTAGTTCTATATCTAATTTGACAACCCAGCCCACTCCTCTTCTAGATCAGCAAAGTTCTTAATTTAACAAATTTCATTTGCACAGAAGATTGACCTGGATTGATTTTACAATTGTAATTCTCTCAGCTTTGCGGCTAGGGGCCATACTTTAGGGAGACTGACCCCTGTTCAAAACTCCAAAGCTTCCTGTTAGTGTCTCAGCACTCTAATTTGTTCATGATCAGCAGCTAAAACACGATACACCAAAGAGGGTGCATAGTAATATGAAGTAAACCTGAAGTAATCATTAAACTGTGTTATTCTATCAATCTCAAACATCTTACATGAATAAAATAGCAGTTATTTCATTGTCAGCTTAACTTTCTTGTAGGACATTTTACATCTACTAAAAATCACTCTTTTCTCTATTGTTGAAAGGGAATTACAAAATCAAATATTTGGTTATTTACCCTAGAAGGAGTCTATGGACAGGGACAGATTTCAATCCGCACTTTGGTCTTGTTCATTTCGGGCGCTGTCTCTGACCACTTACAGTTTGCAAGTTTTTACCAAAAAACAATGGTACCTAAATGAGCATGTTTGAAGTTTCATGCCCGAATCATCTCAAATCATTTAAATCAAATCATTCAGTCTATTCATAGAATTTGGGATGATTGAGGTATGGAATTTTAAACATGCTAACATACCATTGACTTCCACTATTGTTTTGGTAAAAAAATATGCTCACTGTTAGCGGTTAGTGACAGTGATAAACAGAACCAAACATGTGGATTGAAGTCTGTCCTTGTCCATAGACTTCTTTCAGGGTAAGGAACAAAATATGTGATTTTGTAACTTGGGTGAACTATTTCTTTAATCTGCTGATTTCAAAAGGAACATCACCAAAGATTGAGCAACACAACCACCCTCGGCTGTGTCTGAAGACATTCTTCCCGGTAAGGAAGTGCTTTGTGTTCGAGCGTCCAGCCAACACAAAGAAGATGAAAAGGATGGAGGAGCTGACGGATGCAGACCTGGATCCCAGTTTTGTCGAGCAGGCCAAGGAGTTCTGTGATTACATCTTCACCAGTGCTCAGACCAAGACTATGATAGGAGGTCTGAAGGTCACTGGCAGCAGTGAGTAACCTGCATCTACAGCCTTTACCAAAGTACTGGTTTACTATTCAACTGTTGCTGTATAAAAAGCTCTGCTATAATACTTATGTCAGTTTTCATGATAGCCTACTTCTTGTTCGAGTTAGTGCCAAATAAAGTGTTTTTGGGTTCCATGTTAAACCCTTTTAGGTTGCCCCATCAACCTAAAACCACTTTTTTGTATGCCATGTTCAAGGTACAAGGTAATTTCTAAAGTATGTTTATAAAAATGAATCAACATTTTCATGCATTCAAAAACCAGGTTGCATGATTAGGGACATAAACTGCACCCATAGTAATTTTCATTTTATGGTGACCGTAGGATTGTATTGTGGTATTTTGCATGAAGTTGTTTAAATTGGATCACCTGTAGATCTAGACTAGAGATTTTGTTGGTATCTAGACCCTTGGATGGATGATGTTGGTGTATGTACAAGTTGCTCTGTAAGATCTACCATGTCTTCTGTCTCTGTCAGTGTTGGCGAACCTGGCTGCCATGTACACTGAGGCGATCAGCAGTGGTCAGATTCCCTGTCTGGACAGTGCGGTGGAGGCTCTAGCCAAGACCCAGAATCGTACTGCTGTAACCAAAGCAGTGGAGTACTACCAGACAGAGATGGCCAGACAAGTTACCTACCCTACGGCGACGCAGAATGTGCTGTCTGATATCCATGGAGCCATGGAGAAAGAAGCTATCAAGACCTTCATGAGTCTCACTTTCAAAGATGAGAATCAGAATCATCAGAAGGAGCTCAATGTATTGTACTATTTTATTTGTCAATTAACAAATTGCAGGAAAACCATTTTCTCTTGCTACCGCTCTCTATACATGTATAGCTGCCCATCTCTCTTTCTTGCACTCTTTCTCCCTGTCTCCCTATCTTTATCGCTCTCTCCACCCCCTCTTTCTTCTACAGAGTCAGCTGCAGACGATGTATGACCAGATACGTAAGAAGAACATTGAGGAGTCTCGGAGGGTGTGCAGAGCTGTCATCACACGTGTGTTTGGGCCCCTGGAGAAGGCTGTGGGTCAGGGCTCCTACATGCGTTCAGGAGGCCACACAGACTACTGTAAAAACCTCAAGACGCTGACCCAGCAGTACAAATCTGAGAAAGGCAAAGGATTTATGGTATGCATCAGAAGATGGGGAGAAACTTGTACATATTTTGGTGCCTTACATTTAAAGAAAACACACTGTTGTATTAACGGTTGAGAAGAAAATATTGGCTGTGGTTCTGTTTACTTGCACAGGATACAGCTATAGCTGTAGTGCTCACTATGATCACTAGTTCATTCGCGGCCTCAAATGCAATGTTTGGGTGTATTACGGTGTGCGTGTGTGTATTCCCAAATACATCCTTGTGTGTTTTCAGAGTGAGGAGGTATTGAGGGAGTATCTGGATGGGAAGGCTGACGTAGGAGATTCTATCCTGGCAGCAGACCAGTCTCTCAGCAAAGAAGAACAGAAGAGGGAAGGTAATGTCCCCTGTATCATTCCACTACTTCTAGGCAATGTCCTATTTCGTCAAAATAGAAGACGTATTTGTATAATTATATTTATTTTCCAAAATTGAATTTTTATCTCATCACCGAGATCACCTGAGTGCCCTTTTTTGACTCTCTCTCTCTCCAGTGGAGAGGGTGAAGAGGGAGGCAGCAGAACAGGCTCAGAGAGTGGCAGAAGAGCAGTATGCGAGGCAGCAACAGCAGAATGAGGACCTGAAGAAATCCTACGACGAGCATGTGAAACAGCTGGAGAAGAAGACGATAGAAGAACGACACATCGCCAAACAAGAGAATGAACGAGTGCTGGAAGCCATGACGAAGGTAAGGGGATAGAGAAAGAGAGTGAAAGAGAGTGAAAGCAACTTAAAGCTGTGTTCAAATTGGCTTTTCTACCACCTCTCTGTAAACACTGTGCTCTTTAGCTGTAGAAACCAAGACAGTTACGAAAGATGCAGACAGCATAGCTAACCTTCAGCTTTCTCCTCATAATTTCACATTTGAGGGCTGTTGTGTAGATACACTTTCTTACTTTTTCAAAGAGTAATGCAATGCTTTCTGCGTTGTTTACCCTGAATGATGGGCCAGTCAATTCGCCCTGCGGATCGCTGCCTTAAAGGGGATCACTGCTGCTTTATAGAGTGAGGTGCTTCCATCCAGACGAGATTTTCTCGTTCATTTGAGCATTGGCATTTTACAGTGCCAATTAATTCAATTTGAGAGCCGAAGCCAAACTAGGGTCTTCCTTGCCCCAAACCCAAGAGTCCACCATTCCACCAAGACGACATCCTCTCTGGTTGATGGTGAAGGTTGATTTTACAAGTCTCCAGGGAGTGACATCACATAATGATAGTATCAGCAACACTGCCTCACTGATGAAACGGTGTAAGAGAAAATCACTTTATTCACCCAAGTCCACACAGCCTCAAAATAATGATCCAAAAACATCAAAACAAATGTTACATTTGAACTTTCCTGAAAAAAAGCTTTAATAATAAACTCTAATGAACTATTTTTTTTCTTCTGTTTCAGAACCAGAAGGATTTAATGGAGTCCAATGAGAATAGAGCATCTAAAATGCAGGAAAACATAAACAATCTCCAAAAACAGATTTTGGAGCTGTCAAAGCCCCCACCCAAAAGAAAAAGGTGCACCATATCATAAATAAAGTCTACGAAAGTCCAGGCGGACACTTTAAGGAGAGTTTGCAGGGGATGGACAGCTGTTCCCATGTTATGTAAATCATATCACATGTTCTGAGGCTTTAAAAGACAAGTTTTGGAGCCTCTTTTATGGCTAAGCAGTTCTCGCCACTGGCTATGAGAGGTGTATTCTTTGGTCTGTGTGTGTGTTACTGTATGTCAGTGTTGTATATGGCACTGATGGCTCATTATAACATGAACCTGGCATTCCATTGAGGATTTTGTTGTCTGTCATGAATAATTGATTTATGTACTGTAACACAGTAGGTTCCAGTACAGGGGTCCTGAAAACAAATTGTAGTGCAACATGGAGTACTTCTACTGGAGGAGTCTGTCCTAGACAAGTGATACTCTTAAGTGTTACTCTGAAAAATTTAGATAATTCATGGTGTTTTGATGGAGTTATTTAGTTTATTAATACTCAATTAATACTCATTTTGTGAAATGTAATCATAGAAAGTAGCTAAATGACATTTTAATAAACACATTTTATTCTAAAGAAAAAAAGCCTTCTCTCTGTCAAGAGCTTGATGAAAACAAAGATCATTTTGAAACAAACAAGAAAGTGTAAGCATGGGCTCATCAATATTATGCCTTTAAATATGTGTAAGGGAGTGGACAAATGTACATTTCAGGGATGGAGAATTTGGGCACAGGGTTCAATAGTTTTAACAAATGCTTCAGTATAAGGAGTGCATACAGATTATGTGGTTTACATAGCCATGAGATTCCAAGACACACAAACAATGTCATGTATCCTGACACTACCAGCATTGCAATACATCTGCAAAAAAATCTTGCTCCATTGATTACTTTAAATGTTGAATGATGTATAGAAAGTGTGACTTTAAGGTAGTCATACTATTCAGAATCAGGGCGTATATTTCATTAGTTAGTGTAACTGAAAATGTCTTTACAAGCTGTAGTAATAAAGCTGCACAGTCTAGAAAAACAAACACTTCAACAAAGCCTTCATCTTTGTCTTTTCAAACAATGTCAACATACATGAAAGACACATTTTACCCAAACATCCAATTCCAAACCTTGGGTCCATACTCTATAACTTTGGACGTGGCTAATAGACCGCCCCCAACCATTGTGCCATAAACAGGGACAGCCAATGCCCCTGTGCCTGCGACATCCATCCATTTGCAGATGGTGGGCTGTTGGGACTCCTGTTGTTCCTTAATCTCATCTTTGAGGTTCTTTATGTTACCCTCCATACATTTTGCCTTCTTGCCAAAGCCCTGGTCAAAGAGGGCCTTCTGTTCCTGAAATCGATAAACATTTTTTAAAAAAAAGTATTAAAATGTAGATTAATTTCTCCTGAAACTGGCCAAAAGTCCTATCTCTCTTCCTCTCACCCCCTGTCTCTCTATCCTTATCTCTCCCCCCCCCCCCCCCCCCTTTCTCTCCAGTACATACCTTAAGTCTGGCATCCATTCTCCTGTCTGCCGATCTCTCGTTCTTCCTGAATCTTCTCTGCCAGTTGTTTCAAATGCTCCTTATTTGATTTCTTTTGGTCCTTAATCAGCTGTTTCTGGATCAACATATTTTCCTCTGCCACCCTCTGAGAGCCTGTTCTGCTGCCTTCCTCTTCACCCTCTCCACTGCAGAGAGAGAGAGAGAGAGAGGACTGTTGACAGTTTCAAGAGAGATTAATCTACATTTAAGAGAGCATAACAGGCAGTTGGTCAATTAAGGGCTTTTGGATGATTTTAAATTCTAATACAATAATTGACTGACTAATATGACTCCAAAATACCTTTATGAGTAGAACAAGTGTTGTATCTCTTCATAACCAAGTAAATAATGACTTATTACTGAATGTATTGTATGAATGCTGCTCTCAGGGAATGTAATTCCTTGAGCACTACAGATAGTTATCTAGTGCTATTCGAAATCTAGTGCTATTTGCATGTTAAAATACACTTTCTCCATTATTTATATTGAGTGCTTTACTCAAAAAACATTTTCAGATGTATTTCCCATCAGTCCACCATAAGTATGGTCCCAATTATTTGTATTACAGCCTCATAGATATCTTAATGACAAAGTTATATTTACGTCCTGGAATAGTATTTGTATCATCAAATCATTATTTCAGGAAGTAAATATACGTTTGTCATTAGGATATCTATGAGGCACACAAAATCATGATATATACACATACTTATATATACAAGTACTTGTGTTTTATCAAGGTAGACTTATGAGAAATATATTTTTAAATGATTGTTGAGTGAAGTACTCCTTTAATGCTGCCTTAATTATGGTCAAGGGGCACTTTTTGAGGACGCTTGTTCAAAACTATTCCTATTCAGAAAGAGAAGTGGATATGGGAGGAGGGATCTTCCCTCTTCTGTTCTTCTTTGCTGAGAGACTCGTCTGCTGCCTGGATAGTTTCTCCTACGTTAGCCTTCCTATCCAGATACTCGCTCAATACCTCCTCACTCTGAAAACACACATTAAAGTGAATGAGCAAACATGAAACTTCAGATAGACGTTCACAAAAGTTTGTCTCTACTAAAATAAGTAATTCTAAAGATCATATTAGCCCAATTGTGGCTTAAAGGTTCTTTTTGGAATTTAAGGAAGAGATAATTTGCCTCTCTCAGATTTGAATTGTTGGATCAGCTTCTTGAGGTTTTCACGGTAGTATTGTAGCCTCCTGAGCACATGTAGGAGCCCTGACCCACAGCCTTCTCCAGGGGCCCAAACACACGTGTGATGACAGCTCTGCACACCCTCCGAGACTCCTCAATGTTCTTCTTACATATCTCATTATACTCAGTCCGCAGCTGACACTGTAGAAAAGAGAGGGATTGGAGAGAGAGAAAGACAGAGGGATCAACAGAATAAGAGAAAGGGATAGATTTAAATGGAGAAGAAGAGAGAAGGATTTTTTTTCTGTCATCTGATAAAGGAGGCCACATAAAGAATACAATACCATGAGCTTCTTCTTAAACTCATGAAGGTCTTGAGAGCTACTTTATTCACGGCCCTGTGAATACCAGACAGCACCTTCTAGGTCTTTGTCGGGAAGGTAACTTGTCTGGCCATCTCTGTCTGATAGTGCTCCAGTGCTTTGGTTACAGCAGTACGATTATAGTATAAGTATAACTATAAGTATTATAGCAGAGCTTTTTATACAGCAACAGTTGAATAGTAAACCAGTACTTTGGTAAAGGCTGTAGATGCAGGTTACTGTTATCTCTGTCTGATAGTGCTCCAGTGCTTTGGTTACAGCAGTACGATTCTGGATCTTGGCTAGAGCCTCCACCGCACTGTCCAGACAGGGAATCTGATTACACCTGATCGCCTTTGTGTACATGACAGCCAGGTTCGCCAACACTGACAGAGACAGAAGACATGATAGACCTTTCACAGCAGCTTGTACATACACCAACATCATCCATCTACTGAATTGTGTTATTACCAGTCTTGCAACAATGCTTCAAATTGCAATCACTTATGATTTGATATCATTCTCTGCTAAAATACAAAGGTGGTCACACCTTCCCCTTTGTTCCTGTCGTAAACCATACACACACATTCTGGCTCCATTGGGGCCAGACAGACTAAACGGCAGACTCCTCAACAGACCCTAAACCATGGAGCACTGGCTTTGCATCAGAAAAAATGGCCAACCCCGCCCCCACACCCTCAGGAAGGTGTCAGGGAAGGCACTCATACACATAAACAAAACAGACAAAAGGGTCTGTGCACATGACTGACTCTGATCATTTCTTTACACCACACAGAAATGCCAATGTATTACCTGTGAATGTATTTCAATAGTAGTCCTTGCCATTTACTGATATTCATCCTGAATTGTGTTATTACCAGTCTTGCAACAATGCTTCAGGTTTATGGTTTGATATCATTCTCTCCGAAAATATTAAACAAAGACTTTGACAATAATTGCAGACGTGCATTTGCCCATGAGAACATTTTAGGAACAATATCTTTATTTCTGGACTATCTGCATTTGCAGGACTGCACCAGTTCTGAAGAAGAGGTGAGATTTCCCCTCACCCAATCGTGATTGTAGCTGGGACCAGCGTGCATTTCAAACATGCCCAATCTCCTGCTGGCATGAGAAAGGCATAAAGAGCTTTGGCTCAACTAACACAGTATTTTTTGTGGTCTTTGTTTTTCTTGAAGAGGCTCTGTCTATACTCTGTTCGAATTGTCCCCTCAAAGAGGGTCCTGAGATTTCCCCTTCCAGGATGAGTGATCAGCTCAACTGGAGACGAACGCAGCTTGCTCTCTACCTAGGAGAGACCCGACCATGGTACCGTCAGCACAACGAGCTCTATGACTGAAAACATCCAACAGGGTGTGTTGGAATCAAGCCTTGGAATCTGATCAATTCCGTAAATATTGACAACAATCGCTTTCTTCTTCCTTGAACTATTATGGCATTGCAATGTTTCTCCAAACCATAACAATTAGGATTGTCATCTTTATTAATCTTTCTAAATTCACTGTGTGTTTCTTAGTGTAGTAATACAATTCCATTTTTATAAATAAGTGTTGTTTCTCTTGCTTTGACAAATGCTGGCTCTATGAACAATTAAAGAACTTACTAAGATTGTTGATAGACATCAAATACCCTTCAGTTTATTGATATGAGACTGACTGTTGAAGTAGTTATTCTGTAAAAGAACAAATCCAGTTTAAATTAAGAATGCTCAAAATTGTTAGTGGTGCCCTCAGGTAATTACAGTATTGATTTTAAATAGTAGCCAAATTAATAATTCCAAGTAATTAATTATCAACAATATTTAGAGCCCAATACCCGCTACAGGTCTAGAGACCGACACAATCTCTAGTTTAGATCTACAACAACGACTTCAACAACTTCATGCACAATACCACAACACAATTCTGTGCTCTACACACAAGGTGAATTGCTATGGGTGAAGTGTATGACCCTAATCATGCAAACTAATTTGTGAACACATAGGAAATTAGATGTGTCAGGAAAACATATCCTTGCACTGCATTAATCATGCATAAGAGGAATGACAAGAAGTAGGCTATCACTTATAGTATTTATACGAATACTGACATCAGTAGTAGAGCAGTGCTTTTGTAAAGACTGCAGCAACAGTTGAATAGTAAACCAGTGCTTAAGTAAAGGCTGTAGATGCAGGTTACTCACTGCTGCCAGTGACCTCCAGGCCTCCTATCATGGTCTTGGTCTCAGCGCTGGTGTAGATGTAATCACAGAATTCCTTGGCCTGCTGGACAAACTTGGGTTCTAGGTCTGCATCTGTCAGCTCCTCCATCCTTTGCAAGTCCTCAGTAGTGGCCGGACGCTCAAACACAAAGCACTTCCTTAGCTGAAAGAATTCCCGTAGGCACTCCCGAGGGCGGTTGTATTCCTCAATCTTCTTGTACTGCTTAATCTTCTTGGGGTCTCCTTTTTAATCAGTAAATGAATATAGACATTCGTTCAACTACAGTAGATGTGAAATGTTCACAAGAGGGTTAAGCTAAGTGAAATCACTGCTATTTCATTAATAAACTATGTTGGAGACTGATGTGACTGATATCGAGATGTTGTGTTCCACAATCCTGAAGTTTATTCTTTTGGACAATATGTAAGAGTTTCCATACTGAGAGAGAGTTGTGCTCTATAAACAGATGAGCTGCTCCCATTGAATTTATTCATCATTTATCATCAGCAAGTCATGATCACACCTCTCACCTTTCACCAGTTTGAGGGAATTCTCCAGGTACTCATCTGCAGTGATTGGCTGTCCGTCAACCTCTAGAAGTAGAGTGAAATCTCTGACGGTCCAGACGAAGGAAGGGAAGACCTTCATGAACTCATTGGACTTGGCCTGCTTTACCTTTGCCTTTGTCTTCACCTTGATGTCCTCTGTCAGTTCAGTCACATAGCTGCAGGGGGTGCTGCTCAGGAGGAAAACTATTTCCAAACACGCACGCACGCACGCACGCACACACAGACAGACAGACAGACACACACCAAAGGATTCTTTATGTTTTCTAAGGCCTTGTTATCAATAGTCCCCATACTGTTGTACACCAGGACGCTACTCAGTAACACAGCCAGGCAGAAGATCCAGGTGTCGTTCTTCTCATCTCCCTGAATAATACAAAAACAATAAACAGTCATTGAGATACTGTAGAGGCTGCTGTTATAGCCCACTAAGCTAAAGCCTCGGCATTACCTCAGGGAGAAAAAAAGTGCTCAAGGTAAATGTTTACTCATCAGACAAATGTGGTTTCCTCTTTTTCTGTAAAGACACTTACTGGGTAGGCCTGGGAATTGCCTGGGATCTCTCTGTACGATATTATCTTATATTACTTAGGCTGCGATTCAATATATATTGCGATTACCATTATCTTAAGTATTGCGATTCGATATTGCCAAAATAAAAGTTGTTTTCATCTGATGATGGGAAACAATTGAATCATTGGCCTACCTCTAAGAACAACATTCTGTCCATTTTTAAACTTTTTGTAAGTTGTCCTTCAAAAGGGTGTGGAGGTGGGCTAAAAAAACTATATAATAAAAAATATATATTTTGCGACACTCAACTATATTTATATTTCCCCCTACTATTACAACTGTGTCATGGCACCAACGTGGTTCAAGGAATGTGTAACAGAGGTGGTCTGGAGACGATGCTCACATGATGAGAAGCCTTGCCTGAGACCTGGACACTTGCATGTGCTCCATGAGCTTATAGTAGGGTTTAGCTTTTGTGGTGTAAAGGGGACACAGATTCAACACCTGTCAGTCACATGTGCATCAGAAGATTGTGTTTGCCCCCTGTGTCATGCTTGTCAAATACAAATGCCTAAATCCTCAAAAGTAATTAAATATGTATTTAAAATACATGTACAGTAACAGAAATACTGTACTGCCCATCCCTAATGCCATTTTCCTACCTTCATAACATCCCCCAGTCCTTCAGTGTCCAGCAGCACCAGAGTGTGTCCAGGTTTAGAGGGGTGAGGCACACACCACAGCCAGATACCTTTAGTCTCCGACTCTATAGTGGCTCCCAGGGCAAAACCTAAACACAATGGAACATGAGAGAAAATGTGTCTAAAAGTAACATTTATTCAATGAAAACTATAGAAAAAAAAACAATAACAGTTGGCAAGACAATGTCTAGTTAGACAATCTCACCTTTTTGCTTTAAAGCGAGTTTGTTCATGAGGTAGGATTTGTTGGTGCAATACAGCCCGACCACCGCCACAACCACAACAGGCTGCTGGATCCGCTTCAGAATCGTCACAGTGTCAGACACGACTCTGAGGTTTCCCTCTGGGTCGTTCTCAATCAGACACACTGGTTCCTCCATCCTCACTGTTGAACCTGCCATTACCCTGGCCAGCAAAATCACCACAAACACATGACTACAGGACAGATCTGATTACTGCATGATAACTACAATCAAGTTATTTGGTTAGTTAGTATAATAACTTAATCTGTATCAAAACATTGATCAACGTTGTTCATTATTCAATCTGATTCCCTTTGTGTTTTGATAAAATAAACAGTGTTGGGGAAGCTACTCAGAAAATGTAGTTAACCAAATTACCAATTACTTTACAATTGAAGAAGTTAAACTACACCAAAGGTACCCTTGAGAGAAATATAGTTTGAAAAAGTAGTTCAATACATCAAAACTACTGGAAATGAATGAAATAATACAAAATTAACAAACAAGAACAGATCACTCTGGAGTCAAAGGTTAACAGGATGTGTAATTTATTACACAGAGGCAAATTGTTGAAACACTTTGAAGAACATGTTTCTAGGCCAATAACAAATGTTGTTAACAAATAGCTATGCTATCGAAAAGCTAGGAATTCGACAGCGCGGGTGGGGATATTTGAACTTGAGGAGTGCGTTTATCATCTCAACTCGGTTCCATTTGGATAATTATTTTATTACTGTTCTGACTGATCCTTCCCAATATTGAAGTGTTGCTCACATTAAGCAAGCAGGGACACTGTAAACAAGTTGGTATGTGTTAATAAGTTTGTGTTTTCACAGCTCACATGTAAACACATAAATATTTTCGGTGAAATTGGTTAGATTAGAAAATGTGCTGAAGTATTGCAAAGGTGTTTCTGTGTAGTTTTGGTCCTGGTCCATACTGTACCGCGACTCGTACAAAACCTTTGAAGTCCAAGGGCTGGAATATCTATTCATGTTATATTTCCTATTTATTTTCTGTGTTAATTTACTTTTTTTTTTTAATTCACACAGAAAATAAATAGGAAATTCACACCGAAAATATGTTATATATTTCCTATTTATTCCTATTTTCCTATTTATTTTCGGTGTGAATTTCTTTTTTCGGTGCGTAGTGACAGTAGTTTGCTACACCGCTACATGACAAAAAGAAGTTGAAAATAAACATATATTAGCGATAATTAATGCAGCAGAAAGTTAGATGGTTTTCAATACCTTAAATTCTATAATTTGAATTGTTTCAGGTTCTGCTTCTGAGATAGCAAAGACCTCTGAACGACAATAAGACTTTCGGTTTCGCAACAGGAAGTATGTGCAACTTAAAAAAAGTAATTTGGATCATAATAATGTCGGTTACGTAACAGGAAGTATGTACAATTTCAAAAAAGTTATTTTGATCATAATAATGTACATATTTTGGCATATATGGATAGGGCAAGAGATAAGACCCTTGAAGGAAAGGTACAATATAGTGAACAGAACACAGTCTCTTTGTCTGAGAGTGTAAGGTTATATGCCAGTCTAAACTAGTGACATTGAATGATATTCTGTTTGTATTCCATGGTTCAGGCTTATAGGCCTATACTAACTTGCCACTTTAGGGAATTTATAACAAATCATGTCACATATTATTATATATACTATTATACTTGATCATTGAGTACTTGTGTGGTCCTTCTTGAAAGGTGGAAACTATTCATGCATTCACCTTTGTATTGAAATACATTGCAGAAACATTAAAACTCAGGGTGTGGGACAAGGGGAAAAAAGAGTGAATTCAGACATAAAGCTTGTTTGAAAATATGCGTGTGAAACACAGCTGGTTACACCCTCACATAAACTGTTTATTCTTTCACTTTCACGCCCACCTACCTTGGGTGTATGTGAATACGGATTTCTTCAAAAGAAAAGACCCCACATTAAACTTGTTTAACCCTCCCGTTAGGGTAGGTATTCTGTAGACTTCCAGGTCAAAAGGTTGCGCACTCACCGACCCCATTGCCCTCACATTCTGTACACTTCCGGGTTGAAAGGTCGCGTGCTCACTAAACACTCAATCAATTAGCGCATCTCGGGCCGTGTGCAAGTGCACAGCCTTTTCAGATATATTTGTTACACTTACATTACCTTGTAAAAAAAAAGTCGCACGCTCACTAAACGCTCAATTGGCACATTTTGGACAGTATGCAAGCCTTTGCAGATATATCTGTTACATCTACAGCACATAGTCTGTATTTTTCAGTCCTTCTTCAATGGGCAGACCTGACACCTCTTCCTCTTAGTTGTTGAAGCAGCTGATGATGCGACCGATTCAGCTGCGGCAGTCACATCGCCAGATTGGTCACTTGATCTTGCCATCTGATCAGCTTTCACAACTGCTACCGAGGCATCTGTGCGGGGGAGATACTCCCGCCTTTCGATGAACGGGGTTACAAGGCTCTTGCCCAGCTGCTCTAGGAAAAACCTCCTCTTGTTGCGCTTACGCTGCATCCAGATGGGGTTGATCTCTCTCCATATCACAAATGCGTTGTATGCGGAAACATCAATGATGTTGTGGAAAATAACCAAAGGCCAGCGTGCAGTCATCCTTCTGCAGCTGTACGTTCCAATCACCTTATCTAGATTGCCTACACCTCCTTTGTTGCAGTTGTAGTCTAGTATGATGACCGGCTTCCTGTCATGTCTATCGCTGATTTCCGCCTCCTTGTGCAGTGTGCTCAGAAGTACAACATTCTTGTTCTTCTTTGGGAGGTAGGAAACTACAGCTGTGGTGGGGGTGAATGCGAACTTCAAAGAGAAGATCTCTCGTCCCTTTGACGCGAGAAGTGGAGGGGGGAGCTCGGGTTTGTTCTTTCGAACTGTGCCAACCATGGTGATGTTCCTCTTCAAGTTCATAGGATGTGAAGAAATTGTCACATGTCACATTGTGACCCATCAGCCCTTCTGTCACATCAAGGACAACCCGCATTCCCTGGTTCTTCTCCGGGCCTCCACTTGTCGACTTCCCAGTGTAGACTTGCATTTTCCAAGCGTAACTCGATCTCACGTCGCAGGCCACCCATGACTTGATGCCATATTTTGCTGGCTTGCTGGGCATATAAGGGACAGCGACCTGTTTGACAGAACAGATAAGGATTATATGTAATTGTTATTGTCGATGTCACAACATTGAGTAGTGGAGATTACTTTATTGTAGATGTGTGTATGTATTTTTATATACACTACCTCTAAATGGGACGAGTTGCTCATCCACTGTCACGTCAGGGCCTGGGTTGTAGAGGCGTGGCAGTGTCTCCACCCACTTGTCCCAGACGTCTCTTATGGCTGCCAGTTTGTCTGTCGCACGTCTCGCGGGTCTCGATTCACGGTCGTCGAATCTTAGCAAGGTGATATTGAGTACATGGGAAACAGCATATGCTGTAGGCCCTGGGGTGATCTCAATGACATTATCTTCTGCTATTCTACCACGTTTGTCATATGACACTGAGGACCATTTGACTTTGCGGTTTTTTGACATCAAAGTCTTTCTTTAGACTTGAGGCATCTCTTCTTCTTGCTCATCTTCCTCTTCTTCAGAGGATGTATCATGCTCTGGGTTGTATTCTTCTAGATCTTCTTCTTCTGACACATCCTCAGCTTCCTCTTCTGAATCAGAGTAGTCGTGCTGGGCATTTGAGAGGCTCTGTGCAGCAGTGAAATGCTGCACACTCATACTTATGGCTTCGCTTCCTCTGACAAGACCAACGCGAGGTGGCATGTCAAGAAGACACTATTACTGCCAACAGCTTAGATGGGTAATTGAATCAAGGCAACGTTTCAATTCTGTAATATTCGACTCCGAGGGAAATCTCATCACCTTCAAACATTCCGTAATACCATAGGGGTGTGAAATTACCCCACTTTCGGTTTGGCCCAGAATACTGTGAGTGCCTCTAAAAAGTAGAAACTCCATTTCAACACAGTGTGGGTAATTCTGACATGTTCACAGGCCGTGAGATCTACCAATAAAACCCAGCCAACACGGTGATGGACATCATGACCGGAAGACAGTGGAAGGGGTAAAAGCCCATCCAACACGGTGGGGGTCAGAATGACCCGAAGACAGTGGGAGGGTTAAGCATTTAGAAATAGATAATATGGATAAAGGAACCACAAATTATGTTTAACTTATCTACGGCAGGAGCCATATAGGTTGATGCTCCGTGTTGAGCTGGTGGCTTGGATGAAACTGCTGGTTTGGATGGAACTGCTTAATATGTATGGATAGTCTTGGCAATGACGCCAACTATTTACACTATCACGCAGGACTATTCTTATCTGGATTCGTCTTATTGAATGACTACACTCACCGGCCACTTTATTAGGTACACCTTGCTAGTACTGGGTTGGACCCCCTTTTGTAGCCCATCTGCTTCAAGGTTCGACGTGTTGTGCATTCAGAGATGGTCTTCTGCATATCTTGGTTGTATCAAGTGGTTATTTGAGTTACTGTTGCCTTTCTATCATCTCGAACCAGTCTGGCCATTCTCCTCTGACCTCTGGCATCAACAAGGCATTTTCGCCCAGAGAACTGCTGCTGACTGGATATTTTCTCTTTTTTGGACTGTATTATATATTTAATTTATAATTTAATTTATTTATATTATATTATATAATTATATATTTTCTTTTTTTTCTCTGTAAACCCTAGAGATGGTTGCGCATGAAAATTCCAGTAGATCAGCAGTTTCTGAAATACTCAGACCAGCCTGTCTGGCACCAACAACCATGCCACGTTCAAAGTCACTTAAATCACCTTTCTTCCCCATTCTGATGCTCGGTTTGAACTTCAGCAGGTCGTCTTGACCATGTCTACATGCCTAAATGCATTGAGTTGCTGCCATGTGATTGGCTGATTAGATATTTGCGTTACCGAGCAGTTGAACAGGTGTACCTAATAAAGTAGCCGGTGAATGTATAATGAGGTGCTAAATTTGACTCATTAGTACTGAGGGTAATTATGGTGTGCAAAGACGTTGGTTTGGAACTGAATTTGTAGCTTCTCTTTGTGTTCTACACATGCACTAATAAGGTCTTGTTTCCTCTCAATAAATTAAATTCCTTAATATGCTATTATCTATTTTGTTATCTTTGATCAGGACACAATCTAGATGATTTCAGGACATTGGACAGCACCTCAACAAGAAATAAACTTCGACAGCAGTAAAAAGCTGTCAACAATTTGTATGACAGCACGGTGGTTGAAACTCACTTGGTTTCATATTCTAGAAGTGTTGCTGAGTAGATTGGTAGTAAAAATCAAGTTTAGCCTTAGAAAAATATTTGTGTACAGTCTGATCGATTGCATAGAAACTGTGTGTGAACTGTGTTTCAAGTATGATGTGCTATTGCATCTCAAGTTTTCTCAAGGCTCTGCGGAACACTCTCCCGCGAGATAACATTGGGGAGTACAGCTTCCCTGGTGGACTGGCATCTAACCTTACACTCTCAGACAAAGAGACTGTGTTCTGTTCACTATATTGTACCTTTCCTTCAAGGGTCTTATCTCTTGCCCTATCCAGATTGCCATATGTAAAATGACTTGTAATTGCAAAATATGTACATTATTATGATCAAAATAACTTTTTTGAAATTGTACATACTTCCTGTTACGTAACCGACATTATTATGATCCAAATTACTTTTTTTAAGTTGCACATACTTCCCGTTGCGAAACCGAAAGTCTTATTGTCGTTCAGAGGTCTTTGCTATCTCAGAAGCAGAACCTGAAACGATTAAAAATTATAGAATTTAAGGTAGGTCTCCGTCTGTATAATGAGGTACATCTTTGATGTAATGAATGAAGTAGATCTTTATTAAAACTGCTATGTAAAGGTGCATTGAAAACCATCTAACTTTCTGCTGCATTAATTATCGCTAATATATGTTTATTTTCAACTTTTTTTTGTCATGTAGCGGTGTAGCAAACTACTGTCACTACGCACCGAAAAAAGAAATTCACACCGAAAATAAATAGGAAAATAGGAATAAATAGGAAATATATAATATATTTTCGGTGTGAATTTCCTATTTATTTTCTGTGTGAATTTTTGAAAAAAGGAAATTAACACAGAAAATAAATAGGAAATATAACATGAATAGATATTCCAGCCCTTGGACTTCAAAGGTTTTGTACGAGTCGCGGTACAGTATAGACCAGGACCAAAACTACACAGAAACACCTTTGTTGCAATACTTAAGCACATTTTCTAATCTAACCAATTCCACCGAAAATACTTATGTGTTTACATGTGAGCTGTGAAAACACAAACTTATTAACACATACCAACTTGTTTACAGTGTCTCTGCTTGCTTAATGTGAGCAACACTTCAATGTTGGGAAGGATCAGTCAGAACAGTAATAAAATAATTATCCAAATGGAACCGAGTTGAGATGATAAACGCACTCCTCATGTTCAAATATCCCCACCCGCGCTGTCGAATTCCTAGCTTTTCGATAGCATAGCTATTTGTTAACAACATTTGTTATTGGCCTAGAAACATGTTCTTCAAAGTGTTTCAACAATTTGCCTCTGTGTAATAAATTACACATCCTGTTAACCTTTGACTCCAGAGTGATCTGTTCTTGTTTGTTAATTTTGTATTATTTCATTCATTTCCAGTAGTTTTGATGTATTGAACTACTTTTTCAAACTATATTTCTCTCAAGGGTACCTTTGGTGTAGTTTAACTTCTTCAATTGTAAAGTAATTGGTAATTTGGTTAACTACATTTTCTGAGTAGCTTCCCCAACACTGTTTATTTTATCAAAACACAAAGGGAATCAGATTGAATAATGAACAACGTTGATCAATGTTTTGATACAGATTAAGTTATTATACTAACTAACCAAATAACTTGATTGTAGTTATCATGCAGTAATCAGATCTGTCCTGTAGTCATGTGTTTGTGGTGATTTTGCTGGCCAGGGTAATGGCAGGTTCAACAGTGAGGATGGAGGAACCAGTGTGTCTGATTGAGAACGACCCAGAGGGAAACCTCAGAGTCGTGTCTGACTCTGTGACGATTCTGAAGCGGATCCAGCAGCCTGTTGTGGTTGTGGCGGTGGTCGGGCTGTATCGCACCGGCAAATCCTACCTCATGAACAAACTCGCTTTAAAGCAAAAAGGTGAGATTGTCTAACTAGACATTGTCTTGCCAACTGTTATTGTTTTTTTCTGTAGTTTTCATTGAATAAATGTTACTTTTAGACAAATTTTCTCTCATGTTTCATTGTGTTTAGGTTTTGCCCTGGGAGCCACTATAGAGTCGGAGACTAAAGGTATCTGGATGTGGTGTGTGCCTCACCCCTCTAAACCTGGACACACTCTGGTGCTGCTGGACACTGAGGGACTGGGGGATGTTATGAAGGTAGGAAAATGGCATTAGGGATGGGCAGTACAGTATTTCTGTTACTGTACATGTATTTTAAATACATATTTAATTACTTTTGAGTATTTTGAGGCATTTGTATTTGACAAGCCTGACACAGGGGGCAAACACAATCTTCTGATGCACATGTGACTGACAGGTGTTGAATCTGTGTCCCCTTTACACCACAAAAGCTAAACCCTACTATAAGCTCATGGAGCACATGCAAACGTCCAGGTGTCAGGCAAGGCTTCTCATCATGTGAGCATCGTCTCCAAACCACCTCTGTTACACATTCCTCAAACCACGTAGAGCACATTGGTGCCATGACACAGTTGTAATAGTAGGGGAAAATATAAATATAGTTGATTGTCGCAATATATACATTTTTTATTATATTGTTTTTTTAGCCCACCTCCACACCCTTTTGAAGGACAACTTAAAAAAAGTTTAAAAATGGACAGAATGTTGTTCTTAGAGGTAGGCCTATGATTCAATTGTTTCCCATCATCAGATGAAAACAACTTTTATTTTGGCAATATTGAATCGCAATACTTAAGATAATGGTAATACATAGAGTATCGCAATATGTATTGAATCGCAGCCTAAGTAATATAAGATAATATCGTACAGTGAGAGCCCAGGCAATTCCCAGGCCTACCCAGTTAGTGTCTTTACAGAAAAAGAGGAAACCACACTTGCATGATGAGTAAACATTTACCTTCAACACTTTTTTGCTCCCTGAGGTAATGCCTAGGCTTTAGCTTAGTGGGCTATAGCAGCAGCCTCTACAGTATCACATTGACTGTTTATTGTTTTTGTATTATTCAGGGAGATGAGAAGAACGACACCTGGATCTTCTGCCTGGCTGTGTTACTGAGTAGCGTCCTGGTGTACAACAGTATGGGGACTATTGATAACAAGGCCTTAGAAAACATAAAGTATCCTTTGGTGTGTGTGTGTGTGCGTGCGTGCGTGCGTGCGTGCGTGCGTGCGTGCGTGCGTGCGTGCGTGCGTGCGTGCATTTGAAAATTGTTTTCCTCCTGAGCAGCACCCCCTGCAGCTATGTGACTGAACTGACAGAGCACATCAAGGTGAAGACAAAAGCAAAGGTAAAGCAGGCCAAGTCCAATGAGTTCATGAAGGTCTTCCCTTCCTTCGTCTGGACTGTCAGAGATTTCACTCTGCTTCTAGAGGTTGATGGACAGCCAATCACTGCAGATGAGTACCTGGAGAATTCCCTCAAACTGGTGAAAGGTGAGAGGTGTGATCATGACTTGCTGATGATAAAAGGTATTAAATGGGAGCAGCTCATATGTTTATAGACAGCTCTCTCTGAATACTGAAACTCTTACATATTGTCCAAAAGAATAAACTTCAGGATTGTGGAACACAACATCTCGATATCAGTCACATCAGTCTCCAACATAGTTTATTAATGAAATAACCTTCTTGTGAACATTTCACATCTACTGTAGTTGAACGAATGTCTATATGCTTCATTTACTGATTAAAAAGGAGACCCCAAGAAGATTAAGCAGTACAAGAAGATTGAGGAATTCAACCGCCCTCGGGAGTGCCTACGGGAATTCTTTCCGGTAAGGAAGTGCTTTGTGTTTGAGCGTCCGGCCACTACTGAGGACTTGCAAAGGATGGAGGAGCTGATAGATGCAGACCTGGAACCCAAGTTTGTCCAGCAGGCCAAGGAGTTCTGTGATTACATCTACACCAGCACTGAGACCAAGACCATGACAGGAGGCCTGGAGGTCACTGGCAGCAGTGAGTAACCTGCATCTATAGCCTTTACTTAAGCATTGGATTACTATTCAACTGTTGCTGCCGCCTTTACAAAAGCACTGCTCTACTCCGAATACTGTCAGTATTAGTATAAATACTATAAGTGATAGCCTACTTCTTGTCCTTACCTTTATGCATGATTAATGCAGTGCAAGGATATGTTTTCCTGACATACATATAATTTCCCATGTGTTCACAAATTACTTTGCATGATTAGGGTCATACACTTCACCCATAGCTATTCACCTTGTGTGTAGAGCACAGAATTGTGTTGTGGTATTGTGCATGAAGTTGTTGAAGTCGTTGTAGATCTAAACTAGAGATTGTGTGGGTCTCTAGACCTGTAGCGGGTATAGGGCTCTAAATATTGTTGATAATTAATTACTTGGAATTATTAATTTGGCTACTATTTAAAATCAATACTGTAATTACCTGAGGGCACCACTAACAATTTTGAGCATTCTTAATTTAAACTGGATTTGTTCTTTTACAGAATAACTACTTCAACAGTCAGTCTCATATCAATAATCTGAAGGGTATTTGATGTCTATCAACAATCTTAGTAAGTTCTTTAATTGTTCATAGAGCCAGCATTTGTCAAAGCAAGAGAAACAATACTTATTTATAAAAATGGAATTGTATTACTACACTAAGAAACACACAGTGAATTTAGAAAGATTAATAAAGATGACAATCCTAATTGTTATGGTTTGGAGAAACATTGCAATGCCATAATAGTTCAAGGAAGAAGAAAGCGATTGTTGTCAATATTTACGGAATTGATCAGATTCCAAGGCTTGATTCCAACACACCCTGTTGGATGTTTTCAGTCATAGAGCTCGTTGTGCTGACGGTACCATGGTCGGGTCTCTCCTAGGTAGAGAGCAAGCTGCGTTCGTCTCCAGTTGAGCTGATCACTCATCCTGAAAGGGATAATCTCAGGACCCTCTTTGAAGGGACAATTCGAACATAGAATTCGAGTATAGACAGAGCCACTTCAAGAAAAACAAAGACCACAAAAAACACTGTTTTAGTTGAGCCAAGCCTCTTTATGCCTTTCTCATGCCAGCAGGAGATTGGGCATGTTTGAAATGCACGCTGGTCCCAGCCACAATCACGATTGGGTGAGGGGAAATCTCACCTCTTCTTCAGAACTGGTGCAGTCCTGCAAATGCAGATAGTCCAGAAATAAAGATATCATTCCTAAAATGTTCTCATGGGCATATGTACGTCTGCAATTATTGTCAAAGTCTTTGTTTAATATTTTCGGAGAGAATGATATCAAACCATAAGTGATTGCAATCTGAAGCATTGTTGCAAGACTAGTAATAACACAATTCAGGATAAATATAAGTAAATGGCAAGGACTACTATTGAAATACATTCACAGGTAATACATTGTCAGTCATGTGCACAGACCCTTTTGTCTGTTTTGTTCATGTGTATGAGTGCCTTCCCTGACACCTTCCTGAGGGTGTGGGGGTGGGGTTGGCCATTTTTTCTAACCTTCTGATGCAAAGCCAGTGCTCCATGGTTTAGGGTCTGTTGAGGAGTCTGCCGTTTAGTCTGTTTTGGCCCCAATAGAGCCAGAATGTGTGTGTATGGTTTACGACAGGAACAAAGGGGAAGGTGTGACCACCTTTGTATTTTAGGAGAGAATGATATCAAACCATAAATGATTGCAATCTGAAGCATTGTTGCAAGACTGGTGATAACACAATTCAGTAGATGGATGATGTTGGTGTATGTACAAGCTGCTGTAAAAGGTCTATCATGTCTTCTGTCTCTGTCAGTGTTGGCGAACCTGGCTGTCATGTACACAAAGGCGATCAGGCGTAATCAGATTCCCTGTCTGGACAGTGCGGTGGAGGCTCTAGCCAAGATCCAGAATCGTACTGCTGTAACCAAAGCACTGGAGCACTACCAGACAGAGATGGCCAGACAAGTTACCTTCCCGACAAAGACCCAGAAGGTGCTGTCTGGTATTCACAGGGCCGTGAATAAAGAAGCTCTCAAGACCTTCATGAGTTTAAGCTTCAAAGACGAGGAAGAAAATCACCAGAAGAAGCTCATGGTATTGTATTCTTTATGTGGCCTCCTTTATCAGATGACAGAAAAATCTCAATTTAAATCTATCCCTTTCTCTTATTCTGTTGATCCCTCTGTCTTTCTCTCTCTCCAATCCCTCTCTTTTCTACAGTGTCAGCTGCGGACTGAGTATAATGAGATATGTAAGAAGAACATTGAGGAGTCTCGGAGGGTGTGCAGAGCTGTCATCACACGTGTGTTTGGGCCCCTGGAGAAGGCTGTGGGTCAGGGCTCCTACATGCGCTCAGGAGGCTACAAACACTACCGTGAGAACCTCAAGAAGCTGATCCAACAATTCAAATCTGAGAGAGGCAAAGGATTTATGGTATGCATGTGGAGACATTTAACATTTTCAGTGCATAGTGAAATTACTTACACACTGTTTATACAGTTTCTTCCATAAATTCCAAAATAAAAATGCATTTAATTGGAATCATTTTTCACTGAACCTTTAAGCCACAATTGGGCTAATATGATCTTTAGAATTACTGATTTTAGTAGAGACAAACTTTTGTGAACGTCTATCTGAAGTTTCATGTTTGCTCATTCACTTTAATGTGTGTTTTCAGAGTGAGGAGGTATTGAGCGAGTATCTGGATAGGAAGGCTAACGTAGGAGAAACTATCCAGGCAGCAGACGAGTCTCTCAGCAAAGAAGAACAGAAGAGGGAAGGTAAGAGATGGAGAGATGCCTCCTCCCATATCCACTTCTCTTTCTGAATAGGAATAGTTTTGAACAAGCGTCCTCAAAAAGTGCCCCTTGACCATAATTAAGGCAGCATTAAAGGAGTACTTCACTCAAAAATCATTTTAAAATATATTTCTCATCAGTCTACTTTGATAAAACACAAGTACTTGTATATATAAGTATGTGTATCTATCATGATTTTGTGTGCCTCATAGATATCCAAACGTATATTTACTTCCTGAAATAATGATTTGATGATACAAATACTATTCCAGGACGTAAATATAACTTTGTCATTAAGATACCTATGAGGCTGTTATGCCCTCTTAAATGTAGATTAATCTCTCTTGAAACTGGCCAACAGTCCTCTCTCTCTCTCTGCAGTGGAGAGGGTGAAGAGGAAGGCAGCAGAACAGGCGCAGAGAGTGGCAGAGGAAAATATGTTGATCCAGAAACAGCTGATTAAGGACCAAAAGAAATCAAATAAGGAGCATTTGAAACAACTGGCAGAGAAGATTCAGGAAGAACGAGAAATCGCCAGACAGGAGAATGAAGAAGTGTTGGATGCCAGACTTAAGGTATGTACTGGAGAGAGAGAGAGGGAGGGGGGGGGAGAGATAGGGACAGAGGGACAGAGGGAGAGAGGAAGAGAGATAGGACTGTTGGCCAGTTTCAGGAGAGATTAATCTACATTTTAATAATAAAAAAAATTGTTATCGATTTCAGGAACAGAAGGCCCTCTTTGACCAGGACTTTGGCAAGAAGGCAAAGCGTATGGAGGGTAACATAAAGAACCTCAAAGATGAGATTAAGGAACAACAGGAATCCCAACAGTCCACCATCTGCAAATGGATGGATGTCGCAGGCACAGGGGCATTGGCTGTCCCTGTTTATGGCACAGTGGTTGGGGGCGGTCTATTAGCCACGTCCAAAGTTATAGAGTATGGACCCAAGGTTTGGAATTGGATGTTTGGGTAAAATGTGTCTTTTATGTACAATGACATTGTTTGAAAAGACAAAGATGAAAACTTTAGAGAGTTTTTTTTTTCCCCGAGACTGTGCAGCTTTATTACCAGTCTGTCAAGAGGTTTTCAGTCACACTAACTAATGAAATATACCCCCTGATTCTGAATAGTTTGACTAACTTAAAGCCACACTTTCTATACACCATTCAACAATAAAAGTAATCAACGGAGCAAGATTTTTTTGCAATGTATTGCAATGAAGAGGCAAATATCTATCTGCTGGTAGTGTCAAGATACATGACATTGTTTGTGTGTGTGTGGGAACCTCATGGCTCTGTAAACCACATATTCTATATGCACTTCTTATACTGAAGCGTTTGTTAAAACTATTGAACCCTGTGCCACAATTCTCCATCCCTGTGTACATGTGTACATGTGTCCACTCCCTTACACATATTTAAAAGCATAGTATTGAGGATGATGTCACGCCCTCCACTTCTCTCCCTCTTCCCAGCCTGGGTGTTTTGATGTGGGCGTGGCTGCCGATAGATCACGTCATCATCTACACACCTGCGGCTCGTCTCCTTATCACCCTTCTGTGTTTATACTCCGGTTTTCCATTCATTCCCCGCCAGTTCGTTATCGTGCTTATCCCTATACATCCCAGCAATTCCTCACCTGCTGTTTTTCCTGGTTTTTGACTCTGTGTGCCTTATCATGCTTCGACCTCCACCTGAAAACCCGGATTATCTGCCTGTCTCTGGACTTCCTTCTCGTGTACAGACCGCTGCCTGATCTACTCGCCTGCCTGCCCTGCCCTCCTGCCCTGTCTGCCCTGCCCACCTGCCTACCCAGTCACCCCGTTACCCTTTCCCTGTTTTGTTCCTTATTAAATATCTATATTATTTTATACCTGTGTCCCGACTCTGTGTGCTACACTTAGGTTCACTAGTTCTGATACTTGACAGATGAGCCCATGCTTACACTTTCTTGTTTGTTTCAAAATTATCTTTGTTTTCATCAAGCTCTTGACAGACAGAGATAGCTTTCTTTCTTTAGAATAAAATGTGTTTATTAAAATGTAATTTAGCT
Source organism: Argentina silus (assembly GCF_951799395.1). NCBI lineage: Eukaryota > Metazoa > Chordata > Actinopteri > Argentiniformes > Argentinidae > Argentina > Argentina silus. Next base: position 22,184,521 of record NC_139666.1, read on the forward strand.
ACTTTCTATGATCACATTTCACAAAATCCAACACCATGAATTATCTGCATTTTTCCAGAGTAAATCTCTCTTATCACTTGTTATACCAGGAACAAATGTCCTTTGACTGCAGGGCTATATGGGGGCCTGTCACAGCAGGAATTGAACCTCAAGTGTTCAGAACTTTTCCTCAGTGACTTCCTTTGATGATCTAGGACGGGCTCCTCCAGTAGAAGAACTCCATGTTGCACTACAATGTTTTCAGGACCCCTGTACTGGAACCTACTGTGTTACAGTACATAAATCAATCATTCTGTAACAAAAAAAAAGTATTCATGACAAAGACAACAAAATCCTCAATGGAATGCCAGGTTCATGTTATGAGCCATCAATACCATATACAACACCGATATACACACACACACACAGACCAAAGAATACACCTCTCATAGCCAGTGGCGAGAACTGCTTAGCCATAAAAGAGTCCCAAGAACATGTGATATGATTTACATAACGTGGGAACAGCTGTCTGTGCAGACTCTCCTTAAAGTGCCCGTCTGGACTTTCGTAGACTTCATTTATAATATGGCGCAGCTACTTGGTGGGGGCTGTGACAGCTCCACAATCTGTCTTTGGAGATTGTTCATGTTTGCCTGCATTTCAGATGCTCTCTTCTCGTTGGACTCCATTAAATCCTTCTGGTTCTGAGATGGAATAATAAAAACAAATGTGTGTATTAGTGTCAAAACCTTTTTGCATTTTTTCAGGAAAATTAAAGTGTAACATTTGTTTTTATGTTTTTGGATCATTATTTTGAGGTTGTGTGGACTTTGGTGAATAAAGTGATTTTCTCTTGCACTGTGACTGCTATGGTTCATCAGTGAGGCAGTGTTGCTGATACTATCGTTATGTGATGTCACTCCCTGGAGACATGTAAGACTCTTGGGTTTGGGACGAGGAAGACCCCAGTTTGGTTTCGGCTCTTGTTTCAAATTTAGTAAATTGCCATTATAAAATGCCAATGCTCAAATGAACAAGGAAATCTCGTCTGGACGGAAGCAACTCACTACTCTATAAAGCAGCAGCGATCCCCTTTAAGGCAGCGATCCGCAGGGCGAATTGACTGGCCCATCATTCAGGGTAAACAACGCAGAAAGCATTGCATTACTCTTTGAAAAAGTAAGAAAGTGTATCTACACAACAGCCCTCAAATGTGAAATTAGAAGGAGAAAGCTGAATATATGGTTAGCTCTGCTGTCTGCATCTTTAGTAACTGTCTTGGTTTCTCCAGCTAAAGAGCACAGTGTTTACAGAGAGGTGGTGGAAAAGCCAATTTGAATGCAGCTTTAAGTTGCTTTCACTCTCTTTCTCTATCCCCTTACCTTCATCACGGCTTCCAGCACTCGTTCATTCTCTTGTTTGGCGATCTGTCGTTCTTCTATCGTCTTCTTCTCCAGCTGTTTCACATGCTCGTCGTAGGATTTCTTCAGGTCCTCGTTCTGCTGTTGTTGCCTTGCATACTGCTCTTCTGCCACTCTCTGAGCCTGTTCTGCTGCCTCCCTCTTCACCCTCTCCACTGCAGAGAGAGAGAGAGAGAGCGAGAGAGAGAGCAAGAGAGTGTCAAAAAAGGTGTCTTGTTACAATCATTTTTAAAAATTCTAAAAGTTCTCAAACAATTTATTTTAATGTGGCCTTAAACATGGTTTTGGGGCACTTTTCAGGCACCTCACTCAAAGCTATCCCGATTCTCTCTCACTCGCACATGCACACGCACATGCACACACAGTTAATGCCCAACTGTAACCATAACCATACCCACTCTAAGTTAATGCCACCATGTTACTTCTATGCAGTATTTAATTTATATATACATCTTCTATTTTGAAGAAATAGGACATTGCCTACACGTAGTAGAATGATACAGGGGACATTACCTTCCCTCATCTGTTCTTCTTTGCTGAGAGACTGGTCTGCTGCCAGGATAGAATCTCCTACGTTAGCCTTCCCATCCAGATACTCGCTCAATACCTCCTCACTCTGAAAACACACAAGCACGTATTTGGAAATACACACACGCACACAGACACACACACAAACACACACACACACACACACACACACACACACACACACACACACACACACACACACACACACACACACACACACACACACACACACATACACACCTTAATACACCCAAACATCGCATTTGAGGCCACGAATGAACTAGTGATCATAGTGAGCACTACAGCTATAGCCTACATTCTGCATCCTGTGCAAGTAAACAGAACCACAGCCATTCCTTCCTTCTCAACTCTCAATACAACAGTGTGTTTTCTTTAAAAGTAAGGCATCAAAATATGTACAAGTTTCTCCCCATCTTCTGATGCATACCATAAATCCTTTGCCTTTCTCAGATTTGTACTGCTGGGTCAGCGTCTTGAGGTTTTTACAGTAGTCTGTGTGGCCTCCTGAACGCATGTAGGAGCCCTGACCCACAGCCTTCTCCAGGGGCCCAAACACACGTGTGATGACAGCTCTGCACACCCTCCGAGACTCCTCAATGTTCTTCTTACGTATCTGGTCATACTTCGTCTGCAGCTGACTCTTGAGAAGAAAGAGGGGGTGGAGAGAGCGATAAAGATAGGGAGACAGAGACAGGGAGAAAGAGTGCAAGAAAGAGAGATAGGCAGCTATACATGTATAGAGAGCGGTAGCAAGAGAAAATGGTTTTCCTGCAATTTGTTAATTGACAAATAAAAGAGTAGAATACATTGAGCTCCTTCTGGTGATTCTGATTCTCATCTCTAAAGCTGAGACTCATGAAGGTCTTGATAGCTTCTTTCTCCACGGCTCCATGGATATCAGACAGCACATTCTGCGTCGCCGTAGGGAAGGTAACTTGTCTGGCCATCTCTGTCTGGTAGTACTCCACTGCTTTGGTTACAGCAGTACGATTCTGGGTCTTGGCTAGAGCCTCCACCGCACTGTCCAGACAGGGAATCTGACCACTGCTGATCGCCTCGGTGTACATGACAGCCAGGTTCGCCAACACTGACAGAGACAGAAGACATGGTAGATCTTACAGAGCAGCTTGTACATACACCAACATCATCCATCCAAGGGTCTAGATACCAACAAAATCTCTAGTCTAGATGTCTACAGTCTACAGATGATCCAATTTAAACAACTTCATGCAAAATACCACAATACAATCCTACGCTCGCCATAAAATGAAAATGAATATGGGTGCAGTTTAATCTAGTTTTTGAATGCATGAAAATTACCTTGTACCTTGAACATGGCATACATTCTTAGAAAAAAGGGTTGATGGGGCAACCTAAAAGGGTTTAACATGGAACCCAAAAACACTTTATTTGGTGCTAACTAGAACAAGAAGTAGGCTATCACTAAACCTGACATAAGTATTATAGTGGAGCTTTTTATACAGCAACAGTTGAATAGTAAACCAGTACTTTAGTAGTACTTTAGGCTGTAGATGCAGGTTACTCACTGCTGCCAGTGATCGTCAGGCCTCCTATCATAGTCTTGGTCTGAGCACTGGTGAAGATGTAATCACAGAACTCCTTGGCCTGCTCGACAAAACTGGGATCCATGTCTGCATCCGTCAGCTCCTCCATCCTTTTCATCTTCTTTGCATTGGCTGGACGCTCGAACACAAAGCACTTCCTTACCGGGAAGAATGTCTTCAGACACAGCCGAGGGTGGTTGTGTTGCTCAGACTTTGGTGATGTTCCTTTTGAAATCAGCAAATTAAAGAAATAGTTCACCTAAGTTACAAAGTCACATATTTGGTTCCTTACCATGAAAGAAGTCTATGGACAAGGACAGACTTCAATCCACACATTTGGTTCTGTTTATCACTGTCACTAACCGCTAACAGTGAGCATATTTTTTTACCAAAACAACAGTGGAAGTCAATGGTATATTAGCATGTTTAAAATTCCATACCTCAATCATCCCAAATTCTATGAATAGACTGAATGATTTGATTTAAATGATTTGAGATGATTCGGGCATGAAACTTCAAACATGCTCATTTAGGTACCATTGTTTTTTGGTAAAAACTTGCAAACCATTAGTGGTCAGAGACAGCGCCCCAAATGAACAAGACCAAAGTGCGGATTGAAATCTGTCCCTGTCCATAGACTCCTTCTAGGGTAAATAACCAAATATTTGATTTTGTAATTCCATTTAAACAATAGAGAAAAGAGCGATTTTTAGTAAATGTAAAATGTCCTACAAGAAACTGACAATGAAATAACTGCTATTTTATTCATGTAAAATGTTTGAGATTGATAGAATAACACAGTTTAATGATTACTTCAGGTTTACTTCATATTACTATGCACCCTCTTTGGTGTATCGTGTTTTAGCTGCTGATCATGAACAAATTAGAGTGCTGAGACACTAACAGGAAGCTTTGGAGTTTTGAACAGGGGTCAGTCTCCTTAAAGTATGGCCTATAGCCGCAAAGCAGAGAGAATTACAATTGTAAAATCAATGCAGGTCAATCTTCTGTGCAAATGAAATTTGTTAAATTAAGAACTTTGCTGATCTAGAAGAGGAGTGGGCTGGGTTGTCAAATTAGATATAGAACTACTTTCACCCCTGTCTGCAAGTCATGATCAAACCTCTCACACCTCTCACCTTTCACCAGTTTGAGGGAATTCTCCAGGTACTCATCTGCCGTGATGGATTTTCCGTCAATCTCTAGATCCAGGCAGAAATCTCTGACGGTCCAGATGAAGGAAGGGAAGACCTTTATGAACTCATTGGACTTGGCATCCTCTCCCTTTTCCTTAGTCTTCACTTTGATGTGCTCTGTCAATTCAGTCACATAGCTGTAGAGGGCGCTGTTCAGGAGGAAAACTGTCCCCAAATTACATAAAGCTAACACACACAGATACTGTATATGTACACACACACACGAGAGGTAGCTATTACTGTCGCAAATTATTTATATATCAAATTCTGGCTTAAGTGTTGATTACATGGTTAATGATATAATGTTAATCAATTTCTTATCTCGTTTCCCAGTCCTCAGTTTAAGGCCAACAAACCTTTGCAAAATAGGCTTTTGTTCAAGGTAATGTGGAGGTGTGTCCCTCTCTGTCAAATCAGGTAATTTCTTGACACATTTTTTGTTAGTTTTTTATCACAGGGACCTGTTTTGCTTATGAGTGCTAATTTTAGAACTAGTGGTTGAAAATATACCAAAATCCTGTCGCATCACTGTAATTGTGCATGCCCGAGCACACACACACACACACTCCAAAGGATACTTAAGGGGGCGCTGTTCAGGAAGAAAACTATTTCCAAATGAACAACATACACTAGTACACATTCGCAAACACGAGGGATATCAAATGTTAATCGATCAGTTGATACAGCAAATACCGCCTTGGGTTGTATGTAGCCTCTGTATATTTTGTTAGACACATTATTTAATCCATCAGTTGATACATTTTCTAAAAAGTACTGATGGTTGACTAATGAAATTGTTTAATCATGCTTGCCTTAACACATACACACACACATACATACACAACTAGACACACACACACACACACACACACACACACACACACACACACACACACACACACACACACCAAAGGATACTTTATGTTTTCCAAGGCCTTGTTATCAATAGTCCCCATACTGTTGTACACCAGGACGCTACTCAATAACACAGACAGGCAGAAGATCCAGGTGTCGTTCTTTTCATCTCCCTGAAACACACACCAATGTGTTTTGGAAGTAAGTATATATACTGTACTGTATTTCTGGTAACTAATTTATGAAATGTATCAAATGGTTTATAACTACTTTATAAACTATTAATTATTTGTTTATAAAGCCTTAGTAATCCATCAACATTAACATAGCAGTTATAACGCATGTGCTCAATAGTACCTTGGTGTTTGCCAAATCCTGTATCTTACATATTTATTCAAATCATGTTCCTCTATATTTACATCTTATAGTTGTTTTGCGTTAAGATATGATGTGATCACCTCAGGTAGTTTTTAGGTGCATGTCTCGCTTCTTCCGTTATTTAAATGCCCAATGTATTTATTTAATTTACTGCGGTTAAAACAGAACGTGGCATTTTATCTGGAAACTAAAACGGAGACATTTTACATTAAGGTTGGAAAAGTATTTCTGAGTTGATTTCGGATCATGGCGATTCTGAATAGTAATTGTAATAATAAAATATACTAAGGAAATCGTATTGAGAAAATCTAATATACGATCAATTCACATAAAAACTGTCTTGGGTGGTGTACCACATTAAATGCTAATGGTAGACAACTAACAGCATAACATGTAGCCTACTTATAGTGGAGCATCGCTGTAACGTTTTTTAACTGCTTGTTAACGGTTTAAAATGATATAAAAACAACTACTATACATGATCTATAAACCCTTTATAAAGGGCACCTAATGTTAAGTGTTACCGTATATTGGGTAGGCACTGTGTTGTTGCAACTACTGTAATGGTGTGTTGTGTATTTGCACTGTTCAGCAGTTGTGTAGGTTGCATTGCTTGAGTTGTTCAGTGTAGATACATAAACCTATTGTGTGAACACACATGTTGCTATTGGGTGGTTTTGAGATTGCCTTGGTTGTGTTTCTGGAGGATTTATATGGTGTATATTGCAGTGTGCTGACCCTACTACCTTCATAACATCCCCCAGTCCTTCAGTGTCCAGCAGCACCAGAGTGTGTCCAGGTTTAGAGGGGTGAGGCACACACCACATCCAGATACCTTTAGTTTTAGACTGTATGGTGCTTCCCAGGGCAAAACCTAAACAGAGACAAATAAGTCTTAAAGAAAATCTAGCAAACATTTATAAAAGAAAAAGAAAAAGAAAAAAAAAACAAGCCGACAATGTCTAGTTTGACAATCTCACATTTTTGCTTCAAAGCGAGTTTGTTCATGAGGTAGGATTTGCCGGTGCGATACATCCCGACCACCACCACAACCACAACAGGCTGCTGGATCCGCTTCAGAATCGTCAGAGAGTCAGACACGATTCGGAGGTTTCCATCTTTGTCATTCTCAATCAGACACACTGGTTCCTCCATCCTCACTGTAGAATCTGCCGTTACCCTGGCCAGAAAAATCACCACAAACACAGGACAGATCTGATTACTGCTTGATTACTACAATAATTTTCATTACATTTCAGACATTTAGCAGACGCCTTTATCCAAAGCGACTTACAAGTACATTTGTCTAAGCAAGTGAATCATCTATACATCAGTCATCATAAGAAAAACAAATCTATGCCCGGACCAGGGGCCATTGGCAGTCACAGTGCAAGAAGAAGGAAGAATTACTTCCTTTTTTATTTTTTTATTTTTGTTACAGTAGAGAAACTGTACAGGGGGGTAGTGGGGATGAAGAGGTCTTTAGGAGGGACAGTCAAGATAGAGGCTGAAGAGATGGGTCTTCAGTCTACGGCGGAAGATAGGTAGTGACTCTGCAGTCCTGACAGCCGTGACCGAGTAGCGCGACTGCTGCATCCACGTAGAGGCGGTGGTTCCAGGCGGCCAGCGAGGTGTAAGAGCGGAGTGATCGGTTTGGGGGCAGACCATTGCTTGCGGTTTGGGGAAGTTTCTTCTGGAACTTCCAGCCCCTCCCTACTTACTTCCAACCCCTCCCTAGTTGCAAGCAATGGCAGGGTCTTGAATCTAATGCGAGCTGCTACCGGGAGCCAGTGAAGGGTGCGAAGGAGTGGGGTGACATGGGAGAATTTGGGGAGATTGAACACTAGACGGGCGATAGCATTCTGGCTGAGCTGCAGTGGTCTGATAGCGGAGGCGGGGAGCCCGGCCAAGAGTGCGTTGCAGTAGGCAGGGCGGGAGATCACAAGTGTCCAGACCAAGAGTTGTGGTCTTTATCACTTTATCACTCCTTTGACAGTGGAGTGATAAAGTCTATAAATATTCCGATCACAGTCTAATTTTAACAGACACTTTAGGTGAAGGGGATAATTATATCCAGTATTGTCCAGTTGTTGATTAGCCTACTTAAAACAGGCCTTGGTTTTTAGTCATGTTTACTGAATATTTTGGGTTAGGGTAAGTAATTATCCGAAATCCAAATTATTTACATTTTTTCCCCATTATTTTACTGACAAAAATTGCCAATAAGTATCGGTATCGGTATCGATATCGATGAAAATGCAAGAAAAAGTATCGGTATCGTATCGAATCCTAAAAGTGTGGTATCGCCCATCCCTAATGCAGAGACCTACCTTGAAATCGCAGACTGTCAGTCGAGCAGGTTGAATTGTTGGAGCAGTTTCAGGATCTGCTATTGGCACAGTGAAGAACAGATTGAGCCGCACAACTTTTATAGAGAGCAAAACGAAAGTGAAGGAAACAAAAAAGGGGGAATTCAGAACCTGTGACTTACTCAAAAAACTATGGATCAGATGAGTTTGAGTCTAAAGCGATGTCTTAGCAAATGTTGTTGGCTATTTACTCCGGCAATACACTTCAAAGTGCCCTATCTGCACTGCGTAGGACACACATAATGGACTGTACACGAAATATTTTCCAAGGCTAAACATGATTTTTACTACTACTCGACAACACTTCTTGTATAGATATCACGTTTCAACCATGAGGGGTGTCGTACGAACAATTATTGACACTGTGTCCCAACAGTTAAAGGTGCTACCTCTACATTGCATAGGGAACACATCATGGACTGTACACAAACTATTATGTGTCATACGAACAATTATGTGCTAATAATTGTTTGTATGACACCCCTCATGGCTATCCGTAGCCTCCACTGGAGAGATGCATGAGGAATGCGTCTTCCGATTTCTGCCATAGTCATTCATAATTCATCTTTAATAATTGTTGATTCAGGCCTAAGCTAATAACAATTTATCTCCCCCTCTCCTTGCAAGCCCACTAATAACTAGAAAAATAAGTTCCAGAAGAAACTTTGTGGGCTTGCAAAGTCTTATTTTGGTCGTGGAAAAGGTTTAAAGAACAGGTATCATAAAAACTCAGATCATTCCTGTTGTTGGGCGGGTTTGGCAGGTCCAAATACTGTACATTCCAACTTTGTACATGCACTTGACTTGCCCCTGGCACTGGTCCCAGCATCAGTACTAAAGTGCCCTGCATACACATGGGAAAGAGGAAGCATTTTGTCTTCTTTTAGCTCGATACTCCAACAGTTTAGATTTGAAATCAAACAATTACTATGAGGTTAAAGTAGAGATTCTCAGCTTTAATTTGATAAAACTAAGATTCCTAGAAGATAAAAGTTATATGTTATGTTTAATCGGTAGCAATCAGGGAATGACATCCATGAAAGAAATATTTCATTTATGAACGCTGTTTTGGTCCCAAGATAGTGCTTTCTAAAATGGAGTGTCCTACCAGATACTCAATTTGTATATGTGGCACACAGGATATTTATATGGAATTGCCCACTTACGTAAATGTGTTCCTTTATATGTATGTACTTTATCTTGCATGTTTACAGACATCCCCCATTCAATTTCAAGCATTTCTATTTGGAGTATAAAAGGCACGAGATCTCGTGTGGGTATATAGGCTGTGGGCTTGCGCTGCGTTCTTCAGTTGGCAGTTAATACCTGAACCAGAGAAGCCGCTGTCAAATGTCACATAAGCATTGATACAGTGTTTCGGTAATGTTGCCTTTCTATTTAATGTACCGTTATGTATTGTAGCATATGTAGTTTGTAGTTTGTTAGCGGTATTTGCGCTAGCTTGGTATGCTAAACTGGGACGACTCCACTGATACATATATATGGGTAGGATTTAATGTTAGAGTGTTTTGTAGTTTACATTTTCTTTGTTTTTATTCGTTTTCTCCTAACGGTTAAGAGAAGGTAGACGGTTAGAGCCAGAGCCCAAACCGCTGATGAGCAGCGCTGTAAGTTTACCGTTGCCAAGGCAACCAGGCAGCTCACAGGTTGTACCATATTTTTAAATATTGAGATTTTGATATAACACTGTGATTTTGATATAATACTGTTATTGTTTTACATTGTCATTTGTATTGTTCCAACTAAGTTCAGTTGGCAGTTAATACCTGAACCAGTAAAGCCACTGAGGACCACTATTGTGTTTTCCGTTTATTTTTTCAGAATAAATAATTTCTAAAATATGTCACCCCTTGAGTCAGCTTGCACTCTAGGGTGTAACATATACAAACATGTTGATAAGGCAAGGAGTGTTCTAGGGGAGTGGAAAACACAACAGCTAATGTCCCACACTGAATGTCCATTTCGGGGGTTTATATTATTATGAGGGAGGATATTGTTGTTTGGAACTTGGAACTGAATTTCACTGCGATGGCCAGAGTTGGCAGATATCCGACAAACTTATGCCCTGCTGCTTTATCCTTTATGAATATGTATTTTCATGGCCAGTTTTAGTTTCAGGTTTGGTTAAGAACCTAGTGAATATATGAAGTGAATATAGACGATACCATGAATGAATATGAATATTTTTAGAATGTGAACAGGTGGTCCTCAACATTGAAATCCTCTGTGGCTCAGTTGGTAGAGCATGGTGCTAACAACGCTTAGGTTGTGGGTTTGACTCCCACTGGGACCATATATACTGAAATGTATGCACTCACTGCAATGTAAGTTGTTTTGGATTAAAGCGTCAGCTAAATGGCACATATTATATATTATAACCTTTACTGACAATAATTAATTTAGAAACACAGTAGATGGATTTCACGTCATATCAATCCATTATAATAGTTTACATATAACATTTTATTCAATAATCATTTCTAAATGTTCACAAAACAAGAATTCAACATGAAAAAATAAGAATTTCAGTTTCATGCCTACTTATGGAATAAACCAGGTCAAATAGGGTTGCATATGGAGTTTGAAGATAAGACATGGAATTAAATATAAACAGTTATCCAGGTCCAAAGGAATGGTCGGCATTGAGATTAAATAGTTTTGAAGAAAGTACTGTAGTCTCATGAGACATACTGTACTGTAACGTTGTAGTGCATCATTGCTCATTTTGACTCTTCAAGACAAAGACTCACTCTAAGCAGTGTGCTGAAGTCAGGACAAAGTCCTCCCTGATGAGCATCCCTCCACATACATGGTGTCCTCCTTTAGCCTGGACAGAGACCATGTAAGGTCTGGAGTGTGGCTTTGCTTTCTCACCTCCTATAATGCCACTCTCAGATGCCCCTTGCATTGGAAAAGAACATGCCATTACCAGCCCATTCACACAACTAAAAGTGCAAAGATGTATTGCTATAGAACTGTTGATAGATGTGTTGTGAGCAGAATGATTAATGCTAAAGCAGCTTGATGCTCTTATTCCCAGGTATGTCAATGCCGTAAAGTCAAAATCTTACCGGTGAGGGAGAGGAGCTGGCAGAGGCAGATGACATACAGGTACATGATGGTTTCACTTGGACGTGCTGAAAGAGACTGCTGGTTCTTGGGCTCTGTGTCACCTTTTCTACCTCCCACCCGCCACACAGGAAATCATGAGGGGTTGTCGTGCCAAAGGTGGTTCATGTAGACTGCAGAGATAAGTCTTACACCATTTCAACCAAGACTCAAAATGTCTCTCTCGATTCCAGTTAACCTGACCCCCCCCCCTATCTGAAATTGATGGAATTGGGGCCTTAGGTCATAGAAAAGATACCACCAGAGACCCAAGTCAAGTATGTTTTTGTACTTATGTCTCCTTTATAAACAAAGGAAATTGGTTGCGCTATGTTGATGCCATTACCTAATATCTGGTCTCAGATGATTCATACTGAGAGCAGAAGTGTTCTGGGAATATCACATCTTGTAAACAGTGATATGAACTCTGTCCATACTCTCCCCCTTATTACAAGAAAGACTCGAAGTTACGAAGAAAAAGCAACAGGTATTGTAGAGTGGGATACTTACATCTTACCACTAGGGGCAGTAGTGCTGTTGCTGTGTACATTAACCTACACTCTCCATCCTGAGCGTAGGCAGTTGAAGTTTGGTCGCTATGCCAGAAAGCCACGTTTTGGGTTCTCAATAAAGAAGTCGTATAAGTAAAGTCTGTGGCAGTCCATTTAATACCCAAGATACTACAGGTATAATCAATCAACAGTATTTATTATTTAATACAAGTTGCAACAAAGGAACAACAATCAGGTCCTTTTACAATGAGCAGAAAAGTTGTCAAGCAAAGATTATTTCTTATCTACAGAAAATACTGAGCTGACAGCTGAGCAGTATTATGGCCTGCGGGTAGAAGCTGTCCCAGAACCTGTTGGTCCAGTTCTGGATAGTCATTTGCCAGACGGTAGCCAAGAGAACAGGCCGTAGCTGGGAAGGCTGCGGTCCCTGTAAAAGCAACAACACCCTGTGGTTTGTTGTTGCAAACAAGAGGTTCATCTGAATCACCCTGTGGGGTAAACACACACACACACACACACACAATTAAGCGTCTGTGCACTAAAAATGGATAGCAGATGACAATAGTTAGATACATGAATAACAATGAAATGTACGCGTGAACAACAACCGCAACAACTACACTTGTGTGGACACAATGACACAGGTAGGTCTGTTGTTCACAGGTAGGTCTGTTGTTCACAGGTAGTTGGCAGGTCTGTTGTTAACAGGTAGTTGGCATGGCAGGTCTGTTGTTCACAGGTAGTTGGTAGGTCTGTTGTTCACAGGTAGTTGGTAGGTCTGTTGTTAACAGGTAGTTGGCAGGTCTGTTGTTAACAGGTAGTTGGCAGGTCTGTTGTTAACAGGTAGTTGGGAGAAACAGGAGATATGGGCTCCTTTCTCAGCCGTTGGTCTGAGTGGCAGATGACTCATGGCTTGTAGTGATACTGTAAGAGGCTATGCTGAAAAAAGACTCTATTTACAACTCATGCAATTTTTATTGAACTACAAAACAATGCAAACATAAAAAAATGTTTTATGCATTCACACACCATCCAATACTACATGCAATAACTACTACATTACTCGCAATAACTAACATGTGCAATTAACAATATGTGCAATAACTAACGTGCAAATTTGAATCACTTTTATACTCTGAGAAATGTATCTGTTGTGTCCTGTCCTATGCCTTGGAAATGTTTGGTGTTTGATGCTTATGTAATGTACGTTTTTATTGTAACTGTTTACCTGCCCAGGAACTGTAAATGAAAATAAGCTGTTCAGCTATAACTGATACAACAGATCTTGACAGCAGGGTTTCTGCAATTGCTGGCTTTTGGCCCAAAAATAATAATGAAAAGCTGGTAAATTCAATTGTTGCTGGTCATATTGTCCAGGAGAAGAAAAATCCTATTGCAAAATCATGCCTTTGATAAATCGATGGAAATACCAGTCAATGTGAAGCATTTTTTCTTCTTTTGACTCTATACTCCAAAGGTTATACTACACACACACACACACACACACACACACACACACACACACACACACACACACACACACAAATACAAGAGTACTTAGTCTGAGAATAGTCTGTGACTGACCTGGTACATTGATCATGCCAAAGGAGTGCCTGGTATTGTGTTTGCGGGTTTTGAAGCACTTCTCACAGAAGTCAAAGTCATCACAGTTTCTGCATTTGAATCTGGGGCCTTGGATGGGGAACATCTGGCAGCCATCACACCTTAGGGCAACAACAACAGAGTGTTCAGAGTTGATGGCCAGTGTTACTGGGTACCGTGATTAACATGGTGAACGTGATATCATTCATGCGGCCATACTGAGTTCGTGGGTGAACACTGGGCACGAGCTCCATCTCAGACAGCAGTCCAGTCCAGTGATACAGTGGAGAGAAGTCCACGATCATCTTCCCATTAAGGGCTGAACAAATCACAGGTTCATTAGTCAAAACAAATACATTGTAATTTATTCATATTATTTATTTAGACATACTCTTATTTGGACTTACAGCTGAAATTGCTTCAAAGTGAAGCCTGTGTCCAATGTAGCAATGTACTTTTCAATTATTAGCTTGCACTGCGAAACCAAAGACTCTATTTAGATACTCAAAGAGGTTAAAAGAGCAGGGTGTAAGTCTGTTGTAAATCTGCCACCTTCTTTCAAGGGATCTCATTCCCGGATCGCTACTGATTAAACAGTCATTACAGCCATTAGGAAGCTTTTAGAAAGCTTGAATATTACATATTGCACCTTGAAGTAGTTTCAACATCTTTGATATACACGTTATACAGTAGCTAAACATACATAGCCATTACATTACATTGGCGGGGGGGGGGGGGGATATCAGCCTTTTGAACTGTGACAGCGCACATCCTTGGGTAAAAGTCATTATTCACCACTCTTCAATACTTGTCTGGGAATAGTCTGTGACTGACCTGGTTCATTGATCATGCCAAAGGAGTGCCTGGTAATGTGTTTGCAGGTTTTGAAGCACTTCTCACAGAAGTCAAAGTTATCACAGTTTCTACATTTGAATCTGTGGCCTTGGATGGGGACCGTCCAGCAGCCATTACACCTTAGGGCAACAACAACAGAGTGTTCAGAGTTGATAACCAGCATCACTTGGTACCGTGATTAATAGGGTGAACGTGATGTCATTCATGTGGTCATACCAAACTCCTTTGTGCACCAGCTCCATCTTAGACAGCAAGCCAGTTGAATGATGCAGCTGAGGGTTAGGATCCATGATCACATCCTTCCAAGCAGCACTGAAGGCTGAAGAAAACACAGGCCCATTAGTCAAAACAAATACAAGATAATTTAGTTAGATTATTTATTTGGACATACACTAATTTGGATTTACATCTGAAAACTTTCCATTGCCTGCATAGTCCCTCACGGAGTGACATTCCACAGTGGCCACACCCCTCTACTGGGGTACGGAAGGGGTCCTCTGTGACCTGTCGGTTGTGGGTTCGATTCACGCTGGGACCATATATACTGTAAAATGTATGCACTCACTGCAATGTAAGTCGCTTTGGATAAAAGCGTTAGCTAAATGGCATATATAATTGCGGTTGCCAATGGGCTTTTGTTCTACCAATATCACCAGTAGATGCTGTGCAATAAATTATGCTCATCAAATAATCAAGGATAGAAATTCTTCACAATCCCAAGAGGATCTCATTCCTTCCAAAGAAATCGATGAATATTAGTAACAGTTAGGTACAGGCTATTTACGAAAAGTGTACAAGCCAGCTAACATAAGATGAGTATAACTTAGTAACTGCTAGCTCAACACGACAAAACAGGTAGCTAGCTAGGTTGCTAGCTAGCTCAAAGCAATTGAATTGAATCAACAACTAACTTAGGTATATGCCGGTGTGCTCCCATATTTAACATTCAATGTCCTTGGACATTATTTAGAAGAAATAATATCTTCATGGACACTCTATAAAATCATGTCAGACACAACATGACATATGTGCAGGGCTTTGTTTTCAGTGTCAATTGTGAAGATCTGTTCACTTTTTCTTTGCTCACATCCTGCTCATCACTTGGTAAACTCAGTTACAGTATTTCCCACAAAACACAGAGATGTCTATTCGCATTGGATTCATTTTACCTGAGGTTATTTTTACAGGCCAAAAGACAGGAGGTAAAATAGGTCGTAATTATTAGATTATTATCTGCATCGGAGGGGCTGAAGTGGACAGAATTGACAGCTTCAACTTCCTTGGTGTCCACATCACAGAGGACTTAACCACACCCACTCTGTGATCAAGAGAGCGCGTCAGCGCCTGTTTTTCCTAAGGCGGCTGAGGAAATTTGGTATGGACCCCCAGATCACCGCCCTAGACCATAAGGCTCTACAGAGGGTGGTGAAAACGGCCCAGTTCATCACGGGCCACAAGCTACTTACCATTCAGGACATTTACTCAAAGAGGTGCAAGAGAAAAGCCAGGAAGATCAGGGATCCCAGCCATGCCCTGTTCTCTCTGATTTGATTTGAAGAACCAAATTTTACATTTTGGCAATATGAAAGTACATGTCAAATGACGAACAATTGGATGTCACCCATTGGCCTATAGGTGGTGATGTAATAAGCACCTTAATTCTAAGGCTCAGCCCCACTGTCACATTTGAGTTAGTTATGAAAGGTGGTATCCTGGTCCCTCTCCTCACAAGGAACATATTTGCCTCAAGATTTTCAAGATTCTTTGATTTTGTGAAAAACCTTAAAAATACGTATTTTAATTAACCGTAATACCGATACTGGTTTAATGGGTACACATGCTCATGGCTCAGTGATGAGTCAAAAATTACAGAATGGCACGCTACTCAAACATTCCAATTTCATATAAAAAAAAAAACTACAGTGTAAATACTACTTTTCCTGTCTTTTGTATGGTATGTACACTATAGGATATTGAATAAACACGGTGAAAATGAATACACACACACACACACGCACACACACACATAAGTACTTAGTCTGAGAATAGTCTGTGACTGACCTGGTTCATTGATCATGCCAAAGGAGTGCCTGGTATTGTGTTTGCAGGTTTTGAAGCACTTCTCACAGAAGTCAAAGTTATCACAGTTTCTGCATTTGAATCTGGGGCCTTGGATGGGGAACATCTGGCAGCCATCACACCTTAGGGCAACAACAACACAGTGTTCATAGTTGATGACCAGTGTCACTGGGTACCGTGATTAACATGGTGAACGTGATGTCATTCATGCGGTCATACCGAACTGTTTTGTGAACACTGGGCACCAGGTCCATCTCAGTCAGCAGTCCAGCCCTGGTACTCAAGGCTGAACAAAACACAGATAGAGACAAAACAAATACAAGGTCATTCATTCATATTATTTATTTAGATATATATGTATTTGGACTTATAGCTGCAAACTTAAGCCTAAACTCCATGGCCTGCATTGTTTCAAACTATAGTTTAATGTATAGTATAATGGAAGCCACAGAAAATGTTGCAATGTGTCTATCTATCTATCTATAGATATATCAACCTTTTCTCATCTATCTGGTCCCTATCTATCTTACCCTCTGACCATCTGTCCATCCTACTATCTCACAGAAAACTAACTCATGTGGGAGAGGACCAGCAATGGAAACAAGTTCAGTCAGGACACTTACGTTGTTTTAACATTGTTTAACGAAAATGGTAATACATTAAGTTTGACGTAATTGGATGGCTCTGCTCTGTATAGCAAAGGTAGGGCTCCCTCATCACACACACAGGCACACGCGCACGCGCACACGCACACACTCTAAAATGCTTACAGTAATGACAGAGGGGGCCTTACCTTCCATCTTATGTTGTTCTTTGCTGAGATACTGATCTGCTGCCAGGATAGCACCTCCTTCATTAGCCTTCCCTTCCAGATACTCATTCAATACCTCCTCACTCTGAAAACACACACACACACACACACACACACATACACTTCTGTTTCCTCATACCTGTATACCTTCAAAATAGTTATAGTATGTCAGTGTATGCGGTATTGTAGTTATGATCATTTTGACCCATTTCACAGTTGCATGATAGCAAGTCGCTTGCAGTTCCCCCGGAGGATAGTACATTAAGTACATTAAATGCAAACATCAAGCTTCAGATGTACGTTCACAAAAGGTAATTGTCACCAGAAGGTTCTCATCTACAGATTGAAAATTATAATCATGAAAAACATGTTATTAGCCTAATGTCACTGTTGTGAAGGGTCATGGCTCTCACTCACATTCCCCAATGACCTGGCCACTCCCCTCCTTCCCTGTAACTAGCCACACCTGATCCCACTTTCACTGACTGACATTCTTCTGCTCACCACACGATGTATTAGCCTGACTCTCCCTAAATAGTCTTTGGTGCTGATTATGGGCATCCAGCTAATGCAACCTACTGACCTAAACCTTGTTGTGTGTGACCAACAAATAAGTGCTTTGTATTGTATAATGATATTGCTTATCAGCAATTGTGTTACATCCAAGGCCTTTTTAGTTTGCACTAAACTGTTTCCTTGTTTCTCTTTAAACCTAATTACCCCGTGCAATTACCCTTTGTTGCTTGTGTGTAAAATGATTCTCTTTAGTTTAGTTTGTAGTCAGCAGTGTGGGTCATGCCTGTTTTGTTACCCTTCACTGTTTCTTCCCTGTGTCTCACCAGACAAACACAACCTTACAACTAATTACCACCAATTATGACTTACTTCATGGATTTTCTCCTCCTGATTAATACCCCATAGTGGCAGCTTGTATACCTTAACCAACCATTGTTAATGCAGTCCTAACCTACCTAATTTTAGTTATCATTCTTTATTTCGTTTCAAGAAAATAGCTGATTTCTTCATCATTGCCAAAATTGTTAGACTAGGTTAATCACTGAAAGAAAGTGTATCAAAATGTGAGGCAACCAAAATTAGGGTGGGTACTTTCACCAGAAACAAATTCAATACTGAATGAAAGACTTGAATGTCTCCTCATGCATACCATAAATCCTTTGCCCCTCTCAGATTTGTATTGTTGGATCAGCTCCATGATGTTTTCACAGTAGTCTGTGTAGCCCCCTGGTGGTCTGTAGGAGCCACGTCTCAAAGCCCTCTCCAGGGGTCGAAACACACGTGTGATGACAGCTCTGCACACCCTCCGAGACTCCTCAATGTTCTTCTTACATATCTGGTCATAGTCAGACTGGAGCTGCCTCTGTAGATGATAAAGATGGGTAGAAAGAGAGAAGGATATATATGAATACAGAAGAAATGAGAGGTAGCTACAGACAGCATTTACCTGTCACCTTAAAACATAAGCTAAATAAGAAAAAACAATACCATGAGCTGTTTATGGTGACTCTGATTCTCGTCTTTGAAGCTGAGACTCATGAAGATGTTGAGAGCTTCTTTATTCACGGCTGCATGAATACCAGAAAGCACCTTCTGGTTCTGTGTAGGGAAGGTAACTTGTCTGGCCATCTCTGTCTGGTAGTGCTCCACTGCTTTGGTTACAGCAGTACAATTCTGGGTCTTGGCTAGAGCCTCCACTGCACTGTCCAGACAGGGAATCTGACCACTGCTGATCGCCTCGGTGTACATGACAGCCAGATTCGCCAACACTGACAGAGACAGAAGACATGGTGGATCTTACAGAGCAGCTTGTACATACACCAACATCTCTAGTCTAGACGTACATATGCTCCAATGCCAACAACAGAAGAGAGGAATGGATATGGGTGCAGTGTAAACTGTATAATAAGTGATAGGACAACATACTATTGATCCTAAAAATTACCTGCATAATAAATGCACTAAAGATGGTATTATCTTTATCATATTGGTATTCATAGTACAGAAGTTGGTAGTTGTAACATTATACAATGGTTTGATCCGGTCACCACATTATTTAAAAAGGCTGCAAGTAGCAGTGGGAGTGCTTTGTTAAAGCAGTAGGGAGTTGTAATAGACTACAGTGGTGTAGTGATTTAGTTAAAGGGGTAATCTGGGATTCAAACAACAACAAATCAGTCACCCCGCCACTTCAGTCACCCCGCCACACTGGGCCTAGAGAAATATAACCTCTCTCAAATTCAGAGACAGAGCTATGGACCACCCATGAGGTCAAAATGATACCTTTTAACCATGTTTTGAAGCTATACAGGGTTTGTTTACAGTTACATTGTTTACAAACAATGGAGTACAACAAGCTTATATTTTGGGTTCTGATGGGGTAAGACCCTAACCCTAACCCTAACCCTAAATTGAACCAAACTGAGGCAAAAATAAACGTGTTATTTTTTAAGAATCAATTGATATATATATATCAATCATTTAAAAGTAAAAAAAAGGCTGTAGATGCAGGTTACTCACTGATGCCAGTGACCTTCAGGCCTCCTATCATAGTCTTGGTCTCAGTGCTGGTGTAGATGTAATCACAGAACTCCGTGGCCTGCTTGACAAAACTGGGATCCAGGTCTGCATCCGTCAGCTCCTCCATCCTTCTCAGGTCCTTTGTGTTGGCTGGACGCTCGAACACAAAGCACTTTCGTCTCGGGAAGAATGTCCTCAGACATAGCCGAGGGCGGTTGTATTCCTCAATCTTCTTGTATTGCTTAATCTTCTGGGGGTCTCCTTTTTAATCAGTAAATGAAATGAAGTAAATGAAGCATATGAACGTAAATGAAGCATGTGAACGTACATCTGAAGCTTGATGTTTGCACTTAATGTACCTAATGTACTAACCAGCTATAGTAGATGTGAAATGTTCACAAGAAGGTTAAGCTAAGCTAAGCTAAGTGCTATTTCATTAATAAACTATGTTGGAGACTGATGTGACTGATATCTAGTTGCTGTGTCCCACAATCCTGAAGTTTATTCTTTCGGACAATATGTAAGATATTTATCATCATCTGCAAGTCATGATCACACCTCACCTTTCACCAGTAGGAGCGAATTCTCCAGGTACTCATCTGCGGTGATGGGCTGTCCGTCAATCTCTAGATCCAGGTAGAAATCTCTGATGGTCCAGATGAAGGAAGGGAAGACCTTCATGAACTCATTGGACTTGGCCTCCTCTCCCTTTGCTTTTGTCTTCACCTTGATGTGCTCTGTCAGTTCTGTCATGTAGCTGCAGGGGGCGCTGTTCAGGAGGAAAACTATTTCCAGATGAATAACATACCCTCGTACACATACGCAAACACTTGGCATATCAAATGTTAATCGATCAGTTGATACAACAAATACCGCCTTGGGCTGTATGTAGCATCTATATATTTTGTTAGACACATTATTTAATCCATCAGTTAGATCCATAGATTTTCTGAAAAGTAATGATGGTTGACTAATAAAATTGCTTAATCATGTTTGCCTTAACACACACACAAACACACACACAACTAGACACACACACACACACACACACACACACCAAAGGATACTTTATGTTTTCTAAGGCCTTGTTATCAATAGTCCCCATACTGTTGTACACCAGGACGCTACTCAGTAACACAGCCAGGCAGAAGATCCATGTGTCGTTCTTTTCATCTCCCTGAAACACACAAAAACAATAAACTGTATCACTGGAGATCCCATTTAACAAGTGGGCCACTAGGCCTAGGCTGTAGTATGATATCAGCAGCCATAATAAGTAATGCCATTGCTTTTCTGAGCGTGTCCCATTTACACCAATTGAGTGAGTGCAACAAATTCAACAGGAGTGATTAGATTTTGGAGGGTGAACATCACTGAGACAAGTCATAATAGCCTAATCATGTAGTCACAACTGTGTTAGCCTGCTGAGCATTTGAACCACCTCTGTAACATTTCAAGCCCCTTTAACCTCCTCCATACAGAGACCCATCCAGGTCAGGGCACCAATGTGACAGAGGGGGGTTGAATCCAGGTCTCCTGCAAGCCATATCACAGTCATAGCCCACTAAGCTAAAGCCTAGGCATTAGCTCAGAGGGCAAAACAACAACTGGAACAACTGGCTCATACCAATGTGTTCTATGAGGTACTAAGAAGGATGTGTAATAGAGGTGGTTTGGAGACTGCAATCACATGATGAGTAACCTTGCCTGCAGTCCTGGACACTTACCGTACAGTAGCTCCATGAGCTAAAAGCAGGCTTTAGCTTAAAGAGCTATGGGCGGTGTTGTGGTGTAAAGGGGACACATGTCATCAAAACATTGTGTTGCCCCATTGTATCAGGCTTGTCCAACACAAATAAAAAATACTGAAGCAAATAAAATATGTATTTCAAATATTATGAATGTGTTCATTATTAATATGTTAATTTCTTATGTGAATGTACAACTTGGGACTGATGCTGAAAATTAGCACAAGCTAAAGCATTGCTCTGCTCTTGATTTTTTAATGTGTCAATGTTGTAATTGTATCTATCTCTTCTGAAATAAACAACTGGTAAAACAACGGGACTGAGGTGGAGCGAGTCACCAGCTTCAAGTTTCTGGGTGTCCACATCTCTGAGGACCTCTCCTGGACCCTCAACACCTCCACCCTGATAAAGAAGGCTCACCAGCGTCTCTTCTTCCTGAGGAGACTAAAGAAGGTCCATCTGTCTCCTCAGATCCTGGTGAACTTCTACCGCTGCACCATCGAGAGTATCCTTACCAACTGTGTCACAGTATGGTATGGCAACTGCTCGGCATCGGACCGGAAAGCACTGCAGAGGGTGGTGAAAACTGCCCAACGCATCACCGGTTCCTCACTCCCCTCCATCGAGGCTGTCCAGGGCAAACGATGCTTGCGTAAGGCACGCAGCATCGTCAAGGACATTTCTCACCCCAACCATAGACTTTTCACCCCACTCCCCTCCGGGAGGCGCTACAGGTCTCTCCGCACCCGAACCAGCAGGTTCAGAGGCAGCTTCTTCCCTGCGGCTGTCACCCTACTGAACTTGAACACTGCACCTACCTGACAACCTACCAACCCCTGCAACCCCTGCAACCCCCCCCCCCCCACCCGGACAATTGCACTATTACTCCCCTCCCCTGCTCTTACTCAATACCACTGCTCTTCTGTACATACCTGTCCATACTGTTCATACTGTTCATAATGCACATAATGCACATATCCTTATATTTTCTTTAATACTACTGCACATACTGTACATACCTGTTTATACGGCATTCCATATTTATATTTATTCTGCTATCTACCTCATGTTACTGTTAATACATATATACTGCTAGACTGCATTACCTATACAGCTCATATGCTGCTACACTGTTCATACTGTAACTTATTTATTCTGCTATAATGCTACTGCTACTCATATACTGCTTATACTGCACTGCTAATATTATACTGCACTACTTACTGCTCATATATTGCACTACCTGTAAATACTGTTCATTGCACTTTCTGCTATTTTGCACTTCTGGTTAGTGCATTTCGTTGTCTCTGTACTTGTACTCTGCACAATGACAATAAAGTTGAATCTAATCTAATCTAATCTAAATACATTAACAGAACAGTACTAGTAAGTAAAGCAATACAAATACTTCTCATCCCTAATGCCAGTGTCCCTACCTTCATAACATCCCCCAGTCCCTCAGTGTCCAGCAGCACCAGAGTGTGTCCAGGTTTAGAGGGGTGAGGCACACACCACATCCAGATACCTTTAGTCTCTGACTCAATAGTGGCTCCCAGGGCAAAACCTAAACACAATTTAAATATTAGGGAAAACAATTCATAAATGAATCCAAGTAAATAAAGTATAACGAACTGTGTAAAACTAGTCCAATCCAAAACAGGCTATGTCAAGTTGAACAATCTCACCTTTTTGCTTTAAAGCGAGTTTGTTCATGAGGTAGGATTTGCCGGTGCGATACAACCCGACCACTGCCACAACCACAACAGGCTGCTGGATCCGCTTCAGAATCGTCACAGAGTCAGACACGACTCGGAGGTTTCCCTCTGGGTCGTTCTCAATCAGACACACTGGTTCCTCCATCCTCACTGTAGAACCTGCCATTACCCTGGCCAGCAAAATCACCACAAACACATGACTACAGGACAGATCTGATCTGTGGACTGCGGGCCGGTGAGCAACGTGATCTGTGGATGAGCTATCCCCTACAAGGAGGAGGACCTCAGTGGCTCACTTTAGTGAGTTTATCACTTTAATGAAAGTGAAAGAGTTTAACTGTCTATTCTAGGAAATCTATTTTGGAGTCTTTCCCAGAACTGACTATCAAACTCTTTCATTTTCATTTACAGTAACCATGTCCTTTGAGTAACATAGCATGTGTTATAAATGTGCATTGCATGTAATTTGACTTTACAAAAAAGGGAAAGGACTGCTACACCCAAGTAGGATGTGTGTCCCAATAGTTGGTGGTCTTCAGTTATCTGAAATAGTCACACAATACAGATGACACAGTAAACCACCCAATCCTTCTCTCCACCCTCTCAGAATTGGGCATCTCTGGCTCTGCACTCTCTTGGTTTGCAGCCTACCTGGCCGGTCGCTCCTACCAGGTGACCCCTCACCACTGGTGTCCCCCAGGGCTCTGTCCTTGGGCCTTTACTGTTCTCTCTCTATACCAAATCTCTCGGCTCTATAATTTCTTCACATGGTTTCTACTGTGACCTCCTCCCATACAGCCAAGAACCTTGGGGTAATCCTTGACAACTACTTATCCTGTGTGGCGAACAGCACAGCGACAGCACGCTCCTGTAGATTCTTCCTCTACAACATCTGGATAAGTCCATTCATCACCAGAGAAGCAGCACAACTTTTGGTCCAAACACTTGTGATCTCCCGCCTTGACTACTGCAATGCACTCTTGGCCGGACTCGCCGCCTCCTCCATCAGGCCTCTGCAGCTCATCCAGAACGCTGCCGCTCGTCTGGTGTTCAATCTCCCCAAATTCTTCCATGTCACGCCCCTCCTCCGCACCCTCCACTGGCTCCCGGTAGCAGCTCGCATCAAATTCAAGACCCTGGTGCTTGCCTACTGGGCAGCAAAGGGAACAGCCCCTCCCTACTTGCAAGCAATGGTTAGCCCCCAAACCCCTGCAAGATCACTCCGCTCGTCCACCTCGGCTGCCCGCCTGGCACCGCCGCCTCTACGTGGATGCAGTGGCCGCGCTACTCGGTCACAGCTTTTCACTGTCCTGGCGCCCCGCTGGTGGAATGAGCTTCCCACTACTGTCAGGACTGCAGAGTCACTTCCGATCTTTTGCCGTAGATTGAAATCTCTTCAGGCTACATCTTAACAGTCCCTCCTAAAGACCGCTTCACCCTCACTACCCCCCCTATACTAACCCTAACCCCAACCCTAGAGACCTCTTCATCCCCGCCATCCCCCCTGTACAAGTTCTCTCCTGCTAATAAAAATAAATAAATAAAGGCATGCAGCATCGTCAAGGACAGTTCTCACCCCAATTCATAATGCACATACCCTTATTTTTTTACTAATCTTATAATGCTACTGTTAATACACTGCACATATCTGTATATACTGTACATATCTGTTTATACTGTTCGTACTGCATTCCATATTTATTCTGCTTATTTACTCTACTTATAATGTTACTGTTAATACATATACTGCTTATACTGCACTACTTATACTGCTCATATACTGCACTACCTGTATATATTGTTCACATTGCACTTTTCTGCTTTTTTTGCACTTCTGGTTAGACGCTAACTGTATTTCGTTGTCTCTGTACTTGTACTTTGCACAATGACAATAAAATTGAATCTAATCTAATCTAATCTAATCTAAAAAACCGCTGGACTGCATAGGACACATGTAATGGAATATACAAAAAAAACGTTGAAGGCTAAATTTGATTTTTACTACCACTCTACACAGCAACACTTCTTGAATATGAATCAAGTGAGTTTCAACCATGCCATCAGGATCATCAACGATGACCCCAACAGTGCCCCCCTCAAGTCACTCACACACTCACTGACACCATAACACATATTCACTCACATAATTATCCATTGCACTCATCTTCCACTGTAATTATCTTTCCTGTCAACCTGTCATTGCCATTGTATATATCCATTGTGCCATTGTGTACATTGCTTCACCGCTGTTTATACTGCTTATACTGTTTATCTTTTTTTATTATTTCTATTTTATTTTATTTTGTTCTATTTGAAAATGTATTGCTGCACTACTCTGTGGCACTGTCACTTTTGCATTTCACTGTATACTTGTATGCACGTGACAAATAAAGAATCTTGAATCTTGAGCGGTGTCATACAAAGTGTTGACAGCTTTTTACTGTGCCCCACCAGTTCAAAGTGCCCCATCTAGACTGCATAGAAGACACATAATGGACTGTAAACAAATACATTTTTGCAATTTCAGCAATGTATCTCAGCCCCATCTGTGTTGCCACTGCATGCTACTATTTGGCCAGCAGATCCTGCGACTCTCATTCTTTATGTATACAGCTGATGCATCTTGGGATTAAACAATTGGAACTTCACTCAGGGTTTTGGACTCTTTATTTGGTAAAAGGCACATTTTATCTTCTAAGAATCTAAGTTTTATCAAATCCATTATGTGTGCCCTATGCAGTCCAGATGGGGCACTTTGAACTGTTGGGCCACAGTAAATAAAAAACGCTAACACTTCGTACCCTACTGATGTACCCTAGTACACATGCAGAGACCTACCTTGAAATCGCAGACTGTCAGTCGAGCAGGTTGAATTGTTGGAGCCGTTTCAGGATCTGCTATTGGCACAGTGAAGAACAGATTGAGCCGCACAACTTTTATAGAGAGCAAAACGAAAGTGAAGGAAACAAAAAAGGGGGAATTCAGAACCTGTGACTTACTCAAAAAACTATGGATCAGATGAGTTTGAGTCTAAAGCGATGTCTTAACAAATGTTGTTGGCTATTTACTCCGGCCATACACTTCAAAGTGCCCTATCTGCACTGCGTAGGACACACATAATGGACTGTACACGAAATATTTTCCAAGGCTAAACATGATTTTTACTACTACTCGACAACACTTCTTGTATAGATATCAAGTTTCAACCATGAGGGGTGTTGTACGAACAATTATTGACACTGTGTCCCAACAGTTAAAGGTGCTACCTCTACATTGCATAGGGAACACATAATGGACTGTACACGAACTATTATATGTCATACGAACAATTATGTGCTAATAATTGTTTGTATGACACCCCTCATGGCTATCCGTAGCCTCCACTGGAGAGATGCATGATGCAAGTCGTTTCAGGTTCTGCTTCTGGCACAGTGAATAATAGATTGAGCCGCACAACTTTTATAGAGACCAAAATAAATAAATAAAGGGAGAATTCCCCGTGGACCGGTAGATCTAGTTTTCAGGACCTGTGACTTTAACTCCAAAAACTATAGATCAGATGAGTTATATACACTTCAAAGTGTCCTATCTGCACTGCGTAAGACACACATAATGGACTGTACACTAAATATTTTCCAAGGCTAAACATGATTTTACTAACACTTCTAGTATTCGCTGAAGCAACTACGCCAAAGCAAGAATTCCTCTGACATGGTGCCATGTCATCACTACACAGGTATCTTAAAAACTCAAATCATTCCGGTTGTTGGGCGGGTTGTAAATACTGTACATTCCAACTTCGTACATGCACATAAGCATGCACTCGGTGGCTTGCCCCTGGTACTACAGTGCCCTCCATACACATTGGAAAGAGGAAGCATTTTGTCTTCTTTTAGCTCTATAGTTTAGATTTGAAATCAAACAATTACTATGAGGTTACAGTAGAGATTCTCAGATTTAATTTGATAAAACTAAGACTCCTAGAAGTAGGGGCGGCGCTAGAGATTTTGGGCCCTATTTTGCCCCCCCCCCCCCCACCACCACCACCACCACCACCCATTTGACGACCCGTAGTTTAATAGACTGGTAGCTCTAGTGTAGTCTAGTGTTAATTACCCAATACTTAGCCTCCTGTCATGTATGAATGTCAGAGGTACATGAGTGGCATCTCTCATTACTGTTGTTTTCTGGCAAAAAGACATGTGAATTCAAAATCAGTTTTGAGGAGTTCATTGAAATTCAATGGTATTTGACATTTTGTGTTTCCAATATGTTTCCAAACGCCAGTAATGCCCCACTGGCTCTAAACACCTCTGTAAAATGTCACAGAACAGACACAGATGTACTTCATACCCTGCTATTACTTTTCACCACTAGGTGTCAGTATTTAGTTAGAGACCTACCCTATAGCTAGTAGATAACTATAAGAAATTGAGTGTAGGCCTTGCTACTGCAAACTTCCTCAGTAAACAAACTTCCCAGTTCATCCACTTGTCTCCTTCATTTATTGATTCATATACAGTACCAGTCAAACGTTTGGACACACCTTCTCATTCAATGATTTTTCATTATTTTCATTATTTTCTACATTGTAGATTAATATTGAAGACATCAAAACTATGAAGGAACACATGGAATTATGTAGTAAACAAAAAAGTGTTATAACAAACAAACCAGAATATGTTTTATATTTTAGATTCTTCAAAGTAGTAGAATGAAGATTTGAACAACACAAGCAACAACAATGCAACACAAACAACACAAAAATGTCAAATGGGAGAGAACACAACCCCTTAACCTCAAAAAAGTGCACTCGAACAGCTCTAAATGAGCTACATAAACACTGTTCAACAGCCCCAAATGAGGCAGATATAAATATACAGTTTCAATGACTTAAATGCCAAAATCAGGGCAATGCAAGGGCAATGCAAACCTCTCCAAAAATGCTCTGGAGTTGCATTTTATAAATTGCATTTAGGAGAGCAAGAGAGGTACAGTCAGAGGGGAAAGTGGCAGAAAATATCAAATTGAGATGCCTGACTTCACTCTCAAACTGAGGTGTTATCAATGGCTGACACACAGAAGCAATAGTACTGTCACTCAACTGCCCAACTTTAAGTATGGCCGCAAATTCCTCGACAATATTTGCTGTGGTTTGGAACCGAGTGTCCAAGTCACTTATTATCTGGTCCATGGCATTGAAAAACAGTGTTACGAAATGTTGTTTCTGTCCTGTCCTCCTGACCTGTTTATTCAGGTGTCTCGTCATGGAACCTCTTCCTCCTCCTCTCGCGGCTAAGTTCTTTTTTAAATTGAAGTGGAACCCCCATTTGATTAGCAATCAATGATGCCTCAGAGAAGAGAGCATCCCATCCATTTCTCAGAGCCTGCAATCACCTATGTCTATTCCTAGATCTGAAAGCACACCCTCTATTATCCCTGTTATTTCGCTTCCAGTTTTTCTGTTGACATTTTTGAATTCAACGAACCTTTCAGTAATCTCCCATTCCTCTGTGTCGTTATTATAATGAACATATCGTATGAGCACAACATTTTGCTCAGTGTGGGAAATGTCTGGCGTAGCGTCACAGATAATTCCATAGTAGATTGCATCCTCCCTTTCCTTCAGAATGGTTTTCAAAAACCATTGCCACACAATTCAATAAACTCATTCTGTATGTCTGAGATCAAATAATGAGTTAGCCGGGTTTCTTTTTTTTTATGTCCTGATTTTCTGTAAGTGGTCTTTCAGCAGAGGATCATAATGTGCCAAAAGATCTAGCGTGCCTAGGAAATTTCCATTGTGGACATCGCCTAAATCTTTAGTTTTACCTATAAAAGGTAAATTCCTTGATGCCAAGTGCAGAGTGACATGAAGGAGTCTCTTCAAGAGAGCCTTATTTCTCTCCATTTCAGATTGTAGTTCTCTTTGCAACTGATGGTCGATGCCAGTTGCAGCCATAACAGAACACTGCAGATCATCTTCTTCTGACACCAGTACATGTGGCTCAGTATCTAATGCATCCTTATTATCTGAGCCTCACTTTGTCCCTTGCACTGGATGTTCTTCTCTGCTGCTTCCTCCTCCTCATCTGTGCTGCTGTAACTGTTGGCACTCTCCATTGCCTCTTCTGTTTCAAACCCGGTGGTTCTGCTTGTCTCCTCTCTGGCTGCATGGCTTGAAGAGGGCCCTGGCTCTGTAGTAACCATAAGGTACATAATTCACAATCTGTCCTATAACAGTATTAACATAGTAATAATACATGGAAATAGAGTTATCATAATACATTAACATTCTGCCGATTGATCTGGAATGAGCTGGGCTGCATACTTGATTAGTAGCAGTGGTTGATTGAAAAAAATTATAAATCATTAAAATGGTAACAAAAGTGGCAATACCCCCTTTACACCACATGAGCTAGCTTAAATGTTGTCCAGAAAGCTAACAATGTTATTTTAATGGGCCAGTTGTCAATGTACATTACTGGAAGAATTTAATAAGCTAAATGTTACCATTAGCTAAAGTTATATTCCATGCTTGCTAGCCAGCTAGCTGCTCACATGGTAATAGGGCATACATTAAAATATTCAAAATCTGTCGGTATGAGCCTTAACCCCAAAAAACTTCAGCTTCATGGATTGCACTGCTGTAAACATATTATCAACAAAATACTACTCACCTCCTTCTACTACAACTGGGAGGTGTGTTGAAGGAAGGGTTTCTAACCCTGAAGCTGCATCTGTGCACGATGAGGGGAGATCTGATTAGTGAACAAGCTAGTTAGCATGTATGCTAGTTAGCTAGCTATAGCAAGAGTGTGCACTAGCTGGCTACAGATTCACTGAGCTCTATTAATTATTAGGACCAAAATTGCACTCATCTCATTTTCGGTGGCGATAAAGGTAACCTACCAAATATTTAAGTGAAATGACACTGACACTGCGCTGTAAGTTAACTTAACTTGTTAGTTGGCTAGATCATCCAGCCATCATAAACCAGAGTAATGTTGGTTAGGTAGCTACGTGTAACTCATAAACTCATGTTAAACTTATATAATTATATAATGAGTAGTTTTAAACATGTCTGAGGTACTGGTTTAGTCTTTGTGACAAATAATAATTCCAAGATATTGAATGAGACAAGAAGACAAACCACGAGTGCTTCTAACCTTCAGATCATCTTAGGTTTACTCACATCAATACTCGTACCTCTCTACTCAGACTGACAAAGCTTTGATCTCATTTAATTTTCCCTTTTTGGCGCTCAATGACAAATATTTCCTATAAATAAAAATGTGCTGTATATTTTGAATAATTTTGTAAAATATAGACTAGTTGTATTTTTAAAACAGGTAGTGCTACAGGTAGAACAGTGCTATTTCCAATTATTCCAACACAATTTTGTAATCTGTTAGTAAGGATGTCATGATCAACTGTATCAAATGCAGCGCTTAAATCTAAGAGTACTAATATTGTGAGTTTATTGTCATCCATATTCATTCTTAAGTCATTTACGACCTTAACTAGTGCTGTCTCCGTACTCTGGTGGGGACGAAAACCAGATTGAAATTTCTCAAGTGTACTCATGAAGGTAATCATTTAGCTGTCTGAATACTAGTTTCTCAAGAATTTTATTTAAAAAGGAAAGGTTTGAAAGAACTTCATCCTCCAGGCAATTAAACACAGTCTTAAAAAAGGTGGTGGGGATGGGGTCAAGTGAGCAGGTAGAGGGTTTTAGTTCCATAACTTCTTTCCTCAGCATTTCTTTATCAATAGCAGCAAAACCATTCATAGTGATGTTAGCCACTTAGTAGTGTTCGAAGACAGGGGCTCACGCACATTCTGAAAAACATGTTTGAGGTCCAGCCTGATTTTTGATATCTTGTCCCTGAAAAATGTGCAAATTCTTCGCTTGTTGATACTGAGGAGAATAAAGCATGTTTTTTTGGGGCTGGATCTATGAGGCTGTCAATAATTGAGAAAAGTATTCTAGGATTATTAAGATTATTAGAAATCAGCTTTGAGAAATTAGCTTGCTTGCATTTCTAATTGCTCTGTTGAAGTTGTCAAAAAAAAATATGTCAAAATGGACTTGCAGCTTAGTTTTTCCCCATTGACGTTCAGCTCAGTTTTTCTTTAAGTTAATTATATCCCCTGTTCTCCATGGTGGTTTCTGTTTAGATTTAGTCTTCTTAAATTTGGTTGGTGCTACAGTGTCAATGGTAGTCTTTAACTTATTATTATTGACTAGGTCATCACAAGAGGACGGAAGGATCTGTGCGGGTATGTTATTAAAATGATTAACAAAAGTTTCAGCAACTTCCGGGGTAAGATAGCGTTTTGTAACAACCTACTCAGTAGTAAAGCTAGAAGATAATAATAATGCAGTGAAAAAGATACAGTAATGGTCTGAGAGTGCCAAGTCAATAAGGATTAGGGGGTACACATCAACCCTTAGGCCATGAGTAATAATTAGATCTAGCATGTGACCTTGGTTGTGTGTCGGCTCATTAACATGTTAAATGAAGTCCATGGAACTCAACATTTTCAGGAACCCAGCAGCTCTAGAGTCGGCCACGTTATCTACATGTAGATTAAAATCACCCAAAAGCATAATGTTGTCATAATTTGTACTGACAATGGACAACAATTCAGAGAATTCATCCAGGAAGATAGGACACTGTAGCCTTGGCTACAGACCTCATCTAAATGACACTTCGATCTTAGGGTGCAGATATCACGTCTTCCCAAATGGTCTAGCGGATAGGAATCTGCCGCTTCTTAAGCAGGGGGGCAGGTTCGATTCCCGTCATGGCAAATGATTCTTGTAGAAAAATAAAATGAGTCCCAACGTGTGCAACAGAACAGTTCGAAATCTCTTTACATTTTCTTTGTTCATTTTAAGTGTAGAAAAAATATTTCGTTTGTGACCATTTTTTTCTGCCGTTTTGACAACATTCTCATGACTAGAAAGAACACAAGGCTGTCTGCTGAAGGACGCTTGACTGTAGATTTTCGCTTCGTGTCAAAAGGACTCCCTGACGCACACTTTTTCAAAGTAGGTGAATTCATCAGATCTGTTTGAAACATTGCATTTTATCCATTCACGACGACTGCTTAGATACTGCAGCACACTTGCTCCATATACATTGCCCATGAGCGCAGAGCTTGTATTTGTCAATGTAACAACTTTGCTCCATCACGCCGGTTCGACGCCCCTGTAGGCACATGTTTCTCCAATTCCTTTGTGTTTCAGGCAAGTGTTAGAAATTATTTTTATAAAAACTGTTTATTATTGCTATAATAAAAATACATTACTGCAGTGTGCTAAATTGACTAATGTGATGGCCTGTTGATAAATGAGAGATGAATCAAGCATTAGTCCCATGGTACATTGGATTAATACATGGAGAGGTTAAGCCAGGTCATCAGGAAAGATGTTGCAACACACGCTTACACAAAGAGCTATAGTGGAAAGTACCAGGCTAGGGAGGACAGGCTAGGGAGGACATACCAGAGTAGGTATCTTATCTCTTACAGGGTGCTGACTCCGCAGCTGGGATGAATGGTGTGACCAGCCCGTGAACAACAAGGGATGCCAAGTCTAAACCATGGTTCCTCCCCAACCAAATAGCCAATCATAATCATTTTGTATTCTGTAAATACTTTGTTTGACTGTTTGAATGCATCCATTTTTGGAAGGTTGGTTACAGATTAACAGCTTGCTGACTGTGATTTTCTTCGCCAAAAGTGGTCCTTGTACAAGCCTAGAATTTTGACATATAAATAAATAGCTAAAAGTAAGAAGTAGTTTGTCTTCTCCTTCAAATAAAGAACACGTTTTCTCACACAAGCCACTGTGATGTAAGACGCCTTTACGCATACATCTTTTCGATGCTTAGACAGTAATGACATAATTCATGTTTACATTTCTTTAATTTTCTATGCATTGTCGTTATTCGTGACGCATCAATGACCAATTGATTATATGGCAATGCAATGAAAAAAGCGTGTGGAAACAGCCGTTAATAATAGATTTGAGAAACACATTTTTTCAATGGTGGCCGCATGGCATTCCTGTGCAGGTTACAATGGTCATTTTTCAAAACGACAAAGATATTTAAACACCTGATTATTTGTTTGGTGTGCTCTATGGCCTCGGCTACAGACCTCATCGAAATGACACTAAGATCTTAGGGTGCAGATATCACGTCTTCCCAAATGGTGTAGCGGATAGGAATCTGCTTTTTTTTACCCCGGCTACCACGGTTCGAATCCCGTCATGGCAAATGATTCTTGTAGAAAAAGAAAATGAGTCCCAACGCGTGCAACAGAACAGTTCGAAATCTCTTTAGATTTGCATCGCCATGAACATTGACGTATGATGCCTTTACGCATACAGCTTTTCAAAGCTTAGACAGTAATGACATGATTCATGTTGACATTTCTTTCATTTTTGATGCATTATCGTTATTCGTGACGCATTTTTACGCATTTTACATTTTGACGCATGATTACATGGCAATGCAATGAACAAAGCGTTTCCAAATAGCCGTTGATGAAAGATTTCAGAAACACATTTCTTCAATAGCAGACGCATGGCATTTCTGTGCAGGTCGCAATGGTCATTTTTCATTCTCATGACGATGAAGAACACAAGGCTGTCTGCTGAAAGACGCTTTACTGTAGATTTTCGCTTTGTGTCAATAGGACTCCCTGACGCACACTTTTTCAAATTAATAGTATTCGTCAGATCTTTTTATAATATTACATTACATTTACATTCATGGCATTTAGCAGACGCCTTTATCCAAAGTGATTTACAACACATACATTTGTTTAAGTAAGTGAATCATCTATCTGTCAGTCTTCATAAGATAAAGTAATCAATGCTCAGACTGCAGGCCATTGGCAGTCACAATGCTAGAAGAAGATTTTTTTTTTTTTAACAAGAGAAAAACAGGGGGATGGTGGGGGTGAAGAGATCTCTAGGGTTGGGGTTATGGTTAGTACAGGGGGGTAGTCGGGGTGAAGAGGTCTTTAGAAGGTTAAGATGTATCCTGAAGAGATGGTTTCAATCTACGGCTGAAGATTGGTAGTGACTCTGCAGTCCTGACAGCAGCGGGAAGCTCATTCCACCAGCGGGGCGTCAGGACAGTGAAAAGCTGTGACCGAGTAGTGCGGCTGCTGCATCCAGCCGAGGTGGAAGAGTGGAGTGATTGTGCAGGGGTTTGGGGGCTAACCATTGCTTGCAAGTAGGGAGGGGCTGTTCCCTTTGCAGCCCCGTTGGCAAGCACCAGGCTCTTGAATCTGATGCGAGCTGCTACCGGGAGCCAGTGGAGGGTGCGGAGGAGGGGAGTGACATGGGAGAATTTAGGGAGATTGAACACCAGACGGGTGGCAGCGTTCTGGATGAGCTGCAGAGGCCTGATGGTGGAGGTGGGGAGTCCGGCCAAGAGTGCGTTGCAGTAGTCAAGGTGAGAGATCACACATGTTTGGACCAAAAGTTGTGCTGCTTCTCTTGTGAGGAATGGACGTGTCTTTCTGATGTTGTAGAGGAATCATTTATTGCCAGTTATACATAAGACAATGAAAAAGTTACTGTCTAGTGCTCAGTTCAGGCAATGTGTCTCATTGGTCAAATTAGAAAGTGTTATTCATGATAGTTTGTCATTGGGAGGAACTTCAGTTCCCTGGCCCACAGTATAATAGCTTTGTAATACAATGTTCAGGAGACAGAGGTCAGAGACAGAACCTAAAATTGTCCTCCATCACCATCTCCATCCCTCCTTGTAGGGCTCTTCTTCTGGGTAGCTGCTGTTTTCCTGGATAGAGACAGGTATGAGAGTCACATGACTGACTACAGTCATGATCACCTAAAAGCCAGTGTTCAGAATACAGATCAAAGGATCTCTTGGAAGTCCTTTTTAAGGAGAATATAAGATCACAATACAATCCTAACCCTTCTAAAGAATGTGTTATGTACAAAAATCACAGAAGCCTTAGCTCATAAGACCAAATATATGTGAAGATAGTACCACTTAGTGGGACATGGAGCATATGAATAGATGGTATATCTGTTATATCTGTTGGTTGTATGACTTCCCCCTTGATGTCATACAACCAACGATACCAAGATGGCGGCGCGTGCACACGCAGCGACCACTCGCGCTCCAGAGAATGCGGTGTTTTGTTTGTTTAATAAGTGTTTGCCCGAAAGTTTGTCGTGTTCGTCTCGTCTGTCTGCGTCGAAATACAAGTACAGTCGACAGGCTCTGCTAGACATCTGCGAGAGCAAGATTTACAACGTTTTGGACACCACAACAGAGACACTCAAAGAGCTCGGATTACTTCGCCGGCCCGCGACTACTCGACCCGACCCGACTCGACTCGACTCGACTGCCAACACTCCCCCGGAAAGGAGAGGTCGGAAGCGGTGCGCGAGGAAGCAGAAGAGGGGCAAGCGCGGAGGTATCCGGGCTAGGCTAGCGGCTAGTCCAACTCGCCCAGCCATACCATCCATCATCCTGGCCAACGTACGATCCTTGGACAACAAAATGGATCATATACGATTGCTGAGGTCAGCGAATCGGACAGTGAGTAACTGCTGTGTACTTGTTTTCACTGAAACATGGCTGAACGACAACATCCCCGACTCCGCTGTACAACTTGAGCAGCTGACATGCTATCGAGCGGACAGAGCCCTCGTCAACGGAGGTAAACAGCGTGGCGGCGGAGTTTGTGTTTACATTCGTGATGCGTGGTGCCGGGACGCTGTGGTAGTATGCAGACACTGTTCACCACTGGCGGAGTTTATGATCATAAAGTGCCGTCCTTTCTATCTGCCGAGGGAGTTTACTGCGGTCTTGCTAGCCGCAGTATACATCCCTCCAACCTCCAGCAACAGTGACAGGAATGCGGCACTTTGTGAACTGTACCAGGCCATCAGTGAACAACAGACAGCACACCCAGATGGATTTACCATCCTCGCTGGAGATTTTAATCATGCTGACCTTAAGACTGTCCTACCAAAACTCCATCAGCATGTCAATTTCCCAACAAGAGGGGAAAACACCTTGGACTTGGTCTACACTTCTCACAAAGGAGCATACAAGGCCTCCCCCCTCCCCCACATCGGACTCTCTGATCACATCACTGTCATGCTAATGCCAGCATATAGGCCCAGAGTGAAAGTCGGAAAACCGGTCCGGAAAGAGATAACTGTGTGGCCGGAGGGGTCCAGGTCTGCTCTCAAGGACTGTCTTGCAACAACAGACTGGGACATGTTCAAGCAAGCAGCCACACAGAACAACCATACGGACAATGAGGAGCTCACAGACACTGTCCTCTCCTACATCCGTAAGTGCTCTGATGATGTGACCCACAAAAAGACCATCATCACTCGGGCTAACCAGAAGCCATGGCTGACAGGGGCAGTCCATCGGCTGCTGAGGGCCAGAGACAAAGCCTTCAGAGCCGGGGATGAAAATGGCCTAAGAACAGCGAGAGCCAGCCTGTCCCGTGGCATCAGGAAAGCAAAACGGGACTACACCAACAAGATTACCTGCCACTTCAAGGACAGCAGAGACACGCGGAGCCTGTGGCAGGGCATTCAGACCATAACGGACTACAAGCCCGCGCCACAGACCTGCGACAACAACATCTCTCTGCTCAACAACCTCAACAGCTTCTTTGCACGGTTTGAAGCAACAAACACAACAAGCCCACAGAAAACCCCACCCCCCCCCCACGATCAGGTCCTGTGCCTGTCTGCTGCCAGTGTGAAGAGGACACTCTCTACCATCAACCCCCGCAAAGCAACAGGCCCAGACAACATCCCAGGCCGTGTGCTGAGGGACTGCGCAGAGGAGCTTAAGGATGTCTTCACGGACATCTTTAACACTTCTTTGCGTCAAGCTGCTGTCCCATCACATTTCAAGACCTCCATCATCATACCTGTGCCAAAAAAATCCGCTCCATCCTGCTTCAATGACTATCGCCCTGTAGCACTGACCCCCATCATCATGAAGTGCTTTGAACGGCTAGTCATGTCTCACATTAAGTCCATCCTCCCCCCCACCCTGGACCCCTTTCAGTTTGCATACCGAGCAAAACGTTCCACAGAGGACGCAATCTGCTCTGCTCTCCACCCAGCCCTCACCCACCTGGAAAAAGCAGACTCATATGTGAGAATGCTTTTCATAGACTTTAGCTCAGCATTTAACACCATAATCCCGCAACAACTGATCTGTAAACTGGACCAGCTGGGGCTCAACACCTCCCTCTGCAACTGGCTGCTGGACTTCCTCAGCGAGAGACCACAAGCAGTACGAGTCGGCAACAACACCTCGAGCAGCATCACACTCAGCACAGGGGCCCCCCAAGGCTGTGTGCTCAGTCCCCTGCTCTTCACCCTGCTGACTCACGACTGCACATCAACCCACAGCACCAATCACATGGTGAAGTTTGCGGACGACACAACTCTGGTGGGTCTCATCTCCAAGAACGACGAGACCCACTATAGAAAGGAGGTCAACCTTCTGACCACGTGGTGCAGAGACAACAACCTCCTGCTGAATGTCAGCAAAACGAAGGAGATTGTGGTCGACTTCCGGAGAGGGCACACCGAACACCCACCACTGACCATTGATGGTGCTGCTGTGGAGAGAGTGAGCAGCACCAAATTCCTGGGGGTGCACATCAGTGAGGACCTCTCCTGGACCACCAACACCGCATCACTGGCGAAGACAGCCCAGCGGCGCCTCTACTTCCTCCGCAAGCTGAAGCGAGCGAAAGCTCCCACACCTATCCTGACAACATTCTACCGAGGCACCATTGAAAGCATCCTGTCCAGCTGCATCACTGTGTGGGGCGGTAGCTGCACCGAACACAGTAGGAAAGCACTGCAACGCATTGTGAACACAGCTGCTAAGATCATTGGTGCCCCACTCCCTTCCCTGCAAGAGACTTACTCCACCCGCCTCACCCGCAAAGCTACCTCGATTGTGAGCGACGCAAGCCACCCCGCACACAGTCTGTTCAGCCTCCTGCCTTCTGGAAGAAGGTATAGGAGCCTCCGTGCCCACACCACCAGACTCACGAAAAGCTTCATACCCCAAGCTGTCAGGAAGCTAAATTCTCTCCCCTCACTTCCCCCAGCCACATCCTCCAAGCTGTCAAGAAGCTGAAACCACCACCCCCCCTCCCAACCCTTCAGCGCCCCCCCCCAAAAAAACACTACGGACCCTGGACAATCCACTATTCTATTGCTACAATGCACTATTGCACTATTATTATTTTTTTTATACAGAATACACAGTATTTGGCTGCTACTTACTGTCTTTACTGACTGCTCTTTTTGCACTGTTTAAATTATTTTTATTGAATGTTTTACTTTTAGTATGTGTTATCTGTTGTGCCTGGGCACTTTATCTGTCTCACCGTGGGAGAGTGAGAAACGTCCTCTCGATTCCTTTGTATGTCTTGACATGTGAAGAATTGACAATAAAGCCACTTTGACTTTGACTTTGACTTTGATGTCTGGCGGTTCCTGGGGTCCAGACTCCAGTCCTGCATCGAGCACTCTGATTGGCTGTTAAATACAGCCCTCTGATTGGCTGTAATATCGAGCCCTCTGATTGGCTGTAATATCGAGCCTTCTGATTGGCTGTTAAATAGAGCCCCCTGATTGGCTGTTAATATCGAGCTTTCTGATTGGCTGTTAAATACAGCCCTCTGATTGGCTGTTAAATAGAGCCATCTGATTGGCTGTTAATATCGAACCTTCTGATTGGCTGTTAAATACAGCCCTCTGATTGGCTGTTAAATACAGCCCTCTGATTGGCTGTTAATATCGAGCCTTCTGATTGGCTGTTAAATACAGCCCTCTGATTGGCTGTTAAATACAGCACTCTGATTGGCTGTAATATCGAGCCTTCTGATTGGCTGTTAAATAGAGCCTTTTGATTGGCTGTTAATATCGAGCTTTCTTTTTTTTATTTTTTATATATGTTTTTACGGCATTTCTGCTTTATTGGGATAGAGACAGTAGAGATTGACAGGAAGGATGGGAGAGAGAGAGGAGGGATGACATGCAAGATAGGTCGAGGGTCGGAATCGAACCAGGAACCTTGCGATTACATGGTAAGCGCATTAGTGTGCTACGCCACTAAGCGCCCCAATATCGAGCTTTCTGATTGGCTGTTAAATACAGCCCTCTGATTGGCTGTTAATTAGAGCCATCTGATTGGCTGTTAATATCGAGCCTTCTGATTGGCTGTTAAATACAGCCCTCTGATTGGCTGTTAAATGTGCGTAAGGACTCCCTAACACACTTTTTTAAATAGGTGAATTCATCAGATCTGTTTGAAACATTGCATTTTATCCATGCACGACGACTGCTTAGATACTCGCAGCACAGTTGCCCCATATAAATTGCCCATGAGCGCGGAGCTTGTCTTTGTCAATGTAACAACTTTGCTCCATCAGGGGGAGATGCCGGTTCGACGCCCCTGTAAGCACATGTTTCTCTAATTCCTTTGTTTCAGGCAAGCCACTGTGACGTCAGCCGCCTTTCCGCATACAGCTTTGCGATGCTTAGACAGTAATGACATAATTCATGTTTACATTTCTTTAATTTTCGACGCATTGTCGTTATTCGTGACGCATCAATGACCAATTGATTATATGGCAGTGCAATGAAAAAAGCGTGTGGAAACAGTCGTTAATGATAGATTCGAGAAGCACATTTCTTCAATGGTGGCCGCATGGCATTCCTGTGCAGGTGACAATGATCATTTTTCAAAACGACAAAGATATTTAAACACCTGATTATTTGTTTGGTGTGCTCTATGGCCTCGGCTACAGACCTCATCGAAATGACACTTAGATCTTAGGGTGCAGATATCACGTCTTCCCAAATGGTCTTTAGGAGAAGAAGTGCTACGTGGGCGAAAGTGCAAATATAGGCCTGCCTATATAAATAGATAATAACAATTATAAGATAAAAAGAAAATACTGGGGACATGTAATAAATTAGTAATAAGCATAGTGATAAGACAATTAGAGATAACAGGACGTAAAACCCCATAATAAAGTGGCCATGCGTAAGTGTCGTGATATATTAACAAACATTTTCGAAAAATGGTAGACGGTAATAAGTGCTGATGTCCTACAATTCGAGAAAATCACACACTATATATACATACATATGTAAACCACACACAGAGACACAAATACATGTACATGAAAGTGATAAAGTATAATACATGCTTTAGTATAATAAATACAAATATATATATATATATATATATATATATATATATATATATATATTATATATACACTCAACAAACACTTTATTAGGAACACCTGTACACATTCTCATGGTGGAGGTGGTGTAATGGTGTGGAGAATGTTTTTTTGGCACACTTTGGGCCTGTTAATACTAATCAATCATATTGCTTGAATGCCACAGCCTATTTGAGTATTGTTGCTGACCATGTGCATGCCTTCATGGCCACAATTTACCCATCTTCTAATGGCTACTTACAGCATGATAATGCACCATGTCGCAAAGCAAAAGTCGTCTCAAACTGGTTTCAGAAACATAACAATGAGTTCTGTGTTCTTCAGTGGCCTTCCCAGCCACCAGATCTGAATCAAATAGAACACCTTTGGGATGTGGTAGAACGGGACATTCACAGCTTGGAAGTGCACCTGAAAAATCTACAGCAATCGCGTGATGCAATCATGTCATCATGGACCAGAATGTCAAAGAAATGTTATAAACATCTTGTGGAATCAATGCCACAATAAATTGAGGCTGTTTTCAGAGCAAAGGGAGGCCCTACCCAGTATAGTATAGTGTTCCTCATAACATGCTCAGTGAGTGTGTATATACAGTGGGGGAAATAAGTATTCAACACATCAACAAATGTTTAATTCAACATATTTCCATTGCAGCCATTTACATGAAATTTAGATCAGACATAGGTATTAACTCAGTAAAACTACTCAGCTAAAGAATTTGTAACACTCCAATCTATAAAAAAAAGTTGTGCAATTCTCCAGGGGAAGGAGAAGGACTGGAGAGGAGGGGGAGCCCAACGGGCCTGCCGAGCCAGAAAAGAGCCACTCCAACAGCAGCACGCTGTCCGGCTGGCGGGACAACATCATCTTCGTCAACGAGGTCTTCCACCAGGTACAGCTGACCCTGTATCCTTTGCTGCAGTGTTGACAGGAGGCTGCTGCTGAGGTTCCTCCACTGCTGCACTGCCTCACACATCCAGCAGGGGGCAGCAGCAGAGCAGCTCAGGGCTCTGCAGCACAGGCAGGATTTCTCCTGCTCCTCCTTTTTGGACCTGTAAGCATAGGAGCAGAGGGACACAGCACAGAGCTCATCCTACAAGACTGTGAGGTGGAGGAGGCCAAACTAGACCAGCTATTCCACTTAGACACAGTCCGTCTGGGGTAAGGACAGACACACTGATCTCTGATGAGGAGGAGGGAGGAAGATTTCTCATTGTACAATGTACGCTCCCTCCTCTGTCTCCCCTCAGCTCCAGCAAAGCCCTCCTCTTGCAGCTCCTGTACCTGGTCCCTGTGGGAGGTGAGAGGGGGGTGGTGAGGCGTGCTGTGTTCCTCTGCAGTGCCCTGGGTGGAGAGCTGGACCTCAGTGAGACCACAAACCAAAGTTATACATAGGTAGTATATAGCTGGTATATGATTCCAATTCTCAGAATGAGCCATGAATCAGGAAATTTGGTGTTTCACATAAATAGCAATGTTTTTTTTAATTGTTTTTTATGACTGCCATGGGAGTGGCTGTGGACAAAATCTGCGATGGCCCTATATCCAATTACATTTTTGAAGTCCCTCTCTATCAGAAGAGGTCTTATGCTCTCATCTTTAAACCCAGATGAACATGTATTTTAATCTGAACTGTCTTAGTCTAAAATATATTATATTATAATATATTATATGTTATATCTTAAATATAACTTGAAATGGTGACTGAATACTGCTTGAGTTTGTTTTGTGTGAATCTGTAATGACACCAACTCTCATTACAGACCATTATTGACCAATAAGACACTTTGCTAAATTTCTATTTCTATCTCTCCACTGGACGAAAATCATTCCTATGGGATTTCCCATAGAGTGAAATAGGGCAGATTTCTTGACAGATTTCATGTTGACAGAATAGCAGACTCCAAAGTCTCAACTACCCAGCTTAAGCATATTGAACAACACTTATTGGATTTGTGTTCTAATGGCCTACTCTATGTTACTACTCTAACTCTATGTGATAGGTGTTGGGTTTTAATAACGGAGACTGAAGCCAGAGCTAACTTCGGAGCGTGCTCTCCATTTTATTAACCAAAATGCCACTAATTAAAAAACAGGTACGGTCACGTGAATCACACGCTGCCGTAAAACACATTGCACTGACGCAGCAGTGCCAGATGTAACAATAGGTTTAGGAATTGTTATCTGGGTTTCGTTCTTCCTGGTACATCATCTAGGAGTACCTTCTGACTATGTGCAACACTCACACACACATGCTAGATATTCTGCCCGATGGGAGGGCAGGACAGTGATGTCAGGTTTGTGTGGACATTTGATTGTTGTTGTTGTAATGCCTTAATTACACCTTATGTAGTAGAATTTAAATCATGGTATTTTGAAATAACATACCGTTAACCAGAGCTGTTGATTCATTCAGAGACTTTATTCACAGAGAACGAAGCCGGGTCAGGTTTGCAAAGTTGAACCCCTTTCACTTCCGTTACCTGTCCTTTTATAAACATCACACAGGTTAACGCCGTTCATTCAAATTCCTGTCTACTTACACCAATGATATTTAAGAACTACATTTCGTCATCCAGGGGCTACTCCCACCTGACGGGGGAGATCAATTGACCTAGGCTGTTTACAAAAGCCATCTGTCCTGGCTGTTTACAACTGTGTTTATTACTCATCTATCCTGTTTTTGCAGGTTTGATCTATTGTACTCCATTGTGTTCATACCCTCTAGTCAACCCCCACTTATCTGATCTCACCCCTTCTGAGATGTTCCAGGACCATCTGGTGTCCTTGTGACCTTTTCCCCTAGGTTTGGGATTACAACCCTTATATTGTCTTTAAATTTACCATACTTATTTGGCTCTGTTCTAACCTACCACTCTAGTCTTACACACACGTTGCTAGGGAAATGGCACAAGAAAAACGCAATCCTAGCAATGACAATTGTCAGGAGCACTAATTATTCTGCTCTGCATTTAATGCGTTGTTTTTAGCACTCAATGTTTTATTTATTTTGTGTTTGCGTGTCTGTCTAATTTTTTGGCTGTCTAATTTATTTTCTGTTTGTGGCTATCTAATTTTGGTTAGATACACTTGAAGGAGGACAGTACACTAGACGTTTACTTAAGACTGATGTAATATTCAAACCGTCTCACACTACAGGAGGTGTTTACTATGCCCTGACTGATATCAGGACTTTGGCAGAGGAGATGGATAAATTGGCTAATGGTACCACGTAATCACGAGAAATGTTGGGAAATGAGACTAATATATAATAATATATGCAATTTAGCTACCGCTTTTATCCAAAGCGACTTACATTGCAGTGAGTGCATACTTTTTTCAGTATGTATGGTCCCAGCAGAAATCTAACCCACAACCTAAGCGTTGTTTGCGCCATGCTCTACCAACTGAGCCACAGAGGACCAGGAATAAAGTCCCAGAGACCCAAATTGTCAACATTCTAGAGCACCAAGGGCGACTTCATTTTGTAGCCAATCCAAGTATTATTGCTAGGTGAATACCACATAAAACACTTGGCACTCCAGGTGGTGAGTGTACCGGAATTCTTTGGCAGTGAGTGAGTTAAACGCAGATGACGGTTCAAGATACAGCATCAGTAGACAAACATGTTTTGCAGCGCTCACTCAGTCCTGTACATCATGCATGCTCATGGTGTCAACTCAACGTATTGTATGTGTGAAATAGGACAAGCAGATCTCACTCACTAGTAAGATGAGGAAAGTGGTTCTTTTATATTTCCTGTTGTTACTTTTATATTTTTTCATGTTTTTATTATTCATTTAGGTAATTCTTGATTATTATACTTTGTTTAAAATAATCAAAGAGGGGACTGTTGGAATTGTGCAATATTCTATGTGCCTCTCGACCTTTCACCTA
Source organism: Argentina silus (assembly GCF_951799395.1). Taxonomy (NCBI): domain Eukaryota; kingdom Metazoa; phylum Chordata; class Actinopteri; order Argentiniformes; family Argentinidae; genus Argentina; species Argentina silus. The sequence goes on from NC_139666.1 coordinate 22,229,026, forward strand.
GTGGTACCATGCCATAACCAGTACACAATGCAGAGACATGAAATCAGATGCTAGGGAATGGGGGGCCTAGGACCTGTAGCCCTCCAAGGCCAAATTCCATTGCAAGTCTATATATTCTAGTAGTAGTGTTACTATACTGGTACACAGTACACAGTGTGTCTTTATTCTTGATGTAAAGTTGGAGGACATTACATATGAATTAGTTTAGTTGTGTTTACTTAATGTGGGGATGAAATATGTTCCTCTGACACTAGACACCAAAATCACTACTATAGAGAGTGAAATGTTTGATTCTGTCTTTGAGATTCTTATAGCCCAATTTTGTGCAATAATATCTATTTACTAAAATCTGATCTTTAAGAAAGATATTTTTCTCCCTCTTTACGCAGTCTTGGATATTGCTCTGTTAAAGAGAAACAATGTTTCTTCTGGAACTTTTTCAAGTTTAATTGTGGTATGATTTCTGAGTAGTTTCTTGACTATTGAAGTGATTCTACGAGATCATTTCTATAATCTCAGCCTACAGTTCTCAACGTAGCGCTAATGAGTTGGAAACGGGTCCCTGTTACATGCCCTCAGTGTGGTGCGTATGTGTGTGGATTCCACGTAGACCAATGACATCGACACACTTAACAGTAATGCTGCTTCTAAAGTTGGCGATGATAAACTAGGGAGTCTGTGGCTGAATGAGATAAAACAGTGATTCAATTGATTATATTTGTACAAACTATGCATTGATAATTTAGACACAAAATAAGAGGTTAAATAATACAGAAATAGTTATTGCCATATCCCGTAGCTTCTCTTTAATGATTCATTCATAGATAGTGACAATTCAAATAATTTGAAAATATGTGGCTGCACTGTTACTAATGCTATAAATGCAACACATGCTTATAATGTGCAAACTGAATTATAAACCCATTATAAAAGGAAACCTTAGTGTTAAGTGTCACCAAAAGAAAAGAAAACACAGAGACATTAAATCAATTTGAGATACTCTATCACTCATTTATTTGCAAATATATGTAATAAGTGTCTGTAAGTAAAGATAATGAGACTCCGGTGGCCCTGCATATCAGAGAGAGAGAGGGGAAAGGGAGAGAGGGGGGGACATAACAAGAAGGCATGTGAGGTTATTATTTAAACTTTAACTAGAATACTTATTGGATTTCACTGAAGTATCCTTTGCGGTTACCGATGGAGTCTGACCCTGTGGAATTCCTAAAAAAGAGAGAGAAAAAAAGAGAAAGAGAGGGGGAGGGGGAGTGCAACATTAGTGGTAAGAATAAAATTACTTCCAATCATTTAAAATGACTTATTCCGATTACTTAATAGCAAGTGTGTGTGTGTGCCCCCTCAGAAGGACGCCATGAGAAGCTGAAGGTGGTGCTCCAGGAGGCTCGAGACTCCAACGACCAGAGACTCCGTGTTGAAGTACCAGGGAACCTCCTGACCAAACATGTCGTCCAGAAGCATCATCAGCCCGCCCTGAGGTAAGGCTCTGAGTTACTGCTAGTTCACAGTACTCATTTAAACTGAACAATAGATTGGATGCTAAATACTAGAGAGAAGGAACAGTAACAACATCAGAACTTGTCTGTACCTTCAGGTGCAGCAGGCATCTCTCAGCCTCTGGTTTCATGTTGCTGGCAGGCAGGCAGGAGTGTAGGAGAGAGTACAGACGCTCCACAAAACCACCAGGTTGTTGCTCTGGCCCAGCAAACATAGGAGGAGAGAGCAGAGAGTCATATGAACTTGTCAACAAAGTCACCCTGTAACAGTCTTCAGTATAAGAACAGTATTCACCACCACCAGGGGCCTCCCCACCATCACCCCAAACAGAACCAGCTCATAGAGGATGTCTATGAGGTTGACATGGCTAATCTATCAAAAGACAAAAACATTTACAACAAAATAGCAATGATGTTAAAAAGAAGGACCCAATACAGGCACAGGTAATCAATGTGAGACTATTGAAGTGAATGAACTAACCTGATGTTCTGCCAGCTCCATCTCAATGTCACCCTGTTTGGAGGGATCACTCAGGTACCCAACAAGGTCATCATAGGCACGGATGAACTGTGCCTCGTCCTATACAGAACAAGAGAGACAATGTCAGTAAACGGTTGTTACATTTTCTCTTGATAATTCACTCTGTTGGAGGAAGCCAATGTCTTACCTTGTGATTGGCCTGAACCAGTGCTCCCAGCAGGACCTTCCCAGCCACGTACAGCTGGTTCTTGCTCTGGGTGGAATTGAGCAGGGTCTGGTAAAGGGGGAAAAAATAGTGAGACACCATCTGACAGAAGACAGAAGAGAGAAAGCACAGAGAAAGGGTGGTTGACTCACTGTGAAGGCCTGGCGTAGGGTGGTGACCCTCAGGGAAATGTCCTCAGTCCTCTTGGTGGTCAGGTAGAGGCTGTGGGAGAGAATGGCGTATGTAAACCGGTGGAGTTACTAAGTGATAATATGGTAAAGGCTTGATAATATGGTAAAGGCTTAAGTGTTAAGTTTGACCTCATAGCAGTTCTGGCCCTGTGGCTCAGGCTCAGTGTACTGCTGCTGAGCGGGTGTGGAGAAAGAGGCAGCCCCCGACCACGCAGTGGAGGACAGCTGCCCATCCGGTCCCATACGCAGGACGGTATTCACCACACACACACATACACACATACACACATCTCTTTAGCTAAAATGCATGGAGGTGGCTAGCAAGCTAGCTAGTTCAAGCTAAAGGTAACTCTTAGCAACGCCCTTAGACACTGTCAACGGGTTACATAGCCACCTAGTAGCTAACAATGCTATCATTGCTTCTAACTGGCAAAATAATCATTGCACACACAATTTGTGAGATATGTGTCTAGTGTAAAATGTAATTAAATGTCACATACCCTCTGCAAAGTCGCTGTCGCTTTCCTCTTCACGATCGCGAATCTTGCAAAAAAGAAAACACGAACAACCCGTCGTAGAGACTGCAGACCGCAGTCCACGCACTCGCGCAGCCAATCCTGAAAAACACCGAGGCATTTTTCAGTCCGTTTTGCTCAGAAAATCAGCAGGTTTGTGTCGATGTAAACATCAACTGAAGTCTGTTGTTATCTGGAGCGGACTGAACATTCCATAGAATGTTGCTAATGTTCTATATTGAAAGGTTGCATAGCAACACACCGTTTTGAAAATAATGAGTAATAATGATGCATGACATGTATCATGAACACTTTTCTGAATTTCAAAATGCGTTACCATGTGACCTCAAGAAATAGAACATGAGCAGCCTTCTAGGTTTGATCCAGCGCTACGCAGCAACACACCTCTGATGATGTTGACATTCACGAGACCCAGCTAGTCTTCTGAGCGCTAGCATTACTACGCCACTAGCATTAGCAACGAACGGTACTGAGAAACGCAGGTTTGGCTGCGGGAGTGCATGGATAGCGGACTGCCATTTCTACAACAGGTTGTTGTTCCTGTTTTCTTTTTGAGAGTACAGCGACTTCGAAGCAGGTATGTCACGTTTAATTACATTTTACAGTAGACACGTGGTAAACAATTGCATCTGTGTAATGGCATGACTGTTAGTCCGTCAGTAGCAACGGTGGTAGCATTGTTAGCTTTAGCTTGAACTAGCTCGCTTGCTCGTCACCAACATGCATGTTCGACTTGTGCCGTGTTGTTTTAGCAAGACGCATCGAGTGGTTGTCTAACTATCGTTCAGATATGGTCCAACTATCGTCACATACCCTCTCCGAAGTCGCTGCCGTCGCTTCCCTCTTCACGATCGCGGACCCAGCAAAAAAAGAAAACACGGAAGTAAAAACGGCAGGCCGCAGTCAAAACCTGAAAAACACTGAGGCATTTTTCGGCCCGTTTTGCTCCGAAAATCAGCTGGTTTGTGTCGATGTAAACATCAACTCAAGTTTGTTGTTATCTGGAGTGGATTGAACATTCCATAGAATGTTGCTAATGTTCTATATTGAAAGGTTGCATAGCAACATACCATTTTGAAAATAATTCATAATAATCATAGATGACATGCATCATAAAGACTTTTCAAAAATGCGTTACCATGTGACCTCTCGAAATAGAACATGAGCAGCATTCTATGGAATGGTTGATCCAGCGCTACGCAGGAACACACTTCTGTTGATGTTTACATTGAGGAGAACCCGCTGGTTTTCTGAGAGCTAGCATAACTAAGCCATGAGCATTAGCAACGAAAGGTACTGAAAAATGCCTCGGTGTTTTTCACGATTGGCTGCGGGAGTGCATGCGGCAGCGACTGCGATGTTGACATTGACTAGGCCCAGCTGGTCTTCTGAGCGCTAGCATTACTACGCCATTAGCATTAGCAACGAAAGGTACTGAGAAATGCCTCGGTGTTTTTCAGGTTTGGCTGCGGGAGTGCATGGATAGCGGACTGCCATTTCTACGACAGGTTGTTGTTCCTGTTTTCTTTTTGAGAGTACAGCGACTTCGAAGCAGGTATGTCACGTTTAATTGTCACGGTGGTAGCATTGTTAGCTTTAGCTTGAACTAGCTCGCTTGCTCGTCACCAACATGCATGTTCGACTTGTGCTGTGTTGTTTTAGCAACACGTATCGAGTGGTTGTCTAACTATCGTTCAGATATGGTCTTCTGAGCGCTAGCATTACTACGCCATTTGCATTAGCAACGAAAGGTACTGATAAATGCCTCGGTAGTAGGTATGTCACGTTTAATTACATTTTACAGTAGACACATAGTAAACAAATGCATCTGTGTAATGGCATGACTGTTAGTCCATCAGTAGCAACGGTGGTAGCATTGTTAGCTTTAGCTTTAACTAAGACTGTGAGGTGGAGGAGGCCAGACTAGACCAGCTATTCCACTTAGACACAGTCTGTCTGGCGTAAGGACAGACACACTGATCTCTGATGAGGAGGATTTCTCATTGTACGCTCCCTCCTCTGTCTCCCCTCAGCTCCAGCAAAGCCCTCCTCCTGCAGCTCCTGTACCTGGTCCCTGTGAGAGGTGGGCGGTGAGGCGTGCTGTCTCCCTCTGCAGTGCCCTGGGTGGAGAGCTGGACCTCAGTGAGACCACAAACCAAAGTTATACATAGTTAGTATATGATTCCAATTCTCAGAATGAGCCATGAATCAGGAAATTTGATGTTTCACATATAAGCATTAGCAATGTTTTTTTGAATTGTTTTTTACGACTGCCATGGGAGTGGCTGTGGACAAAATCTGCGATGGCCCTATATCCAATTACATTTCTGAAGTCCCTCTCTATCAGAAGAGGTTTTATGCTCTCACCTTTAAACCCAGATGAACATGTATTTTAATCTGAACTGTCCTAGACTATTAAATATAACTTGAAATGGTGACTACTACTTGAGTTTGTTTTGTGTGAACCTGTAATGACACCAACTCTCATTACAGACCATTATTGACCAATAAGACACTTTACTACATTTCTATTTCTATCTCTCCACTGGGTGAAAATCATTCCTATGGGATTTCCCATAGAGTGAAATAAGGCAGATTTCTTGACAGATTTCACGTTGACAGACATCAATAGCAGACTCCAAAGTCACTAGGTCTCAACTACCCAGCTTAAGCATATTGAACAACACTTATTGGATTTGTGTTCTAATGGCCTACTCTATGTTACCTAGTGTTAGGTTTGGGAATTGTTATCTGGGTTTCGTTCTTCCTGGTACATCATCTAGGACTACCTTCTGACTATGTACAACACTCACACACACATGCTAGATATTCTGCCTGATGGGAGGGCAGGACAGTGATGTCAGGTTTGTGTGGTCATTTGATTGTTATTGTTGTAATGGCTTAATTACACCTTATTTGGCTCTGTTCTAACCTACCACTCTACTCTTACACACATGTTGCTGGGGAAATGGCACAAGAAAGACGCAATCCTAGCAACGACAATTGTCAGTAGCACTAATTATTCTGTAATAATGATGCATGACATGTATTTTCAACACTTTTCAAAAATACGTCACTGTAATGTACACAAAAATACGTCACTGTAATGTATTGGCATTATTACAACTTTGTGTTTCCAATGTATTAATAAGGGCTTTCCCTATTGGCTGTGTAAGAGTCCTTAGCTGTTGTGCACATGCGCTGTACTCTGTCTTAAAATTGATCAGTAAACGAGCATCCACGTAATGTTCTGTCTCCGTGAATATATATAACTCTAAATATATTACAATTTGGCGACGAGGATTGGATATCTAATGAAAGATGATCCCAGTGACGAGAGACAACTTTGCAGCAAGTAGAACGCAATAAACGAACTTTGTAGCTCGAAAGAAAGAGGCTAGCAAACGGAAGCTAAGGCGACTACAAGCTAGCAAGATAGCTAGTTTCCAAATCGGTGCGTTAGCTGAATACAAAGAAGGACAGGAAGATTTCGAATCTTACTTGGAAAGACTGGAACAGTGGATGATCGCAAACGAGGTGGACACTGACAAAAAGGTCAGCGTGTTTCTGTCGGTAATCGGAGCGGATGCCTACAGACTTTTAAAGAATTTAGTCAGTCCTGAAAAACCTAGCACACAAACCTACGAGGAGCTAAGCGAGGCGCTCAGTGAGAATTACAAGTCGAAACCGCTTGTCATCGCGGAACGTTTCCGTTTTCAAAAAAAAAAATCAACAAGACGGTGAGTCTATGTCTGATTACATAGTAGCTTTGAAGCAACTTTCAACTCATTGTGAGTTTGGTGCACATCTTAATGATGCACTCCGTGACTGTTTTGTTAGTGGGTTAAAAGCTGAGGCTGTGCAGAGGAAACTTTTATCGCAACCAAGACTAACATTCAAGACTAAGACTATTAAGTAATAAACAAAGTCAAACAGTCAGAACAAAAGGCCTGATTAGACAAAACTTGATGACGAAATGTAGTTCTTGAATGTTATTGGTGTATGCAGACAGGAATTAACCTGTGTGAAATCTATAAAGACAGGTGACTGAGGAGATAACGGGGTCGGCTCTCATGTTCTGCGGGAATAAAGTCTTTGAATGAATCAACAGCTCTGGTTAACGGTATTTTATTTTTAAGTATTATAACTTAAATTCTACGACACTAGCATTAGCAAGGAAGGCCTGAAAAATGCCTTCGTGTTTTTCAGGATTGGCTGTGCGTGGACTGGGGCAGCCGTTTCTACGACAGGTTGTTGTTGTTTTCTTTTTTGCAGGGCTCCCGTTGGGAGGACAGCGAGAGCGACTTCGAAGCGGGTATGTGACGTTTAATTACATTTTACAGTAGTAGACACAGTCAACAAATGTATCTGGGTAATGGCATGACTATTTGTCAGTTAGTAGCAATGGAAGCATTGTTAGCTTTAGCTTGAACTAGCTAGCTTGCTAGTCACCTACATGCATTTTGGACTTGTGCTGTGTTGTTTCACAACAAATATTGAGTGGTTCAGAGTAGTGATGGGCAAATGAAGCTTTTGTGAAGCACTGAACCACTTGAGCCAATTGTTTCGGAAATGGGTTCATTACTCGAAGCTTCAGTTACAGCGACCTCTCCTGGCAAAGTGCAAGGCTGCAGTCAAATTAGGCAGGCTAGTTGGTGGACAGGAGGCTTTTAATTGCACGCACACACACACACACACACACACACACACACACACACACACACACACACACACACACCTCAATGAGCAGTGTTGGAGAAACTACTTTACTTTTGTAGAAAAGATCTTTTGTTCTGAAGCATCTTTGCTTTGATCACCCTTGGATTTAAAGTATTGTAACGACCCTGTGAAAGGCCCGTTAGCAATTCCGCCAAGGGAGTTACCGCTCTTGGTGTTGTGGCTAGCGCGGCCGGTTTGTAAGCGAAAGATTGCGAGTTCGATACCCGCTTAAGACAAGCTGCTCTACCCCGCCGTTCGCTACAGTATCTTTGCTTTGATGAAATTCTTTGATGCACACACACACTAAGACTGAATATCATGTTCTATTTACAAATAAAGATTGATGAATGTGTGTATTGTGTTATTGAGGAGAGAGTGCTGGGGAAAATATGGCATAGGTTGGGTGTGTTTGTGTAACTATGGCAGGGGGTGATTATGTGAGATGGGGAACACTCAAAGATTACAAGAAGAACACTCAGAGAATACAAACGCAATACCAACAACTCAACAGCAACAACGCACCTACTACGACAATCCACAAATTGTGCATTGTTTAGAGCGGTTATAAAGTGTTGAGGCACTCAAATTCAAAACTGTCGCAACCTATCACCTGTCAGAATCGAGACGAGGCAGTGCCAGTGAATCACCTGATTGGACCGCGAACCAGTCAGGTGATTCATTCAGGCAAAGAAGCAGTTGCTGCTTCGACGTCATATGTCACGTGATTTTTTTCGCACCAAAGCAAGCTTTGAAGCAGTGCTTCGATGGAATTGTTGTTCAGTGTTTGAAGCACGTATCGAAGCTTCAGTGTCAAACTGCCATCACTAGTTCAGAGAGAGTCTAACTATTGTTATTGCTCATACTTATTCTTCTTTTTCTTATCATTATTATTCCAATTCTTCCGATGTTTTGGTATGCTACTCCTCCTACAGCGTTCAAGCTATTTAGACTAATCAAACTTTAAAATACCTCTCCGCACGTTTTAAAGTCATGATATTTATTCCGATTCCGAACCCTAGCACATATTCCTGACCAATCAGCGGGCAATGCCGCCATTAGCCTTCCTTCTCCACATACCCAATAGTAATCTGCCACTGGCTCATTCTGGCTAAGATATATATCGATTAGAGGTATGCCTCCTGGTGCCCCAGGAGCCCCTAATCTCAGTACCAGTGGTCCAGAACAGTTTCTTTGCCTATCTTGTTTTATCCTGCGCCTCTCATTGGATACTTCTTCTTCTGTCTCAAACATGTTAGGGCTACTTTAGTACTACCTTACGGGTCGCATTCGTATATTGCTTGGTTATAAGCTACTTTTGGCCTAGGTTGTTCCATATTCCAAGGTACAATACGCCACGTGACGTGACAGTCCCCTTTAAATTTCCCCAGGTTTGCGGTGCCATATGTTATGTTAAGTGGTTTGTCGAAGCATTCAAACTTTTGCTTCCAATCAATTGAATGCGGGGATCTCCCTCTTTTTCTCATCTATTCTCACATCTATTTTTCTGCATTGGTCTCTAAAAGTTTGATCATAAAACGGATGGTATCTGGTGTTGCTTAAGATACCCAAACATTCGGCTGGACAATATGGTCGTTTTGATTCTTCTATGGGACAGGACTTTTTATATAACTGTGCACATGCCTGGTATGTGTGTGGGTTAGGTACAACTCGTAGTTTTTTAAGTGGTGATGGACTACACATGAGGCAATCTCCTTCTGTTACTGACTGGGCTGTAAACTCTCCCCATTTATACCAATAATTTTGCTTTGCCTGTTCCCATAATGTATTTACCTTATATTCTCTGTCCCTATCTCTTTTGGTTTCAACCTGTGTTTGCTTCACTTCCTGACTCAATTCTCTAGGCAGGGCCTGTTCTATTTGGGACAGCATATAGATTAGTATTATTACTTTATATATCACTAGTCACTTCCCTAGGATCCCCCAGGCTCTACTGTCCTTCCCGTTCGGCTGGGAGCTGGATTTCCGGCCCCTGTTCAGCCTCTGTACCTGTTCCTTCATTTCCTCTGTGCTCCTGTACGATCTTACCCGTTCCTTCGTCTTCTTCTTTGGTTTGCTTTTTCTTCTTGCCTCGGGACCCTGGTGCAGTGGTTCAAGTGGTACCAGGTTAGACTCCCTCGGACTTGTATTGCAGTGGGGGTGGCTCGCACTACCTCGTACGGTCCCTCTCTCCTTGGCTCGTTCCACTTCCTCCGGAAGACTTTGATGTACACCTGGTCTCCTGGAGTTATCGGATTGGGCAGGGGTGGCTCCGGCTCCGGCTGCTAGTCTTTTTCCTGTGAATATATAACTTTATGTATCTCAGTTAGTTGTTTCATGTACTGCTTTAGTTCCATCTGGAGTTGTTCCAGTGGTGGTCCTTTGTAAGGTATATATTATAAGGCACATATCTTATTCAGCTTTGTTTTGAGGGTACCATTTATTCTTTCTACCATTCCTTGTGATTGTGGATGGTAGACACAACTCAATCTTTGCTTTATCCTTAACTGCTGTATGACTTGTTTCACAGTTTTCTGAATAAATGCTGCACCATTATCTGAGCTAATCTCATTAGGTATTCCAAATCTGGGTATTACTTCTCTTGTTAGACATTTAACCACTGTTCCTGCCCCTAATTCTGCCGATGGTGTTGCTTCTACCCATCTGCTAAATCTATCTATGACAACAAGCATGTATCTTTTCCATTGACCTTTTTTATCCTGTCTACATAGTCCATTACCAAATGTTTAAATGGTCCGTCTGGAACCGGTATGTGTCCTAAGGGTGTTTTGATTCCTTTCTCACATTGTTTTGTGCGCATACTGTGCATTCTGCCAATGCATTTTCTACCATTGCCTGTAAATAGGGTGACCAATACCCTTGGAGTTTTATCTTTCTCACAACTTCCCCCCTTGCGCAATGGTCAAAACCATACGCATCAGCGATCAAAATCCCCAGTAGCACCGTAGGTGCCACTATAGTACCCTCATGCGATCTCCACAATCCTGTAGAGTCTCCTTTTGCCCCCCTTTGGAGCCACATGGATTGCTCATACGGCCCTGCAATCTGTTGCATGCGTATTATATCCGCTAGCTGCGTTATTGGTTCTATTAATACCATTGGGGCCAACACGGCCACCTCACACTTCGAGGCTCGCTTTGCCGCTTCATCAGCAGCATTATTGCCCTGAATAATGTAATCATTGCCTTTCTGGTGCGCCTGACATTTGATGATCGCTAACCGTTTTGGTTTCATCATAGTCGACATCAATTCCTTAATTTGCTCACAATGCTGTATGGGTGACCCATCACTTTTCAAAAAGCCTCTCTGTTTCCATACTGCCCCAAACAGATGACAGACTCCATGCGCATACGCTGAGTCATTAAAAATGTTCACTGATTTGCCTTCCCCCATTTTACAGGCTTCTGTCAGTGCCCTTAGTTCTGCCAACTGGGCAGAACACGGTTGTGGACAGCTGAATGTCTGCCCTATTGTTTGACTATGCCGTACCCTGCATGATTTCCTAAATGATCTCTATAACATGAACCATCTACAAAATATGTCTCTTCTGCATATAGTAAGGGTGTTGATTCTAAATCTGGTCTTAACCTGGTGAATGTTAGCGAGTGTGCTATACAATCATGTTCTTCCCCTTCATCTGCCAGTGGTATTAACTCAGCTGGATTTACTGTGCTACATCTCTTGATAGTGATGTCTGGGTATGTTAATAACGACAAATATGACAGGTTCCTAGCTTGTGTTAGAACAAACCTTCCCTGTTCTAACAGTTCCACTGTCTTGTGATGTGTGTGTATATTGTTATTGGGTAGCCCATTGTGATTGACGAGGCCTTCTCATAGGCATAGTGCATAGCTGCTGAAAACAGGGCAGGTACCCCTGGGCAACACTGTCTAGTTTGGTGCTATAGTAGGCTAACGCTTGCTTTTTCCTACCACTACACGTTTCCTGTACTAACACTGCTGAAGCATACCCACTCCTTCTGTTTGCCACATACAATAGGAATGGTTTGTTATAATCGGGCACAGCCAATGCTGGTGCCCGTTGCATTTCTTTTTTCAACATTTCAAATGCCATTGTAGCTTCTGTTGTCCATATTAAAGGGGCTCTTAAGTTCTGCTGACCCGCTGTTTTCATCAGCACCCTCAGAGCTGCTGTTTTTATCGCATAGTCCTCTATCCAATCTCCGCTGAATCCTGTCATTCCCAAGAATGTCATCATTTGGCCCACATTTACTGGTTTTGGTGTTTTACTTATGCCTTCTAATTGTCCTGGTGATATTGCTTTTGACCCATGCGCTATAGTTCTTCCCAGATAGTCAACCTGAGGTAAGCAATACTGCAATTTAGTTTTTGACACTTTGTGTCCCCCCTTTGCCAATTTTTGGAGAACTCTTATGGAGTCCTCATGACATTGTTCCAATGTGGTTGAACAAATGAGCAAATCATCTGTGCTGTTTATCTCCAGGTCTTCTAGATCTGCTTTTAGCACCTGGTTGAACACATGAGGCGAATGTTTGAACCCTTGAGGTATTCTAGTGTATGTCTATTGTTGTCCTCTGTAGGTAAATGCAAACAAGTACCAACTTTCTTCTGCTAACGGTACACTGAAAAAAGCTGAGCATAAATCTATCACTGTATAGTATTTGGCTGTCGGAGGAACATTTGTTAACAGTGTATGAGGATTTGGTACTTCTGCTGGCCAATCCCGTACCACCTCATTTACTGCTCTTAAGTCATGAACCAATCTCCATTTTGACTTATCTGCTTTTAGAATTTTTGTTCTTATAATTATAGGGCTTGCTGATTTTACTAAGCCCACGTCAGTGTCATGTTTTGACCAGAGACTTTCTGGAATCTGTTTTTCCATGTCATCTCTCAATTGATTATCTGATTTTTCTTTCATCTGAACTTGTTGTTTGTTTAACCAATATGGCTACTTCCTGTGGTATACCATTCATAGGCGTGGCACATATTATTTTTATGAATTCCTTGTCTGCAGAATGTTTTACCAGTGGGTTACTTGTTTTTTTCCAATCACTTTTTAATGCGGTTCTCATCATTGGTCCCAAGTCTCTTGCTCTATACCCTTTATTTACCATTAATGACACATGAGGAGCAGCATTAGGTATATTATACCATTTTTGTACAAATTCTGATTCATCTATTTGCATAGCTGCTCCCTGTTTTCCCACTATGATGTATTGTGACATTAATGGGACAACCACATTTTTAGTTTGTTCTTGGTAGGAGTCGCAATTTGAGTCAAACTGCATAGTGCAGTGGTAGTCAAATCGTGGTTTTCGTGCATCTGGCAATTGGGCTTCAATAAATTTTCTCCATTTGAACCAAGTTTGCTCTATTTCATGGTTTATTTCCCCTAACCAGTAAACATTTGCGCTTGCATTTATTGGTATTTCTTGTGTCTTTATTGCCGTATTATCTACATATACACCTTCTGGGGAACACCATATTTTCATCCCCAGCATGCATAATGCATCCCTCCCCAAGAGATTCACCGGTGTCTGGTCAGAGATCAGTATGGGCAGGGTTGTGGGCTCTGTCTCCTATCTTCAGACTTACTGGAGTTGCCATTGGACTTAACTGGAATTAACTGCGCTTGTCCCGAGAATCCTACTGTTTTAACAATTTTAAAATCTAAAAGTCTATTTCTCTCTTTCTTTTCTCCTGTCTCTTTTTTTAATTAACTCAAGGTTTGTGGGGTTTTTTTACCAGTGTTCCCATTTCCTTACACACTGCAACATCAAATGTCCCTTCCTTAGGCCAGTTAGTATAATTCTTACTGGTTCGTTTTTCCCATTTTTCTGACATCTCTTTTATTTGGTTATTCAAAAGAGGGTTTTTATTCTCTAATATTTCTACTGGAGTTACTATGGTAATCCCTTTCTCCATTTTCCCTTTTGTCTTTCCTTTTGCAGTAATTGTTTTTAGGGTTATTGTAAAATGTCTTCATTTTCACTCTTTTCTGCAATTTGTCAAAAGAGAACAATATTGTATTATTAGTTATCTAGGATATCACTGTGAGATTAAAGAAATATGTTAGGAAGCAGCTTTGGAATCAGCTTGAGATATCCTAATCACAATTGGTGTCTTATACCCTGGGAATCAAACGTAGGTATAACCAACAACTGTGTGTATTTGCATGTATGTATGTGTGCTTGAGAGTGTATTTGTATGTGTGAGAATGTAAGAATGAGTGGGTGTCTATATTTGTATGATTATGTGTGAGTGTGTAAGATGTATATGTGTGAGTGTGTGCTGTGTTATATGAGTGTATAAGATGTGTGTGTATGTGTCTGTGTGAGTGTGTGATGTGTATATGGAACCCTAGAATGTGAAATGAATCAGTCTGAGCCTAAACATGAAACTCTTCAATTAAGAATCACTTTTACTCAGCATATACTAATACAATAAAATGTTTTCGAAAATGTTTTAAAAGGTCGACTGTTTGTACCATGCTGCTGGTAAGATAAAGAAGTTACGGAACGGGTCGCGGAAGGTAGATAGGAAGGTTTGGGGATTGAAATTGGAGGTGACAATTAGACGGTCACAACAAGAAAAAGGCGGAGCAGCTAACGATGAAAGAGGAAGGGGGAAGGGGGAGCCAGGGAAGGTAAAGCAAGTTGAATCAAGAAGGTAGACACAAAGTTGAATCAGGAAAGTAACCGCAAGTTAGGTAGGCTAGGGTCTTCTAACCAGTGTCCTATAGTTTTATTGTCTGAGCAGGTTGATGTGGATTTCGACTCTCTGTCCGCCCACTACTATGTCTTGTCGTCCAAAAACTATTTTTTACACCCTTTTACTGAACCCATCTATTTTAACTCTGTAACCATTTTATCTGTACCCTTTTAAAACTTTATGTTTTAATACACATATACTGGGTTTTTGTGGTTTTATGGTTTTATGATGGAAAATGTGTAGAAAAGTATAACTGTGTTTTTATATGAATGATGGCTTGTGTATTTGTATCAATAAAACTTTTACAAAACAAAAAAAAATCTGTTCTTATCAGTTTAATATCTGATATGTCCCCTACCCGGGGGCTATATATTAAATTGATTTTTGCAACAGGGAGATGGAATAGGGGCTTGCTCCATCCACTCCACGCATCGGCCTGGTATTGCAGTACATCCGGGGAACGGTGCACTCCTACCTCATGTGCTAAAACCAGTACTTTTCCTGCCGCTGCGTCCTGTCTCTTGTGGAAATTCCACCACATTTCGGACCAAAAAAGAGAGCGAGGCACGAGGCCCTTTTTAAGGCCAGTTTAAATTTTCCCTCCGTTTTCGTTAAAAAAAAAAAAAAAAAAGACAGACAGACAGACAGACAGACCTATGGCATGTTTCGCGTGCGTGCGTGTCAGCCTGTCTTATGGTGGGATACGCCTGTTCTGGTTCCTGGCAACCCGCGGGCCTCCGGCCTGGCGTGGCAGACGGTGCCGTGCCACGCCGGCGGCTGAGGAGTCAATATACTCTGGTTTCTCTTCATCACGCAAAAGCCTTTCGCCTTTTACTAAAGACTTCCGTGGAGAGGAACACCTACGAGTTGAAGCTATTTTTGGGGGGCTCTGCGTCCAGCTGAGCCCATATCTGTGTTTCAAAGTAAGAGAAGGCGATGGGGAGAGAAGGGATTCGCGGGGACGTGGTCACAGGTTAACCCAGGGCTCAGACATTTACCTGGCTGGGAGCGGAGGTCGTCAGGGTTCAATTCATGCCTTATCGCTTCTCGGCCTTTTGGCTAAGACAGTGATCGACTCCGTTTGTAGGAGAAATTCTGCCTTTCCGTGGCGTTTTTTCCCCTGCTGTTTGGAGCATATTTCTTTATTTCCCCAGCTTTTGGAATTTACAGCTTTTTCCATAGTTGCTGAATCCTAAACAAAAGGAATCCATTGGCCAGCGGGCGGCTTCTGCAAGTAAGTAATTCCTTTTGTTTTTACTCATTGTGCTGTTTTATCTGTCTTTATTTATTTTAGCTCTTGTTTTTAGTTATTTTTTAGCTTTTTACTGTTTTTATCTGTGGTGCCTCCAAAATGTCGGCTGCTCGTGCCGGCACTAGGAGGCACCACAGCGTACGCTTCCTCCTCAAAGAAAATGCAGGGAAAACCCTGGAGATTTCAAGATTGGATTTCTCCAGAAAATTAATTCAGAAAACCCTTGGGTTTACACCAACAGAATTGAATTGCATTTTGGCTCTCCCTTTCAACAAAGGTTTCGATGTAAGTTTTGGAAATGCTTCCCTACTGAGAAAGTTTTGGCAGACATTCGACCTGTATAGAACCCAGTTCACTATGTTCACTGTTGAGAAACTGACTGACAATGCCACAAAAATGGTAATTGTCAGAATGTTCAATGAAATGGTGAATGTAGGTGACATTTATGTCTGGCTGGGAAGATATTGCACTGTGAAAGGCCAGGCTATGAAGGTGACAGACGAGGACGGTATCTGGAATTGCTCCTGGCGGGTCCCCATCCAGCAAGTGGAGGATCCCCAGGGCTTCCAGGGCCTGAGACAACTGCCATCCATGATAGTTCTTGGTGAAAACAGGGGCTACATCCACTACCAGGGTCAGCCCAAGCTATGCCGCAAGTGTGGTAAGCATGGGCACCTGGCAGAGGCCTGCCAAGAAATTGTTTGTGGGAAGTGTAGAGAAATTGGGCATGCTTTTGCCAAGTGCACCAATGGCAGAAAGTGCAATCTCTGTGGAGGCTCAGACCACCTCTTCAGAGATTGCCCGCAATCATTTGCCAACAAACTGAAAAACAACAAAATGGCCGAAAAACAAAAGAAGGCACACGAGGCGGCAGTTGGAGAGTTAATTGAGGAGGCGGAGCCGAAAATTTTGAATCTCCCGCCAAAAGAGGCCATTGGGGGAGAGGCGGGAGGCGTGACGGGAGGGGAGGGGCCAGATCAGGTAGAGGGTGGAGTCGAGGGAGAAAATGAAAAGGAAGAGGAAAAGGAAGAAAGTGAAAAGGAAATAGAGAGTGAGGAGGTAAGTGAGAAGGCAGAAGCTTCATACCCCAAGCTGTCAGGAAGCTAAATTCTCTCCCCTCACTTCCCCCAGCCACATCCTCCAAGCTGTCAAGAAGCTGAAACCACCACCCCCCCCTCCCAACCACCCCCCCCCTCCCAACCCTCCAGCCCCCCCCCCCCCCCCCCCCCCAAAAAAAAACACTACGGACTCTGGACAATCCACTATTCTATTGCTACAATGCACTATTGCATTATTTATTTTTTTATACAGAATACACAGTATTTGGCTGCTACTTACTGTCTTTACTGACTGCTCTTTTTGCACTGTTTAAATTATTTTTATTGAATGTTTTACTTTTAGTATGTGTTATCTGTTGTGCCTGGGCACTTTATCTGTCTCACCGTGGGAGAGTGAGAAACGTCCTCTCGATTCCTTTGTATGTCTTGACATGTGAAGAATTGACAATAAAGCCACTTTGACTTTGACTTTGACTTTGAGAAAGAAAAGTTAGTGATATTTTAGGGTCTGTAAGCGAGAGTAGCTCCGAGAGCCCCTCCCTCCCTTGCGCCCAGCCACAAAGAAAGAGAATTGCAAAATTCTCTCCGGAGGTTGATGAGAACTTGGAGAAAAGGGGAAGAGCTGACCGGCCATTTGAGACATCCTTAGATGAGCCGGACAGAGTCTTCCCCTCGGGTTCACCAAATCAGACTTCCTTTAAACTTAAGGCTAACATCAACTCCTAGAGAGAAAGCTCCTAGGAAAGATATGGCTCCAAACCCTTCACTGCCCAGTGCAGTGAAGGAAGAGCCGATATCACAAGAATTGTAATGTGTAGCTTTTAAGTATTTTAATGTTCTACCCTGTTGTTTTTAATGTTTAACCTAGGGTGTACATATCAAGTCTTCCCAAATGGTCTAGCGGATAGGCATCTGCCTTGTAACGCAGGGCGGCCCGGGTTCGATTCCCGTCATGGCAAATGATTTTTGTAGAAAAATAAAATGAGTCCCAACGTGTGCAACAGAACAGTTCGAAATCTCGTTACATTTGCATCGTCATGAACATGACTTATATCAGGCTAGCTCATTTTTTCTTTGTTCATTTTAAGTGTAGAAACAATATTTCGTTTGTGACCATTTTTTTCTGCCGTTTTGACAACAGGCTCATGACTAAAGAACACACGGCTGTCTGCTGATTGACGCTTGACTGTAGATTTTCGCTTTGTGTCAAAAGAACTCCCTAACGCACACTTTTTCAAAGTAGGTGAATTCATCAGATCTGTTTGAAACAGTGCATTTTATCCATGCACGACGACTGCATAGATACTCGCAGCACAGTTGCCCCATATAAATTGCCCATGAGCGCGGAGCTTGTCTTTGTCACTGTCGCAACTTTGCTCCATCAGCGGGAGAAGCCGCTTCGACGCCCCTGTAAGCACATGTTTCTCTAATTCCTTTGTTTCAGGCAAGCCACTGTGACGTCAGACGCCTTTACGCATACAGCTTTGCGATGCTTAGACAGTAATAACATAATTCATGTTTACATTTCTTTAATTTTCGACGCATTGTCGTTATTCGTGACGCATCAATGACCAATTGATTATATGGCAATGCAATGAAAAAAGCGTGTGGAAAACAGTGTTAATGACAGATTTGAGAAGCACATTTCTTCAATGTTGGCCGCATGGCATTCCTGTGCAGGTGACAATGGTAATTTTTCAAAACGACAAGGATATTTAAACACATGATTATTTGTTTGCTGTGCTCTATGGCCTCTGCTACAGACCTCATCGAAATGACACTTAGATATCTTAGGGTGTACATATCAAGTCTTCCCAAATGGTCTAGCGGATAGGCATCTGCCTTGTAACGCAGGGCGGCCCGGGTTCGATTCCCGTCATGGCAAATGATTTTTGTAGAAAAATAAAATGAGTCCCAACGTGTGCAACAGAACAGTTCGAAATCTCGTTACATTTGCATCGTCATGAACATGACTTATATCAGGCTAGCTCATTTTTTCTTTGTTCATTTTAAGTGTAGAAACAATATTTCGTTTGTGACCATTTTTTTCTGCCGTTTTGACAACAGGCTCATGACTAAAGAACACACGGCTGTCTGCTGATTGACGCTTGACTGTAGATTTTCGCTTTGTGTCAAAAGAACTCCCTAACGCACACTTTTTCAAAGTAGGTGAATTCATCAGATCTGTTTGAAACAGTGCATTTTATCCATGCACGACGACTGCATAGATACTCGCAGCACAGTTGCCCCATATAAATTGCCCATGAGCGCGGAGCTTGTCTTTGTCACTGTCGCAACTTTGCTCCATCAGCGGGAGAAGCCGCTTCGACGCCCCTGTAAGCACATGTTTCTCTAATTCCTTTGTTTCAGGCAAGCCACTGTGACGTCAGACGCCTTTACGCATACAGCTTTGCGATGCTTAGACAGTAATAACATAATTCATGTTTACATTTCTTTAATTTTCGACGCATTGTCGTTATTCGTGACGCATCAATGACCAATTGATTATATGGCAATGCAATGAAAAAAGCGTGTGGAAAACAGTGTTAATGACAGATTTGAGAAGCACATTTCTTCAATGTTGGCCGCATGGCATTCCTGTGCAGGTGACAATGGTAATTTTTCAAAACGACAAGGATATTTAAACACATGATTATTTGTTTGCTGTGCTCTATGGCCTCTGCTACAGACCTCATCGAAATGACACTTAGATATCTTAGGGTGTACATATCAAGTCTTCCCAAATGGTCTAGCGGATAGGCATCTGCCTTGTAACGCAGGGCGGCCCGGGTTCGATTCCCGTCATGGCAAATGATTTTTGTAGAAAAATAAAATGAGTCCCAACGTGTGCAACAGAACAGTTCGAAATCTCGTTACATTTGCATCGTCATGAACATGACTTATATCAGGCTAGCTCATTTTTTCTTTGTTCATTTTAAGTGTAGAAACAATATTTCGTTTGTGACCATTTTTTTCTGCCGTTTTGACAACAGGCTCATGACTAAAGAACACACGGCTGTCTGCTGATTGACGCTTGACTGTAGATTTTCGCTTTGTGTCAAAAGAACTCCCTAACGCACACTTTTTCAAAGTAGGTGAATTCATCAGATCTGTTTGAAACATTGCATTTTATCCATGCACGACGACTGCTTAGATACTCGCAGCACAGTTGCCCCATATAAATTGCCCATGAGCGCGGAGCTTGTCTTTGTCACTGTAGCAACTTTGCTCCATCATCGGGAGAAGCCGCTTCGACGCCCCTGTAAGCACATGTTTCTCTAATTCCTTTGTTTCAGGCAAGCCACTGTGACGTCAGACGCCTTTACGCATACAGCTTTGCGATGCTTAGACAGTAATAACATAATTCATGTTTACATTTCTTTAATTTTCGACGCATTGTCGTTATTCGTGACGCATCAATGACCAATTGATTATTTGGCAATGCAATGAAAAAAGCGTGTGGAAAACAGTGTTAATGACAGATTTGAGAAGCACATTTCTTCAATGTTGGCCGCATGGCATTCCTGTGCAGGTGACAATGGTAATTTTTCAAAACGACAAGGATATTTAAACACATGATTATTTGTTTGCTGTGCTCAATGGCCTCTGCTACAGACCTCATCGAAATGACACTTAGATATCTTAGGGTGTACATATCAAGTCTTCCCAAATGGTCTAGCGGATAGGCATCTGCCTTGTAACGCAGGGCGGCCCGGGTTCGATTCCCGTCATGGCAAATGATTTTTGTAGAAAAATAAAATGAGTCCCAACGTGTGCAACAGGACAGTTCGAAATCTTGTTACATTTGCATCGTCATGAACATGACTTATATCAGGCTAGCTCATTTTTTCTTTGTTCATTTTAAGTGTAGAAACAATATTTCGTTTGTGACCATTTTTTTCTGCCGTTTTGACAACAGGCTCATGACTAAAGAACACACGGCTGTCTGCTGATTGACGCTTGACTGTAGATTTTCGCTTTGTGTCAAAAGAACTCCCTAACGCACACTTTTTCAAAGTAGGTGAATTCATCAGATCTGTTTGAAACAGTGCATTTTATCCATGCACGACGACTGCATAGATACTCGCAGCACAGTTGCCCCATATAAATTGCCCATGAGCGCGGAGCTTGTCTTTGTCACTGTCGCAACTTTGCTCCATCAGCGGGAGAAGCCGCTTCGACGCCCCTGTAAGCACATGTTTCTCTAATTCCTTTGTTTCAGGCAAGCCACTGTGACGTCAGACGCCTTTACGCATACAGCTTTGCGATGCTTAGACAGTAATAACATAATTCATGTTTACATTTCTTTAATTTTCGACGCATTGTCGTTATTCGTGACGCATCAATGACCAATTGATTATATGGCAATGCAATGAAAAAAGCGTGTGGAAAACAGTGTTAATGACAGATTTGAGAAGCACATTTCTTCAATGTTGGCCGCATGGCATTCCTGTGCAGGTGACAATGGTAATTTTTCAAAACGACAAGGATATTTAAACACATGATTATTTGTTTGCTGTGCTCAATGGCCTCTGCTACAGACCTCATCGAAATGACACTTAGATGTCTTAGGGTGTACATATCAAGTCTTCCCAAATGGTCTAGCGGATAGGCATCTGCCTTGTAACGCAGGGCGGCCCGGGTTCGATTCCCGTCATGGCAAATGATTTTTGTAGAAAAATAAAATGAGTCCCAACGTGTGCAACAGAACAGTTCGAAATCTCGTTACATTTGCATCGTCATGAACATGACTTATATCAGGCTAGCTCATTTTTTCTTTGTTCATTTTAAGTGTAGAAACAATATTTCGTTTGTGACCATTTTTTTCTGCCGTTTTGACAACAGGCTCATGACTAAAGAACACTGTCTGCTGATTGACGCTTGACTGTAGATTTTCGCTTTGTGTCAAAAGGACTCCCTAACGCACACTTTTTCAAAGTAGGTGAATTCATCAGATCTGTTTGAAACATTGCATTTTATCCATGCACGACGACTGCTTAGATACTCGCAGCACAGTTGCCCCATATAAATTGCCTATGAGCGCGGAGCTTGTCTTTGTCACTGTAGCAACTTTGCTCCATTAGCGGGAGAATCCGGTTCGACGCCCCTGTTAGCACGTTTCTCTAATTCCTTTGTTTCAGGCAAGCCACTGTGACGTCAGACGCCTTTACGCATACAGCTTTGCGATGCTTAGACAGTAATAACATAATTCATGTTTACATTTCTTTAATTTTCGACGCATTGTCGTTATTCGTGACGCATCAATGACCAATTGATTATATGGCAATGCAATGAAAAAAGCGTGTGGAAAACAGTGTTAATGACAGATTTGAGAAGCACATTTCTTCAATGTTGGCCGCATGGCATTCCTGTGCAGGTGACAATGGTAATTTTTCAAAACGACAAGGATATTTAAACACATGATTATTTGTTTGCTGTGCTCAATGGCCTCTGCTACAGACCTCATCGAAATGACACTTAGATATCTTAGGGTGTACGTATCAAGTCTTCCCAAATGGTCTAGCGGATAGGCATCTGCCTTGTAACGCAGGGCGGCCCGGGTTCGATTCCCGTCATGGCAAATGATTTTTGTAGAAAAATAAAATGAGTCCCAACGTGTGCAACAGAACAGTTCGAAATCTCGTTACATTTGCATCGTCATGAACATGACTTATATCAGGCTAGCTCATTTTTTCTTTGTTCATTTTAAGTGTAGAAACAATATTTCGTTTGTGACCATTTTTTTCTGCCGTTTTGACAACAGGCTCATGACTAAAGAACACACGGCTGTCTGCTGATTGACGCTTGACTGTAGATTTTCGCTTTGTGTCAAAAGAACTCCCTAACGCACACTTTTTCAAAGTAGGTGAATTCATCAGATCTGTTTGAAACATTGCATTTTATCCATGCACGACGACTGCTTAGATACTCGCAGCACAGTTGCCCCATATAAATTGCCCATGAGCGCGGAGCTTGTCTTTGTCACTGTAGCAACTTTGCTCCATCATCGGGAGAAGCCGCTTCGACGCCCCTGTAAGCACATGTTTCTCTAATTCCTTTGTTTCAGGCAAGCCACTGTGACGTCAGACGCCTTTACGCATACAGCTTTGCGATGCTTAGACAGTAATAACATAATTCATGTTTACATTTCTTTAATTTTCGACGCATTGTCGTTATTCGTGACGCATCAATGACCAATTGATTATATGGCAATGCAATGAAAAAAGCGTGTGGAAAACAGTGTTAATGACAGATTTGAGAAGCACATTTCTTCAATGTTGGCCGCATGGCATTCCTGTGCAGGTGACAATGGTAATTTTTCAAAACGACAAGGATATTTAAACACATGATTATTTGTTTGCTGTGCTCAATGGCCTCTGCTACAGACCTCATCGAAATGACACTTAGATGTCTTAGGGTGTACATATCAAGTCTTCCCAAATGGTCTAGCGGATAGGCATCTGCCTTGTAACGCAGGGCGGCCCGGGTTCGATTCCCGTCATGGCAAATGATTTTTGTAGAAAAATAAAATGAGTCCCAACGTGTGCAACAGAACAGTTCGAAATCTCGTTACATTTGCATCGTCATGAACATGACTTATATCAGGCTAGCTCATTTTTTCTTTGTTCATTTTAAGTGTAGAAACAATATTTCGTTTGTGACCATTTTTTTCTGCCGTTTTGACAACAGGCTCATGACTAAAGAACACTGTCTGCTGATTGACGCTTGACTGTAGATTTTCGCTTTGTGTCAAAAGGACTCCCTAACGCACACTTTTTCAAAGTAGGTGAATTCATCAGATCTGTTTGAAACATTGCATTTTATCCATGCACGACGACTGCTTAGATACTCGCAGCACAGTTGCCCCATATAAATTGCCTATGAGCGCGGAGCTTGTCTTTGTCACTGTAGCAACTTTGCTCCATTAGCGGGAGAATCCGGTTCGACGCCCCTGTTAGCACGTTTCTCTAATTCCTTTGTTTCAGGCAAGCCACTGTGACGTCAGACGCCTTTACGCATACAGCTTTGCGATGCTTAGACAGTAATAACATAATTCATGTTTACATTTCTTTAATTTTCGACGCATTGTCGTTATTCGTGACGCATCAATGACCAATTGATTATATGGCAATGCAATGAAAAAAGCGTGTGGAAAACAGTGTTAATGACAGATTTGAGAAGCACATTTCTTCAATGTTGGCCGCATGGCATTCCTGTGCAGGTGACAATGGTAATTTTTCAAAAAGACAAGGATATTTAAACACATGATTATTTGTTTGCTGTGCTCAATGGCCTCTGCTACAGACCTCATCGAAATGACACTTAGATATCTTAGGGTGTACGTATCAAGTCTTCCCAAATGGTCTAGCGGATAGGCATCTGCCTTGTAACGCAGGGCGGCCCGGGTTCGATTCCCGTCATGGCAAATGATTTTTGTAGAAAAATAAAATGAGTCCCAACGTGTGCAACAGAACAGTTCGAAATCTCGTTACATTTGCATCGTCATGAACATGACTTATATCAGGCCAGCTCATTTTTTCTTTGTTCATTTTAAGTGTAGAAACAATATTTCGTTTGTGACCATTTTTTTCTACCGTTTTGACAACAGGCTCATGACTAAAGAACACACGGCTGTCTGCTGATTGACGCTAGACTGTAGATTTTCGCTTTGTGTCAAAAGAACTCCCTAACGCACACTTTTTCAAAGTAGGTGAATTCATCAGATCTGTTTGAAACAGTGCATTTTATCCATGCACGACGACTGCATAGATACTCGCAGCACAGTTGCCCCATATAAATTGCCCATGAGCGCGGAGCTTGTCTTTGTCACTGTCGCAACTTTGCTCCATCAGCGGGAGAAGCCGCTTCGACGCCCCTGTAAGCACATGTTTCTCTAATTCCTTTGTTTCAGGCAAGCCACTGTGACGTCAGACGCCTTTACGCATACAGCTTTGCGATGCTTAGACAGTAATAACATAATTCATGTTTACATTTCTTTAATTTTCGACGCATTGTCGTTATTCGTGACGCATCAATGACCAATTGATTATATGGCAATGCAATGAAAAAAGCGTGTGGAAAACAGTGTTAATGACAGATTTGAGAAGCACATTTCTTCAATGTTGGCCGCATGGCATTCCTGTGCAGGTGACAATGGTAATTTTTCAAAACGACAAGGATATTTAAACACATGATTATTTGTTTGCTGTGCTCAATGGCCTCTGCTACAGACCTCATCGAAATGACACTTAGATATCTTAGGGTGTACATATCAAGTCTTCCCAAATGGTCTAGCGGATAGGCATCTGCCTTGTAACGCAGGGCGGCCCGGGTTCGATTCCCGTCATGGCAAATGATTTTTGTAGAAAAATAAAATGAGTCCCAACGTGTGCAACAGGACAGTTCGAAATCTTGTTACATTTGCATCGTCATGAACATGACTTATATCAGGCTAGCTCATTTTTTCTTTGTTCATTTTAAGTGTAGAAACAATATTTCGTTTGTGACCATTTTTTTCTGCCGTTTTGACAACAGGCTCATGACTAAAGAACACACGGCTGTCTGCTGATTGACGCTTGACTGTAGATTTTCGCTTTGTGTCAAAAGAACTCCCTAACGCACACTTTTTCAAAGTAGGTGAATTCATCAGATCTGTTTGAAACAGTGCATTTTATCCATGCACGACGACTGCATAGATACTCGCAGCACAGTTGCCCCATATAAATTGCCCATGAGCGCGGAGCTTGTCTTTGTCACTGTCGCAACTTTGCTCCATCAGCGGGAGAAGCCGCTTCGACGCCCCTGTAAGCACATGTTTCTCTAATTCCTTTGTTTCAGGCAAGCCACTGTGACGTCAGACGCCTTTACGCATACAGCTTTGCGATGCTTAGACAGTAATAACATAATTCATGTTTACATTTCTTTAATTTTCGACGCATTGTCGTTATTCGTGACGCATCAATGACCAATTGATTATATGGCAATGCAATGAAAAAAGCGTGTGGAAAACAGTGTTAATGACAGATTTGAGAAGCACATTTCTTCAATGTTGGCCGCATGGCATTCCTGTGCAGGTGACAATGGTAATTTTTCAAAACGACAAGGATATTTAAACACATGATTATTTGTTTGCTGTGCTCAATGGCCTCTGCTACAGACCTCATCGAAATGACACTTAGATGTCTTAGGGTGTACATATCAAGTCTTCCCAAATGGTCTAGCGGATAGGCATCTGCCTTGTAACGCAGGGCGGCCCGGGTTCGATTCCCGTCATGGCAAATGATTTTTGTAGAAAAATAAAATGAGTCCCAACGTGTGCAACAGAACAGTTCGAAATCTCGTTACATTTGCATCGTCATGAACATGACTTATATCAGGCTAGCTCATTTTTTCTTTGTTCATTTTAAGTGTAGAAACAATATTTCGTTTGTGACCATTTTTTTCTGCCGTTTTGACAACAGGCTCATGACTAAAGAACACTGTCTGCTGATTGACGCTTGACTGTAGATTTTCGCTTTGTGTCAAAAGGACTCCCTAACGCACACTTTTTCAAAGTAGGTGAATTCATCAGATCTGTTTGAAACATTGCATTTTATCCATGCACGACGACTGCTTAGATACTCGCAGCACAGTTGCCCCATATAAATTGCCTATGAGCGCGGAGCTTGTCTTTGTCACTGTAGCAACTTTGCTCCATTAGCGGGAGAATCCGGTTCGACGCCCCTGTTAGCACGTTTCTCTAATTCCTTTGTTTCAGGCAAGCCACTGTGACGTCAGACGCCTTTACGCATACAGCTTTGCGATGCTTAGACAGTAATAACATAATTCATGTTTACATTTCTTTAATTTTCGACGCATTGTCGTTATTCGTGACGCATCAATGACCAATTGATTATATGGCAATGCAATGAAAAAAGCGTGTGGAAAACAGTGTTAATGACAGATTTGAGAAGCACATTTCTTCAATGTTGGCCGCATGGCATTCCTGTGCAGGTGACAATGGTAATTTTTCAAAACGACAAGGATATTTAAACACATGATTATTTGTTTGCTGTGCTCAATGGCCTCTGCTACAGACCTCATCGAAATGACACTTAGATATCTTAGGGTGTACGTATCAAGTCTTCCCAAATGGTCTAGCGGATAGGCATCTGCCTTGTAACGCAGGGCGGCCCGGGTTCGATTCCCGTCATGGCAAATGATTTTTGTAGAAAAATAAAATGAGTCCCAACGTGTGCAACAGAACAGTTCGAAATCTCGTTACATTTGCATCGTCATGAACATGACTTATATCAGGCTAGCTCATTTTTTCTTTGTTCATTTTAAGTGTAGAAACAATATTTCGTTTGTGACCATTTTTTTCTGCCGTTTTGACAACAGGCTCATGACTAAAGAACACACGGCTGTCTGCTGATTGACGCTTGACTGTAGATTTTCGCTTTGTGTCAAAAGAACTCCCTAACGCACACTTTTTCAAAGTAGGTGAATTCATCAGATCTGTTTGAAACATTGCATTTTATCCATGCACGACGACTGCTTAGATACTCGCAGCACAGTTGCCCCATATAAATTGCCCATGAGCGCGGAGCTTGTCTTTGTCACTGTAGCAACTTTGCTCCATCATCGGGAGAAGCCGCTTCGACGCCCCTGTAAGCACATGTTTCTCTAATTCCTTTGTTTCAGGCAAGCCACTGTGACGTCAGACGCCTTTACGCATACAGCTTTGCGATGCTTAGACAGTAATAACATAATTCATGTTTACATTTCTTTAATTTTCGACGCATTGTCGTTATTCGTGACGCATCAATGACCAATTGATTATATGGCAATGCAATGAAAAAAGCGTGTGGAAAACAGTGTTAATGACAGATTTGAGAAGCACATTTCTTCAATGTTGGCCGCATGGCATTCCTGTGCAGGTGACAATGGTAATTTTTCAAAACGACAAGGATATTTAAACACATGATTATTTGTTTGCTGTGCTCAATGGCCTCTGCTACAGACCTCATCGAAATGACACTTAGATGTCTTAGGGTGTACATATCAAGTCTTCCCAAATGGTCTAGCGGATAGGCATCTGCCTTGTAACGCAGGGCGGCCCGGGTTCGATTCCCGTCATGGCAAATGATTTTTGTAGAAAAATAAAATGAGTCCCAACGTGTGCAACAGAACAGTTCGAAATCTCGTTACATTTGCATCGTCATGAACATGACTTATATCAGGCTAGCTCATTTTTTCTTTGTTCATTTTAAGTGTAGAAACAATATTTCGTTTGTGACCATTTTTTTCTGCCGTTTTGACAACAGGCTCATGACTAAAGAACACTGTCTGCTGATTGACGCTTGACTGTAGATTTTCGCTTTGTGTCAAAAGGACTCCCTAACGCACACTTTTTCAAAGTAGGTGAATTCATCAGATCTGTTTGAAACATTGCATTTTATCCATGCACGACGACTGCTTAGATACTCGCAGCACAGTTGCCCCATATAAATTGCCTATGAGCGCGGAGCTTGTCTTTGTCACTGTAGCAACTTTGCTCCATTAGCGGGAGAATCCGGTTCGACGCCCCTGTTAGCACGTTTCTCTAATTCCTTTGTTTCAGGCAAGCCACTGTGACGTCAGACGCCTTTACGCATACAGCTTTGCGATGCTTAGACAGTAATAACATAATTCATGTTTACATTTCTTTAATTTTCGACGCATTGTCGTTATTCGTGACGCATCAATGACCAATTGATTATATGGCAATGCAATGAAAAAAGCGTGTGGAAAACAGTGTTAATGACAGATTTGAGAAGCACATTTCTTCAATGTTGGCCGCATGGCATTCCTGTGCAGGTGACAATGGTAATTTTTCAAAAAGACAAGGATATTTAAACACATGATTATTTGTTTGCTGTGCTCAATGGCCTCTGCTACAGACCTCATCGAAATGACACTTAGATATCTTAGGGTGTACGTATCAAGTCTTCCCAAATGGTCTAGCGGATAGGCATCTGCCTTGTAACGCAGGGCGGCCCGGGTTCGATTCCCGTCATGGCAAATGTTTTTTGTAGAAAAATAAAATGAGTCCCAACGTGTGCAACAGAACAGTTCGAAATCTCGTTACATTTGCATCGTCATGAACATGACTTATATCAGGCCAGCTCATTTTTTCTTTGTTCATTTTAAGTGTAGAAACAATATTTCGTTTGTGACCATTTTTTTCTACCGTTTTGACAACAGGCTCATGACTAAAGAACACACGGCTGTCTGCTGATTGACGCTAGACTGTAGATTTTCGCTTTGTGTCAAAAGAACTCCCTAACGCACACTTTTTCAAAGTAGGTGAATTCATCAGATCTGTTTGAAACAGTGCATTTTATCCATGCACGACGACTGCATAGATACTCGCAGCACAGTTGCCCCATATAAATTGCCCATGAGCGCGGAGCTTGTCTTTGTCACTGTCGCAACTTTGCTCCATCAGCGGGAGAAGCCGCTTCGACGCCCCTGTAAGCACATGTTTCTCTAATTCCTTTGTTTCAGGCAAGCCACTGTGACGTCAGACGCCTTTACGCATACAGCTTTGCGATGCTTAGACAGTAATAACATAATTCATGTTTACATTTCTTTAATTTTCGACGCATTGTCGTTATTCGTGACGCATCAATGACCAATTGATTATATGGCAATGCAATGAAAAAAGCGTGTGGAAAACAGTGTTAATGACAGATTTGAGAAGCACATTTCTTCAATGTTGGCCGCATGGCATTCCTGTGCAGGTGACAATGGTAATTTTTCAAAACGACAAGGATATTTAAACACATGATTATTTGTTTGCTGTGCTCTATGGCCTCTGCTACAGACCTCATCGAAATGACACTTAGATATCTTAGGGTGTACATATCAAGTCTTCCCAAATGGTCTAGCGGATAGGAATCTGCCTTGTAACGCAGGGCGGCCCGGGTTCGATTCCCGTCATGGCAAATGATTTTTGTAGAAAAATAAAATGAGTCCCAACGTGTGCAACAGAACAGTTCGAAATCTTGTTACATTTGCATCGTCATGAACATGACTTATATCAGGCTAGCTCATTTTTTCTTTGTTCATTTTAAGTGTAGAAACAATATTTCGTTTGTGACCATTTTTTTCTGCCGTTTTGACAACAGGCTCATGACTAAAGAACACACGGCTGTCTGCTGATTGACGCTTGACTGTAGATTTTCGCTTTGTGTCAAAAGAACTCCCTAACGCACACTTTTTCAAAGTAGGTGAATTCATCAGATCTGTTTGAAACAGTGCATTTTATCCATGCACGACGACTGCATAGATACTCGCAGCACAGTTGCCCCATATAAATTGCCCATGAGCGCGGAGCTTGTCTTTGTCACTGTCGCAACTTTGCTCCATCAGCGGGAGAAGCCGCTTCGACGCCCCTGTAAGCACATGTTTCTCTAATTCCTTTGTTTCAGGCAAGCCACTGTGACGCCTTTACGCATACAGCTTTGCGATGCTTAGACAGTAATAACATAATTCATGTTTACATTTCTTTAATTTTCGACGCATTGTCGTTATTCGTGACGCATCAATGACCAATTGATTATATGGCAATGCAATGAAAAAAGCGTGTGGAAAACAGTGTTAATGACAGATTTGAGAAGCACATTTCTTCAATGTTGGCCGCATGGCATTCCTGTGCAGGTGACAATGGTAATTTTTCAAAACGACAAGGATATTTAAACACATGATTATTTGTTTGCTGTGCTCTATGGCCTCTGCTACAGACCTCATCGAAATGACACTTAGATATCTTAGGGTGTACATATCAAGTCTTCCCAAATGGTCTAGCGGATAGGCATCTGCCTTGTAACGCAGGGCGGCCCGGGTTCGATTCCCGTCATGGCAAATGATTTTTGTAGAAAAATAAAATGAGTCCCAACGTGTGCAACAGAACAGTTCGAAATCTCGTTACATTTGCATCGTCATGAACATGACTTATATCAGGCTAGCTCATTTTTTCTTTGTTCATTTTAAGTGTAGAAACAATATTTCGTTTGTGACCATTTTTTTCTGCCGTTTTGACAACAGGCTCATGACTAAAGAACACACGGCTGTCTGCTGATTGACGCTTGACTGTAGATTTTCGCTTTGTGTCAAAAGAACTCCCTAACGCACACTTTTTCAAAGTAGGTGAATTCATCAGATCTGTTTGAAACAGTGCATTTTATCCATGCACGACGACTGCTTAGATACTCGCAGCACAGTTGCCCCATATAAATTGCCCATGAGCGCGGAGCTTGTCTTTGTCACTGTCGCAACTTTGCTCCATCAGCGGGAGAAGCCGCTTCGACGCCCCTGGAAGCACATGTTTCTCTAATTCCTTTGTTTCAGGCAAGCCACTGTGACGTCAGACGCCTTTACGCATACAGCTTTGCGATGCTTAGACAGTAATAACATAATTCATGTTTACATTTCTTTAATTTTCGACGCATTGTCGTTATTCGTGACGCATCAATGACCAATTGATTATATGGCAATGCAATGAAAAAAGCGTGTGGAAAACAGTGTTAATGACAGATTTGAGAAGCACATTTCTTCAATGTTGGCCGCATGGCATTCCTGTGCAGGTGACAATGGTAATTTTTCAAAACGACAAGGATATTTAAACACATGATTATTTGTTTGCTGTGCTCTATGGCCTCTGCTACAGACCTCATCGAAATGACACTTAGATATCTTAGGGTGTACATATCAAGTCTTCCCAAATGGTCTAGCGGATAGGAATCTGCCTTGTAACGCAGGGCGGCCCGGGTTCGATTCGCGTCATGACAAATGATTTTTGTAGAAAAATAAAATGAGTCCCAACGTGTGCAACAGAACAGTTCGAAATCTCGTTACATTTGCATCGTCATGAACATGACTTATATCAGGCTAGCTCATTTTTTCTTTGTTCATTTTAAGTGTAGAAACAATATTTTGTTTGTGACCATTTTTTTCTGCCGTTTTGACAACAGGCTCATGACTAAAGAACACTGTCTGCTGATTGACGCTTGACTGTAGATTTTCGCTTTGTGTCAAAAGGACTCCCTAACGCACACTTTTTCAAAGTAGGTGAATTCATCAGATCTGTTTGAAACATTGCATTTTATCCATGCACGACGACTGCTTAGATACTCGCAGCACAGTTGCCCCATATAAATTGCCTATGAGCGCGGAGCTTGTCTTTGTCACTGTAGCAACTTTGCTCCATCAGCGGGAGAATCCGGTTCGACGCCCCTGTAAGCACGTTTCTCTAATTCCTTTGTTTCAGGCAAGCCACTGTGACGTCAGACGCCTTTACGCATACAGCTTTGCGATGCTTAGACAGTAATAACATAATTCATGTTTACATTTCTTTAATTTTCGACGCATTGTCGTTATTCGTGACGCATCAATGACCAATTGATTATATGGCAATGCAATGAAAAAAGCGTGTGGAAAACAGTGTTAATGACAGATTTGAGAAGCACATTTCTTCAATGTTGGCCGCATGGCATTCCTGTGCAGGTGACAATGGTAATTTTTCAAAACGACAAGGATATTTAAACACATGATTATTTGTTTGCTGTGCTCTATGGCCTCTGCTACAGACCTCATCGAAATGACACTTAGATATCTTAGGGTGTACATATCAAGTCTTCCCAAATGGTCTAGCGGATAGGAATCTGCCTTGTAACGCAGGGCGGCCCGGGTTCGATTCCCGTCATGGCAAATGATTTTTGTAGAAAAATAAAATGAGTCCCAACGTGTGCAACAGAACAGTTCGAAATCTCGTTACATTTGCATCGTCATGAACATGACTTATATCAGGCTAGCTCATTTTTTCTTTGTTCATTTTAAGTGTAGAAACAATATTTCGTTTGTGACCATTTTTTTCTGCCGTTTTGACAACAGGCTCATGACTAAAGAACACTGTCTGCTGATTGACGCTTGACTGTAGATTTTCGCTTTGTGTCAAAAGGACTCCCTAACGCACACTTTTTCAAAGTAGGTGAATTCATCAGATCTGTTTGAAACAGTGCATTTTATCCATGCACGACGACTGCATAGATACTCGCAGCACAGTTGCCCCATATAAATTGCCCATGAGCGCGGAGCTTGTCTTTGTCACTGTCGCAACTTTGCTCCATCAGCGGGAGAAGCCGCTTCGACGCCCCTGTAAGCACATGTTTCTCTAATTCCTTTGTTTCAGGCAAGCCACTGTGACGTCAGACGCCTTTACGCATACAGCTTTGCGATGCTTAGACAGTAATAACATAATTCATGTTTACATTTCTTTAATTTTCGACGCATTGTCGTTATTCGTGACGCATCAATGACCAATTGATTATATGGCAATGCAATGAAAAAAGCGTGTGGAAAACAGTGTTAATGACAGATTTGAGAAGCACATTTCTTCAATGTTGGCCGCATGGCATTCCTGTGCAGGTGACAATGGTAATTTTTCAAAACGACAAGGATATTTAAACACATGATTATTTGTTTGCTGTGCTCTATGGCCTCTGCTACAGACCTCATCGAAATGACACTTAGATATCTTAGGGTGTCCATATCAAGTCTTCCCAAATGGTCTAGCGGATAGGAATCTGCCTTGTAACGCAGGGCGGCCCGGGTTCGATTCCCGTCATGGCAAATGATTTTTGTAGAAAAATAAAATGAGTCCCAACGTGTGCAACAGAACAGTTCGAAATCTCGTTACATTTGCATCGTCATGAACATGACTTATATCAGGCTAGCTCATTTTTTCTTTGTTCATTTTAAGTGTAGAAACAATATTTTGTTTGTGACCATTTTTTTCTGCCGTTTTGACAACAGGCTCATGACTAAAGAACACTGTCTGCTGATTGACGCTTGACTGTAGATTTTCGCTTTGTGTCAAAAGGACTCCCTAACGCACACTTTTTCAAAGTAGGTGAATTCATCAGATCTGTTTGAAACATTGCATTTTATCCATGCACGACGACTGCTTAGATACTCGCAGCACAGTTGCCCCATATAAATTGCCTATGAGCGCGGAGCTTGTCTTTGTCACTGTAGCAACTTTGCTCCATCAGCGGGAGAATCCGGTTCGACGCCCCTGTAAGCACGTTTCTCTAATTCCTTTGTTTCAGGCAAGCCACTGTGACGTCAGACGCCTTTACGCATACAGCTTTGCGATGCTTAGACAGTAATAACATAATTCATGTTTACATTTCTTTAATTTTCGACGCATTGTCGTTATTCGTGACGCATCAATGACCAATTGATTATATGGCAATGCAATGAAAAAAGCGTGTGGAAAACAGTGTTAATGACAGATTTGAGAAGCACATTTCTTCAATGTTGGCCGCATGGCATTCCTGTGCAGGTGACAATGGTAATTTTTCAAAACGACAAGGATATTTAAACACATGATTATTTGTTTGCTGTGCTCAATGGCCTCTGCTACAGACCTCATCGAAATGACACTTAGATATCTTAGGGTGTACGTATCAAGTCTTCCCAAATGGTCTAGCGGATAGGCATCTGCCTTGTAACGCAGGGCGGCCCGGGTTCGATTCCCGTCATGGCAAATGATTTTTGTAGAAAAATAAAATGAGTCCCAACGTGTGCAACAGAACAGTTCGAAATCTCGTTACATTTGCATCGTCATGAACATGACTTATATCAGGCTAGCTCATTTTTTCTTTGTTCATTTTAAGTGTAGAAACAATATTTTGTTTGTGACCATTTTTTTCTGCCGTTTTGACAACAGGCTCATGACTAAAGAACACTGTCTGCTGATTGACGCTTGACTGTAGATTTTCGCTTTGTGTCAAAAGGACTCCCTAACGCACACTTTTTCAAAGTAGGTGAATTCATCAGATCTGTTTGAAACATTGCATTTTATCCATGCACGACGACTGCTTAGATACTCGCAGCACAGTTGCCCCATATAAATTGCCTATGAGCTTGGAGCTTGTCTTTGTCACTGTAGCAACTTTGCTCCATCAGCCGGAGAATCCGGTTCGACGCCCCTATAAGCACGTTTCTCTAATTCCTTTGTTTCAGGCAAGCCACTGTGACGTCAGACGCCTTTACGCATACAGCTTTGCGATGCTTAGACAGTAATAACATAATTCATGTTTACATTTCTTTAATTTTCGACGCATTGTCGTTATTCGTGACGCATCAATGACCAATTGATTATATGGCAATGCAATGAAAAAAGCGTGTGGAAAACAGTGTTAATGACAGATTTGAGAAGCACATTTCTTCAATGTTGGCCGCATGGCATTCCTGTGCAGGTGACAATGGTAATTTTTCAAAACGACAAGGATATTTAAACACATGATTATTTGTTTGCTGTGCTCAATGGCCTCTGCTACAGACCTCATCGAAATGACACTTAGATATCTTAGGGTGTACGTATCAAGTCTTCCCAAATGGTCTAGCGGATAGGCATCTGCCTTGTAACGCAGGGTGGCCCGGGTTCGATTCCCGTCATGGCAAATGATTTTTGTAGAAAAATAAAATGAGTCCCAACGTGTGCAACAGAACAGTTCGAAATCTCGTTACATTTGCATCGTCATGAACATGACTTATATCAGGCTAGCTCATTTTTTCTTTGTTCATTTTAAGTGTAGAAACAATATTTTGTTTGTGACCATTTTTTTCTGCCGTTTTGACAACAGGCTCATGACTAAAGAACACTGTCTGCTGATTGACGCTTGACTGTAGATTTTCGCTTTGTGTCAAAAGGACTCCCTAACGCACACTTTTTCAAAGTAGGTGA
The DNA here is from genome assembly GCF_951799395.1 of Argentina silus. Classification (NCBI taxonomy): domain Eukaryota; kingdom Metazoa; phylum Chordata; class Actinopteri; order Argentiniformes; family Argentinidae; genus Argentina; species Argentina silus. The sequence goes on from NC_139666.1 coordinate 22,264,470, forward strand.
ATTCATCAGATCTGTTTGAAACATTGCATTTTATCCATGCACGACGACTGCTTAGATACTCGCAGCACAGTTGCCCCATATAAATTGCCTATGAGCTTGGAGCTTGTCTTTGTCACTGTAGCAACTTTGCTCCATCAGCCGGAGAATCCGGTTCGACGCCCCTATAAGCACGTTTCTCTAATTCCTTTGTTTCAGGCAAGCCACTGTGACGTCAGACGCCTTTACGCATACAGCTTTGCGATGCTTAGACAGTAATAACATAATTCATGTTTACATTTCTTTAATTTTCGACGCATTGTCGTTATTCGTGACGCATCAATGACCAATTGATTATATGGCAATGCAATGAAAAAAGCGTGTGGAAAACAGTGTTAATGACAGATTTGAGAAGCACATTTCTTCAATGTTGGCCGCATGGCATTCCTGTGCAGGTGACAATGGTAATTTTTCAAAACGACAAGGATATTTAAACACATGATTATTTGTTTGCTGTGCTCAATGGCCTCTGCTACAGACCTCATCGAAATGACACTTAGATATCTTAGGGTGTACGTATCAAGTCTTCCCAAATGGTCTAGCGGATAGGCATCTGCCTTGTAACGCAGGGCGGCCCGGGTTCGATTCCCGTCATGGCAAATGATTTTTGTAGAAAAATAAAATGAGTCCCAACGTGTGCAACAGAACAGTTCGAAATCTCGTTACATTTGCATCGTCATGAACATGACTTATATCAGGCTAGCTCATTTTTTCTTTGTTCATTTTAAGTGTAGAAACAATATTTCGTTTGTGACCATTTTTTTCTGCCGTTTTGACAACAGGCTCATGACTAAAGAACACACGGCTGTCTGCTGATTGACGCTTGACTGTAGATTTTCGCTTTGTGTCAAAAGAACTCCCTAACGCACACTTTTTCAAAGTAGGTGAATTCATCAGATCTGTTTGAAACAGTGCATTTTATCCATGCACGACGACTGCTTCGATACTCGCAGCACAGTTGCCCCATATAAATTGCCCATGAGCGCGGAGCTTGTCTTTGTCACTGTAGCAACTTTGCTCCATCAGCGGGAGAAGCCGCTTCGACGCCCCTGTAAGCACATGTTTCTCTAATTCCTTTGTTTCAGGCAAGCCACTGTGACGTCAGACGCCTTTACGCATACAGCTTTGCGATGCTTAGACAGTAATAACATAATTCATGTTTACATTTCTTTAATTTTCGACGCATTGTCGTTATTCGTGACGCATCAATGACCAATTGATTATATGGCAATGCAATGAAAAAAGCGTGTGGAAAACAGTGTTAATGACAGATTTGAGAAGCACATTTCTTCAATGTTGGCCGCATGGCATTCCTGTGCAGGTGACAATGGTAATTTTTCAAAACGACAAGGATATTTAAACACATGATTATTTGTTTGCTGTGCTCTATGGCCTCTGCTACAGAACTCATCGAAATGACACTTAGATAACTTAGGGTGTACATATCAAGTCTTCCCAAATTGTCTAGCGGATAGGCATCTGCCTTGTAACGCAGGGCGGCCCGGGTTCGATTCCCGTCATGGCAAATGATTTTTGTAGAAAAATAAAATGAGTCCCAACGTGTGCAACAGAACAGTTCGAAATCTCGTTACATTTGCATCGTCATGAACATGACTTATATCAGGCTAGCTCATTTTTTCTTTGTTCATTTTAAGTGTAGAAACAATATTTCGTTTGTGACCATTTTTTTCTGCCGTTTTGACAACAGGCTCATGACTAAAGAACACACGGCTGTCTGCTGATTGACGCTTGACTGTAGATTTTCGCTTTGTGTCAAAAGAACTCCCTAACGCACACTTTTTCAAAGTAGGTGAATTCATCAGATCTGTTTGAAACAGTGCATTTTATCCATGCACGACGACTGCATAGATACTCGCAGCACAGTTGCCCCATATAAATTGCCTATGAGCGCGGAGCTTGTCTTTGTCACTGTAGCAACTTTGCTCCATCAGCGGGAGAATCCGGTTCGACGCCCCTGTAAGCACGTTTCTCTAATTCCTTTGTTTCAGGCAAGCCACTGTGACGTCAGACGCCTTTACGCATACAGCTTTGCGATGCTTAGACAGTAATAACATAATTCATGTTTACATTTCTTTAATTTTCGACGCATTGTCGTTATTCGTGACGCATCAATGACCAATTGATTATATGGCAATGCAATGAAAAAAGCGTGTGGAAAACAGTGTTAATGACAGATTTGAGAAGCACATTTCTTCAATGTTGGCCGCATGGCATTCCTGTGCAGGTGACAATGGTAATTTTTCAAAACGACAAGGATATTTAAACACATGATTATTTGTTTGCTGTGCTCAATGGCCTCTGCTACAGACCTCATCGAAATGACACTTAGATATCTTAGGGTGTACATATCAAGTCTTCCCAAATGGTCTAGCGGATAGGCATCTGCCTTGTAACGCAGGGCGGCCCGGGTTCGATTCCCGTCATGGCAAATGATTTTTGTAGAAAAATAAAATGAGTCCCAACGTGTGCAACAGAACAGTTCGAAATCTCGTTACATTTGCATCGTCATGAACATGACTTATATCAGGCTAGCTCATTTTTTCTTTGTTCATTTTAAGTGTAGAAACAATATTTCGTTTGTGACCATTTTTTTCTGCCGTTTTGACAACAGGCTCATGACTAAAGAACACACGGCTGTCTGCTGATTGACGCTTGACTGTAGATTTTCGCTTTGTGTCAAAAGAACTCCCTAACGCACACTTTTTCAAAGTAGGTGAATTCATCAGATCTGTTTGAAACAGTGCATTTTATCCATGCACGACGACTGCATAGATACTCGCAGCACAGTTGCCCCATATAAATTGCCCATGAGCGCGGAGCTTGTCTTTGTCACTGTCGCAACTTTGCTCCATCAGCGGGAGAAGCCGCTTCGACGCCCCTGTAAGCACATGTTTCTCTAATTCCTTTGTTTCAGGCAAGCCACTGTGACGTCAGACGCCTTTACGCATACAGCTTTGCGATGCTTAGACAGTAATAACATAATTCATGTTTACATTTCTTTAATTTTTGACGCATTGTCGTTATTCGTGACGCATCAATGACCAATTGATTATATGGCAATGCAATGAAAAAAGCGTGTGGAAAACAGTGTTAATGACAGATTTGAGAAGCACATTTCTTCAATGTTGGCCGCATGGCATTCCTGTGCAGGTGACAATGGTAATTTTTCAAAACGACAAGGATATTTAAACACATGATTATTTGTTTGCTGTGCTCTATGGCCTCTGCTACAGACCTCATCGAAATGACACTTAGATATCTTAGGGTGTACATATCAAGTCTTCCCAAATGGTCTAGCGGATAGGCATCTGCCTTGTAACGCAGGGCGGCCCGGGTTCGATTCCCGTCATGGCAAATGATTTTTGTAGAAAAATAAAATGAGTCCCAACGTGTGCAACAGAACAGTTCGAAATCTCGTTACATTTGCATCGTCATGAACATGACATATCAGGCTAGCTCATTTTTTCTTTGTTCATTTTAAGTGTAGAAACAATATTTCGTTTGTGACCATTTTTTTCTGCCGTTTTGACAACAGGCTCATGACTAAAGAACACACGGCTGTCTGCTGATTGACGCTTGACTGTAGATTTTCGCTTTGTGTCAAAAGAACTCCCTAACGCACACTTTTTCAAAGTAGGTGAATTCATCAGATCTGTTTGAAACAGTGCATTTTATCCATGCACGACGACTGCTTAGATACTCGCAGCACAGTTGCCCCATATAAATTGCCCATGAGCGCGGAGCTTGTCTTTGTCACTGTCGCAACTTTGCTCCATCAGCGGGAGAAGCCGCTTCGACGCCCCTGTAAGCACATGTTTCTCTAATTCCTTTGTTTCAGGCAAGCCACTGTGACGTCAGACGCCTTTACGCATACAGCTTTGCGATGCTTAGACAGTAATAACATAATTCATGTTTACATTTCTTTAATTTTCGACGCATTGTCGTTATTCGTGACGCATCAATGACCAATTGATTATATGGCAATGCAATGAAAAAAGCGTGTGGAAAACAGTGTTAATGACAGATTTGAGAAGCACATTTCTTCAATGTTGGCCACATGGCATTCCTGTGCAGGTGACAATGGTAATTTTTCAAAACGACAAGGATATTTAAACACATGATTATTTGTTTGCTGTGCTCTATGGCCTCTGCTACAGACCTCATCGAAATGACACTTAGATATCTTAGGGTGTACATATCAAGTCTTCCCAAATGGTCTAGCGGATAGGCATCTGCCTTGTAACGCAGGGCCGCCCGGGTTCGATTCCCGTCATGGCAAATGATTTTTGTAGAAAAATAAAATGAGTCCCAACGTGTGCAACAGAACAGTTCGAAATCTCGTTACATTTGCATCGTCATGAACATGACTTATATCAGGCTAGCTCATTTTTTCTTTGTTCATTTTAAGTGTAGAAACAATATTTCGTTTGTGACCATTTTTTTCTGCCGTTTTGACAACAGGCTCATGACTAAAGAACACACGGCTGTCTGCTGATTGACGCTTGACTGTAGATTTTCGCTTTGTGTCAAAAGAACTCCCTAACGCACACTTTTTCAAAGTAGGTGAATTCATCAGATCTGTTTGAAACAGTGCATTTTATCCATGCACGACGACTGCTTCGATACTCGCAGCACAGTTGCCCCATATAAATTGCCCATGAGCGCGGAGCTTGTCTTTGTCACTGTCGCAACTTTGCTCCATCAGCGGGAGAAGCCGCTTCGACGCCCCTGTAAGCACATGTTTCTCTAATTCCTTTGTTTCAGGCAAGCCACTGTGACGTCAGACGCCTTTACGCATACAGCTTTGCGATGCTTAGACAGTAATAACATAATTCATGTTTACATTTCTTTAATTTTCGACGCATTGTCGTTATTCGTGACGCATCAATGACCAATTGATTATATGGCAATGCAATGAAAAAAGCGTGTGGAAAACAGTGTTAATGACAGATTTGAGAAGCACATTTCTTCAATGTTGGCCACATGGCATTCCTGTGCAGGTGACAATGGTAATTTTTCAAAACGACAAGGATATTTAAACACATGATTATTTGTTTGCTGTGCTCTATGGCCTCTGCTACAGACCTCATCGAAATGACACTTAGATATCTTAGGGTGTACATATCAAGTCTTCCCAAATGGTCTAGCGGATAGGCATCTGCCTTGTAACGCAGGGCGGCCCGGGTTCGATTCCCGTCATGGCAAATGATTTTTGTAGAAAAATAAAATGAGTCCCAACGTGTGCAACAGAACAGTTCGAAATCTCGTTACATTTGCATCGTCATGAACATGACTTATATCAGGCTAGCTCATTTTTTCTTTGTTCATTTTAAGTGTAGAAACAATATTTCGTTTGTGACCATTTTTTTCTGCCGTTTTGACAACAGGCTCATGACTAAAGAACACACGGCTGTCTGCTGATTGACGCTTGACTGTAGATTTTCGCTTTGTGTCAAAAGAACTCCCTAACGCACACTTTTTCAAAGTAGGTGAATTCATCAGATCTGTTTGAAACAGTGCATTTTATCCATGCACGACGACTGCTTAGATACTCGCAGCACAGTTGCCCCATATAAATTGCCCATGAGCGCGGAGCTTGTCTTTGTCACTGTCGCAACTTTGCTCCATCAGCGGGAGAAGCCGCTTCGACGCCCCTGTAAGCACATGTTTCTCTAATTCCTTTGTTTCAGGCAAGCCACTGTGACGTCAGACGCCTTTACGCATACAGCTTTGCGATGCTTAGACAGTAATAACATAATTCATGTTTACATTTCTTTAATTTTCGACGCATTGTCGTTATTCGTGACGCATCAATGACCAATTGATTATATGGCAATGCAATGAAAAAAGCGTGTGGAAAACAGTGTTAATGACAGATTTGAGAAGCACATTTCTTCAATGTTGGCCGCATGGCATTCCTGTGCAGGTGACAATGGTAATTTTTCAAAACGACAAGGATATTTAAACACATGATTATTTGTTTGCTGTGCTCTATGGCCTCTGCTACAGACCTCATCGAAATGACACTTAGATATCTTAGGGTGTACATATCAAGTCTTCCCAAATGGTCTAGCGGATAGGAATCTGCCTTGTAACGCAGGGCGGCCCGGGTTCGATTCCCGTCATGGCAAATGATTTTTGTAGAAAAATAAAATGAGTCCCAACGTGTGCAACAGAACAGTTCGAAATCTCGTTGCATTTGCATCGTCATGAACATGACTTATATCAGGCTAGCTCATTTTTTCTTTGTTCATTTTAAGTGTAGAAACAATATTTCGTTTGTGACCATTTTTTTCTGCCGTTTTGACAACAGGCTCATGACTAAAGAACACACGGCTGTCTGCTGATTGACGCTTGACTGTAGATTTTCGCTTTGTGTCAAAAGAACTCCCTAACGCACACTTTTTCAAAGTAGGTGAATTCATCAGATCTGTTTGAAACAGTGCATTTTATCCATGCACGACGACTGCTTAGATACTCGCAGCACAGTTGCCCCATATAAATTGCCCATGAGCGCGGAGCTTGTCTTTGTCACTGTCGCAACTTTGCTCCATCAGCGGGAGAAGCCGCTTCGACGCCCCTGTTAGCACATGTTTCTCTAATTCCTTTGTTTCAGGCAAGCCACTGTGACGTCAGACGCCTTTACGCATACAGCTTTGCGATGCTTAGACAGTAATAACATAATTCATGTTTACATTTCTTTAATTTTCGACGCATTGTCGTTATTCGTGACGCATCAATGACCAATTGATTATATGGCAATGCAATGAAAAAAGCGTGTGGAAAACAGTGTTAATGACAGATTTGAGAAGCACATTTCTTCAATGTTGGCCACATGGCATTCCTGTGCAGGTGACAATGGTAATTTTTCAAAACGACAAGGATATTTAAACACATGATTATTTGTTTGCTGTGCTCTATGGCCTCTGCTACAGACCTCATCGAAATGACACTTAGATATCTTAGGGTGTACATATCAAGTCTTCCCAAATGGTCTAGCGGATAGGCATCTGCCTTGTAACGCAGGGCGGCCCGGGTTCGATTCCCGTCATGGCAAATGATTTTTGTAGAAAAATAAAATGAGTCCCAACGTGTGCAACAGAACAGTTCGAAATCTCGTTACATTTGCATCGTCATGAACATGACTTATATCAGGCTAGCTCATTTTTTCTTTGTTCATTTTAAGTGTAGAAACAATATTTCGTTTGTGACCATTTTTTTCTGCCGTTTTGACAACAGGCTCATGACTAAAGAACACACGGCTGTCTGCTGATTGACGCTTGACTGTAGATTTTCGCTTTGTGTCAAAAGAACTCCCTAACGCACACTTTTTCAAAGTAGGTGAATTCATCAGATCTGTTTGAAACAGTGCATTTTATCCATGCACGACGACTGCTTCGATACTCGCAGCACAGTTGCCCCATATAAATTGCCCATGAGCGCGGAGCTTGTCTTTGTCACTGTCGCAACTTTGCTCCATCAGCGGGAGAAGCCGCTTCGACGCCCCTGTAAGCACATGTTTCTCTAATTCCTTTGTTTCAGGCAAGCCACTGTGACGTCAGACGCCTTTACGCATACAGCTTTGCGATGCTTAGACAGTAATAACATAATTCATGTTTACATTTCTTTAATTTTCGACGCATTGTCGTTATTCGTGACGCATCAATGACCAATTGATTATATGGCAATGCAATGAAAAAAGCGTGTGGAAAACAGTGTTAATGACAGATTTGAGAAGCACATTTCTTCAATGTTGGCCACATGGCATTCCTGTGCAGGTGACAATGGTAATTTTTCAAAACGACAAGGATATTTAAACACATGATTATTTGTTTGCTGTGCTCTATGGCCTCTGCTACAGACCTCATCGAAATGACACTTAGATATCTTAGGGTGTACATATCAAGTCTTCCCAAATGGTCTAGCGGATAGGCATCTGCCTTGTAACGCAGGGCGGCCCGGGTTCGATTCCCGTCATGGCAAATGATTTTTGTAGAAAAATAAAATGAGTCCCAACGTGTGCAACAGAACAGTTCGAAATCTCGTTACATTTGCATCGTCATGAACATGACTTATATCAGGCTAGCTCATTTTTTCTTTGTTCATTTTAAGTGTAGAAACAATATTTCGTTTGTGACCATTTTTTTCTGCCGTTTTGACAACAGGCTCATGACTAAAGAACACACGGCTGTCTGCTGATTGACGCTTGACTGTAGATTTTCGCTTTGTGTCAAAAGAACTCCCTAAAGCACACTTTTTCAAAGTAGGTGAATTCATCAGATCTGTTTGAAACAGTGCATTTTATCCATGCACGACGACTGCTTAGATACTCGCAGCACAGTTGCCCCATATAAATTGCCCATGAGCGCGGAGCTTGTCTTTGTCACTGTCGCAACTTTGCTCCATCAGCGGGAGAAGCCGCTTCGACGCCCCTGTAAGCACATGTTTCTCTAATTCCTTTGTTTCAGGCAAGCCACTGTGACGTCAGACGCCTTTACGCATACAGCTTTGCGATGCTTAGACAGTAATAACATAATTCATGTTTACATTTCTTTAATTTTCGACGCATTGTCGTTATTCGTGACGCATCAATGACCAATTGATTATATGGCAATGCAATGAAAAAAGCGTGTGGAAAACAGTGTTAATGACAGATTTGAGAAGCACATTTCTTCAATGTTGGCCGCATGGCACTCCTGTGCAGGTGACAATGGTAATTTTTCAAAACGACAAGGATATTTAAACACATGATTATTTGTTTGCTGTGCTCTATGGCCTCTGCTACAGACCTTATCGAAATGACACTTAGATATCTTAGGGTGTACATATCAAGTCTTCCCAAATGGTCTAGCGGATAGGAATCTGCCTTGTAACGCAGGGCGGCCCGGGTTCGATTCCCGTCATGGCAAATGATTTTTGTAGAAAAATAAAATGAGTCCCAACGTGTGCAACAGAACAGTTCGAAATCTCGTTGCATTTGCATCGTCATGAACATGACTTATATCAGGCTAGCTCATTTTTTCTTTGTTCATTTTAAGTGTAGAAACAATATTTCGTTTGTGACCATTTTTTTCTGCCGTTTTGACAACAGGCTCATGACTAAAGAACACACGGCTGTCTGCTGATTGACGCTTGACTGTAGATTTTCGCTTTGTGTCAAAAGAACTCCCTAACGCACACTTTTTCAAAGTAGGTGAATTCATCAGATCTGTTTGAAACAGTGCATTTTATCCATGCACGACGACTGCTTAGATACTCTCAGCACAGTTGCCCCATATAAATTGCCCATGAGCGCGGAGCTTGTCTTTGTCACTGTCGCAACTTTGCTCCATCAGCGGGAGAAGCCGCTTCGACGCCCCTGTTAGCACATGTTTCTCTAATTCCTTTGTTTCAGGCAAGCCACTGTGACGTCAGACGCCTTTACGCATACAGCTTTGCGATGCTTAGACAGTAATAACATAATTCATGTTTACATTTCTTTAATTTTCGACGCATTGTCGTTATTCGTGACGCATCAATGACCAATTGATTATATGGCAATGCAATGAAAAAAGCGTGTGGAAAACAGTGTTAATGACAGATTTGAGAAGCACATTTCTTCAATGTTGGCCACATGGCATTCCTGTGCAGGTGACAATGGTAATTTTTCAAAACGACAAGGATATTTAAACACATGATTATTTGTTTGCTGTGCTCTATGGCCTCTGCTACAGACCTCATCGAAATGACACTTAGATATCTTAGGGTGTACATATCAAGTCTTCCCAAATGGTCTAGCGGATAGGCATCTGCCTTGTAACGCAGGGCGGCCCGGGTTCGATTCCCGTCATGGCAAATGATTTTTGTAGAAAAATAAAATGAGTCCCAACGTGTGCAACAGAACAGTTCGAAATCTCGTTACATTTGCATCGTCATGAACATGACTTATATCAGGCTAGCTCATTTTTTCTTTGTTCATTTTAAGTGTAGAAACAATATTTCGTTTGTGACCATTTTTTTCTGCCGTTTTGACAACAGGCTCATGACTAAAGAACACACGGCTGTCTGCTGATTGACGCTTGACTGTAGATTTTCGCTTTGTGTCAAAAGAACTCCCTAACGCACACTTTTTCAAAGTAGGTGAATTCATCAGATCTGTTTGAAACAGTGCATTTTATCCATGCACGACGACTGCTTAGATACTCGCAGCACAGTTGCCCCATATAAATTGCCCATGAGCGCGGAGCTTGTCTTTGTCACTGTCGCAACTTTGCTCCATCAGCGGGAGAAGCCGCTTCGACGCCCCTGTAAGCACATGTTTCTCTAATTCCTTTGTTTCAGGCAAGCCACTGTGACGTCAGACGCCTTTACGCATACAGCTTTGCGATGCTTAGACAGTAATAACATAATTCATGTTTACATTTCTTTAATTTTCGACGCATTGTCGTTATTCGTGACGCATCAATGACCAATTGATTATATGGCAATGCAATGAAAAAAGCGTGTGGAAAACAGTGTTAATGACAGATTTGAGAAGCACATTTCTTCAATGTTGGCCGCATGGCATTCCTGTGCAGGTGACAATGGTAATTTTTCAAAACGACAAGGATATTTAAACACATGATTATTTGTTTGCTGTGCTCTATGGCCTCTGCTACAGACCTCATCGAAATGACACTTAGATATCTTAGGGTGTACATATCAAGTCTTCCCAAATGGTCTAGCGGATAGGAATCTGCCTTGTAACGCAGGGCGGCCCGGGTTCGATTCCCGTCATGGCAAATGATTTTTGTAGAAAAATAAAATGAGTCCCAACGTGTGCAACAGAACAGTTCGAAATCTCGTTGCATTTGCATCGTCATGAACATGACTTATATCAGGCTAGCTCATTTTTTCTTTGTTCATTTTAAGTGTAGAAACAATATTTCGTTTGTGACCATTTTTTTCTGCCGTTTTGACAACAGGCTCATGACTAAAGAACACACGGCTGTCTGCTGATTGACGCTTGACTGTAGTTTTTCGCTTTGTGTCAAAAGAGCTCTCTAACGCACACTTTTTCAAAGTAGGTGAATTCATCAGATCTGTTTGAAACAGTGCATTTTATCCATGCACGACGACTGCTTAGATACTCGCAGCACAGTTGCCCCATATAAATTGCCCATGAGCGCGGAGCTTGTCTTTGTCACTGTCGCAACTTTGCTCCATCAGCGGGAGAAGCCGCTTCGACGCCCCTGTAAGCACATGTTTCTCTAATTCCTTTGTTTCAGGCAAGCCACTGTGACGTCAGACGCCTTTACGCATACAGCTTTGCGATGCTTAGACAGTAATAACATAATTCATGTTTACATTTCTTTAATTTTCGACGCATTGTCGTTATTCGTGACGCATCAATGACCAATTGATTATATGGCAATGCAATGAAAAAAGCGTGTGGAAAACAGTGTTAATGACAGATTTGAGAAGCACATTTCTTCAATGTTGGCCGCATGGCATTCCTGTGCAGGTGACAATGGTAATTTTTCAAAACGACAAGGATATTTAAACACATGATTATTTGTTTGCTGTGCTCTATGGCCTCTGCTACAGACCTCATCGAAATGACACTTAGATATCTTAGGGTGTACATATCAAGTCTTCCCAAATGGTCTAGCGGATAGGAATCTGCCTTGTAACGCAGGGCGGCCCGGGTTCGATTCCCGTCATGGCAAATGATTTTTGTAGAAAAATAAAATGAGTCCCAACGTGTGCAACAGAACAGTTCGAAATCTCGTTGCATTTGCATCGTCATGAACATGACTTATATCAGGCTAGCTCATTTTTTCTTTGTTCATTTTAAGTGTAGAAACAATATTTCGTTTGTGACCATTTTTTTCTGCCGTTTTGACAACAGGCTCATGACTAAAGAACACACGGCTGTCTGCTGATTGACGCTTGACTGTAGATTTTCGCTTTGTGTCAAAAGAACTCCCTAACGCACACTTTTTCAAAGTAGGTGAATTCATCAGATCTGTTTGAAACAGTGCATTTTATCCATGCACGACGACTGCTTAGATACTCGCAGCACAGTTGCCCCATATAAATTGCCCATGAGCGCGGAGCTTGTCTTTGTCACTGTCGCAACTTTGCTCCATCAGCGGGAGAAGCCGCTTCGACGCCCCTGTTAGCACATGTTTCTCTAATTCCTTTGTTTCAGGCAAGCCACTGTGACGTCAGACGCCTTTACGCATACAGCTTTGCGATGCTTAGACAGTAATAACATAATTCATGTTTACATTTCTTTAATTTTCGACGCATTGTCGTTATTCGTGACGCATCAATGACCAATTGATTATATGGCAATGCAATGAAAAAAGCGTGTGGAAAACAGTGTTAATGACAGATTTGAGAAGCACATTTCTTCAATGTTGGCCACATGGCATTCCTGTGCAGGTGACAATGGTAATTTTTCAAAACGACAAGGATATTTAAACACATGATTATTTGTTTGCTGTGCTCTATGGCCTCTGCTACAGACCTCATCGAAATGACACTTAGATATCTTAGGGTGTACATATCAAGTCTTCCCAAATGGTCTAGCGGATAGGCATCTGCCTTGTAACGCAGGGCGGCCCGGGTTCGATTCCCGTCATGGCAAATGATTTTTGTAGAAAAATAAAATGAGTCCCAACGTGTGCAACAGAACAGTTCGAAATCTCGTTACATTTGCATCGTCATGAACATGACTTATATCAGGCTAGCTCATTTTTTCTTTGTTCATTTTAAGTGTAGAAACAATATTTCGTTTGTGACCATTTTTTTCTGCCGTTTTGACAACAGGCTCATGACTAAAGAACACACGGCTGTCTGCTGATTGACGCTTGACTGTAGATTTTCGCTTTGTGTCAAAAGAACTCCCTAACGCACACTTTTTCAAAGTAGGTGAATTCATCAGATCTGTTTGAAACAGTGCATTTTATCCATGCACGACGACTGCTTAGATACTCGCAGCACAGTTGCCCCATATAAATTGCCCATGAGCGCGGAGCATGTCTTTGTCACTGTCGCAACTTTGCTCCATCAGCGGGAGAAGCCGCTTCGACGCCCCTGTAAGCACATGTTTCTCTAATTCCTTTGTTTCAGGCAAGCCACTGTGACGTCAGACGCCTTTACGCATACAGCTTTGCGATGCTTAGACAGTAATAACATAATTCATGTTTACATTTCTTTAATTTTCGACGCATTGTCGTTATTCGTGACGCATCAATGACCAATTGATTATATGGCAATGCAATGAAAAAAGCGTGTGGAAAACAGTGTTAATGACAGATTTGAGAAGCACATTTCTTCAATGTTGGCCGCATGGCATTCCTGTGCAGGTGACAATGGTAATTTTTCAAAACGACAAGGATATTTAAACACATGATTATTTGTTTGCTGTGCTCTATGGCCTCTGCTACAGACCTCATCGAAATGACACTTAGATATCTTAGGGTGTACATATCAAGTCTTCCCAAATGGTCTAGCGGATAGGAATCTGCCTTGTAACGCAGGGCGGCCCCGGTTCGATTCCCGTCATGGCAAATGATTTTTGTAGAAAAATAAAATGAGTCCCAACGTGTGCAACAGAACAGTTCGAAATCTCGTTGCATTTGCATCGTCATGAACATGACTTATATCAGGCTAGCTCATTTTTTCTTTGTTCATTTTAAGTGTAGAAACAATATTTCGTTTGTGACCATTTTTTTCTGCCGTTTTGACAACAGGCTCATGACTAAAGAACACACGGCTGTCTGCTGATTGACGCTTGACTGTAGTTTTTCGCTTTGTGTCAAAAGAACTCTCTAACGCACACTTTTTCAAAGTAGGTGAATTCATCAGATCTGTTTGAAACAGTGCATTTTATTCATGCACGACGACTGCTTCGATACTCGCAGCACAGTTGCCCCATATAAATTGCCCATGAGCGCGGAGCTTGTCTTTGTCACTGTCGCAACTTTGCTCCATCAGCGGGAGAATCCGCTTCGACGCCCCTGTAAGCACATGTTTCTCTAATTCCTTTGTTTCAGGCAAGCCACTGTGACGTCAGACGCCTTTACGCATACAGCTTTGCGATGCTTAGACAGTAATAACATAATTCATGTTTACATTTCTTTAATTTTCGACGCATTGTCGTTATTCGTGACGCATCAATGACCAATTGATTATATGGCAATGCAATGAAAAAAGCGTGTGGAAAACAGTGTTAATGACAGATTTGAGAAGCACATTTCTTCAATGTTGGCCACATGGCATTCCTGTGCAGGTGACAATGGTAATTTTTCAAAACGACAAGGATATTTAAACACATGATTATTTGTTTGCTGTGCTCTATGGCCTCTGCTACAGACCTCATCGAAATGACACTTAGATATCTTAGGGTGTACATATCAAGTCTTCCCAAATGGTCTAGCGGATAGGCATCTGCCTTGTAACGCAGGGCGGCCCGGGTTCGATTCCCGTCATGGCAAATGATTTTTGTAGAAAAATAAAATGAGTCCCAACGTGTGCAACAGAACAGTTCGAAATCTCGTTACATTTGCATCGTCATGAACATGACTTATATCAGGCTAGCTCATTTTTTCTTTGTTCATTTTAAGTGTAGAAACAATATTTCGTTTGTGACCATTTTTTTCTGCCGTTTTGACAACAGGCTCATGACTAAAGAACACACGGCTGTCTGCTGATTGACGCTTGACTGTAGATTTTCGCTTTGTGTCAAAAGAACTCCCTAACGCACACTTTTTCAAAGTAGGTGAATTCATCAGATCTGTTTGAAAAAGTGCATTTTATCCATGCACGACGACTGCTTAGATACTCGCAGCACAGTTGCCCCATATAAATTGCCCATGAGCGCGGAGCTTGTCTTTGTCACTGTCGCAACTTTGCTCCATCAGCGGGAGAAGCCGCTTCGACGCCCCTGTAAGCACATGTTTCTCTAATTCCTTTGTTTCAGGCAAGCCACTGTGACGTCAGATGCCTTTACGCATACAGCTTTGCGATGCTTAGACAGTAATAACATAATTCATGTTTACATTTCTTTAATTTTCGACGCATTGTCGTTATTCGTGACGCATCAATGACCAATTGATTATATGGCAATGCAATGAAAAAAGCGTGTGGAAAACAGTGTTAATGACAGATTTGAGAAGCACATTTCTTCAATGTTGGCCGCATGGCATTCCTGTGCAGGTGACAATGGTAATTTTTCAAAACGACAAGGATATTTAAACACATGATTATTTGTTTGCTGTGCTCTATGGCCTCTGCTACAGACCTCATCGAAATGACACTTAGATATCTTAGGGTGTACATATCAAGTCTTCCCAAATGGTCTAGCGGATAGGAATCTGCCTTGTAACGCAGGGCGGCCCGGGTTCGATTCCCGTCATGGCAAATGATTTTTGTAGAAAAATAAAATGAGTCCCAACGTGTGCAACAGAACAGTTCGAAATCTCGTTGCATTTGCATCGTCATGAACATGACTTATATCAGGCTAGCTCATTTTTTCTTTGTTCATTTTAAGTGTAGAAACAATATTTCGTTTGTGACCATTTTTTTCTGCCGTTTTGACAACAGGCTCATGACTAAAGAACACACGGCTGTCTGCTGATTGACGCTTGACTGTAGTTTTTCGCTTTGTGTCAAAAGAACTCTCTAACGCACACTTTTTCAAAGTAGGTGAATTCATCAGATCTGTTTGAAACAGTGCATTTTATTCATGCACGACGACTGCTTAGATACTCGCAGCACAGTTGCCCCATATAAATTGCCCATGAGCGCGGAGCTCGTCTTTGTCACTGTCGCAACTTTGCTCCATCAGCGGGAGAAGCCGCTTCGACGCCTCTGTTAGCACATGTTTCTCTAATTCCTTTGTTTCAGGCAAGCGACTGTGACGTCAGACGCCTTTACGCATACAGCTTTGCGATGCTTAGACAGTAATAACATAATTCATGTTTACATTTCTTTAATTTTCGACGCATTGTCGTTATTCGTGACGCATCAATGACCAATTGATTATATGGCAATGCAATGAAAAAAGCGTGTGGAAAACAGTGTTAATGACAGATTTGAGAAGCACATTTCTTCAATGTTGGCCACATGGCATTCCTGTGCAGGTGACAATGGTAATTTTTCAAAACGACAAGGATATTTAAACACATGATTATTTGTTTGCTGTGCTCAATGGCCTCTGCTACAGACCTCATCGAAATGACACTTAGATATCCTAGGGTGTACATATCAAGTCTTCCCAAATGGTCTAGCGGATAGGCATCTGCCTTGTAACGCAGGGCGGCCCGGGTTCGATTCCCGTCATGGCAAATGATTTTTGTAGTAAAATAAAACTAGTCCCAACGTGTGCAACAGAACAGTTCGAAATCTTGTTACATTTGCATCGTCATGAACATGACTTATATCAGGCTAGCTCATTTTTTCTTTGTTCATTTTAAGTGTAGAAACAATATTTCGTTTGTGACCATTTTTTTCTGCCGTTTTGACAACAGGCTCATGACTAAAGAACACACGGCTGTCTGCTGATTGACGCTTGACTGTAGATTTTCGCTTTGTGTCAAAAGAACTCCCTAACGCACACTTTTTCAAAGTAGGTGAATTCATCAGATCTGTTTGAAACATTGCATTTTATCCATGCACGACGACTGCTTAGATACTCGCAGCACAGTTGCCCCATATAAATTGCCCATGAGCGCGGAGCTTGTCTTTGTCACTGTAGCAACTTTGCTCCATCATCGGGAGAAGCCGCTTCGACGCCCCTGTAAGCACATGTTTCTCTAATTCCTTTGTTTCAGGCAAGCCACTGTAACGTCAGACGCCTTTACGCATACAGCTTTGCGATGCTTAGACAGTAATAACATAATTCATGTTTACATTTCTTTAATTTTCGACGCATTGTCGTTATTCGTGACACATCAATGACCAATTGATTATATGGCAATGCAATGAAAAAAGCGTGTGGAAAACAGTGTTAATGACAGATTTGAGAAGCACATTTCTTCAATGTTGGCCGCATGGCATTCCTGTGCAGGTGACAATGGTAATTTTTCAAAACGACAAGGATATTTAAACACATGATTATTTGTTTGCTGTGCTCTATGGCCTCTGCTACAGACCTCATCGAAATGACACTTAGATATCTTAGGGTGTACATATCAAGTCTTCCCAAATGGTCTAGCGGATAGGCATCTGCCTTGTAACGCAGGGCCGCCCGGGTTCGATTCCCGTCATGGCAAATGATTTTTGTAGAAAAATAAAATGAGTCCCAACGTGTGCAACAGAACAGTTCGAAATCTCGTTACATTTGCATCGTCATGAACATGACTTATATCAGGCTAGCTCATTTTTTCTTTGTTCATTTTAAGTGTAGAAACAATATTTCGTTTGTGACCATTTTTTTCTGCCGTTTTGACAACAGGCTCATGACTAAAGAACACACGGCTGTCTGCTGATTGACGCTTGACTGTAGATTTTCGCTTTGTGTCAAAAGAACTCCCTAACGCACACTTTTTCAAAGTAGGTGAATTCATCAGATCTGTTTGAAACAGTGCATTTTATCCATGCACGACGACTGCTTAGATACTCGCAGCACAGTTGCCCCATATAAATTGCCCATGAGCGCGGAGCTTGTCTTTGTCACTGTCGCAACTTTGCTCCATCAGCGGGAGAAGCCGCTTCGACGCCCCTGTAAGCACATGTTTCTCTAATTCCTTTGTTTCAGGCAAGCCACTGTGACGTCAGACGCCTTTACGCATACAGCTTTGCGATGCTTAGACAGTAATAACATAATTCATGTTTACATTTCTTTAATTTTCGACGCATTGTCGTTATTCGTGACGCATCAATGACCAATTGATTATATGGCAATGCAATGAAAAAAGCGTGTGGAAAACAGTGTTAATGACAGATTTGAGAAGCACATTTCTTCAATGTTGGCCGCATGGCATTCCTGTGCAGGTGACAATGGTAATTTTTCAAAACGACAAGGATATTTAAACACATGATTATTTGTTTGCTGTGCTCTATGGCCTCTGCTACAGACCTCATCGAAATGACACTTAGATAACTTAGGGTGTACATATCAAGTCTTCCCAAATGGTCTAGCGGATAGGCATCTGCCTTGTAAAGCAGGGCGGCCCGGGTTCGATTCCCGTCATGGCAAATGATTTTTGTAGAAAAATAAAATGAGTCCCAACGTGTGCAACAGAACAGTTCGAAATCTCGTTACATTTGCATCGTCATGAACATGACTTATATCAGGCTAGCTCATTTTTTCTTTGTTCATTTTAAGTGTAGAAACAATATTTCGTTTGTGACCATTTTTTTCTGCCGTTTTGACAACAGGCTCATGACTAAAGAACACACGGCTGTCTGCTGATTGACGCTTGACTGTAGATTTTCGCTTTGTGTCAAAAGAACTCCCTAACGCACACTTTTTCAAAGTAGGTGAATTCATCAGATCTGTTTGAAACAGTGCATTTTATCCATGCACGACGACTGCTTAGATACTCGCAGCACAGTTGCCCCATATAAATTGCCCATGAGCGCGGAGCTTGTCTTTGTCACTGTCGCAACTTTGCTCCATCATCGGGAGAAGCCGCTTCGACGCCCCTGTTAGCACATGTTTCTCTAATTCCTTTGTTTCAGGCAAGCCACTGTGACGTCAGACGCCTTTACGCATACAGCTTTGCGATGCTTAGACAGTAATAACATAATTCATGTTTACATTTCTTTAATTTTCGACGCATTGTCGTTATTCGTGACGCATCAATGACCAATTGATTATATGGCAATGCAATGAAAAAAGCGTGTGGAAAACAGTGTTAATGACAGATTTGAGAAGCACATTTCTTCAATGTTGGCCACATGGCATTCCTGTGCAGGTGACAATGGTAATTTTTCAAAACGACAAGGATATTTAAACACATGATTATTTGTTTGCTGTGCTCAATGGCCTCTGCTACAGACCTCATCGAAATGACACTTAGATATCTTAGGGTGTACATATCAAGTCTTCCCAAATGGTCTAGCGGATAGGCATCTGCCTTGTAACGCAGGGCGGCCCGGGTTCGATTCCCGTCATGGCAAATGATTTTTGTAGAAAAATAAAATGAGTCCCAACGTGTGCAACAGAACAGTTCGAAATCTCGTTACATTTGCATCGTCATGAACATGACTTATATCAGGCTAGCTCATTTTTTCTTTGTTCATTTTAAGTGTAGAAACAATATTTCGTTTGTGACCATTTTTTTCTGCCGTTTTGACAACAGGCTCATGACTAAAGAACACACGGCTGTCTGCTGATTGACGCTTGACTGTAGATTTTCGCTTTGTGTCAAAAGAACTCCCTAACGCACACTTTTTCAAAGTAGGTGAATTCATCAGATCTGTTTGAAACAGTGCATTTTATCCATGCACGACGACTGCTTAGATACTCGCAGCACAGTTGCCCCATATAAATTGCCCATGAGCGCGGAGCTTGTCTTTGTCACTGTCGCAACTTTGCTCCATCAGCGGGAGAAGCCGCTTCGACGCCCCTGTTAGCACATGTTTCTCTAATTCCTTTGTTTCAGGCAAGCCACTGTGACGTCAGACGCCTTTACGCATACAGCTTTGCGATGCTTAGACAGTAATAACATAATTCATGTTTACATTTCTTTAATTTTCGACGCATTGTCGTTATTCGTGACGCATCAATGACCAATTGATTATATGGCAATGCAATGAAAAAAGCGTGTGGAAAACAGTGTTAATGACAGATTTGAGAAGCACATTTCTTCAATGTTGGCCACATGGCATTCCTGTGCAGGTGACAATGGTAATTTTTCAAAACGACAAGGATATTTAAACACATGATTATTTGTTTGCTGTGCTCTATGGCCTCTGCTACAGACCTCATCGAAATGACACTTAGATATCTTAGGGTGTACATATCAAGTCTTCCCAAATGGTCTAGCGGATAGGCATCTGCCTTGTAACGCAGGGCGGCCCGGGTTCGATTCCCGTCATGGCAAATGATTTTTGTAGAAAAATAAAATGAGTCCCAACGTGTGCAACAGAACAGTTCGAAATCTCGTTACATTTGCATCGTCATGAACATGACTTATATCAGGCTAGCTCATTTTTTCTTTGTTCATTTTAAGTGTAGAAACAATATTTCGTTTGTGACCATTTTTTTCTGCCGTTTTGACAACAGGCTCATGACTAAAGAACACACGGCTGTCTGCTGATTGACGCTTGACTGTAGATTTTCGCTTTGTGTCAAAAGAACTCCCTAACGCACACTTTTTCAAAGTAGGTGAATTCATCAGATCTGTTTGAAACAGTGCATTTTATCCATGCACGACGACTGCTTAGATACTCGCAGCACAGTTGCCCCATATAAATTGCCCATGAGCGCGGAGCTTGTCTTTGTCACTGTCGCAACTTTGCTCCATCATCGGGAGAAGCCGCTTCGACGCCCCTGTTAGCACATGTTTCTCTAATTCCTTTGTTTCAGGCAAGCCACTGTGACGTCAGACGCCTTTACGCATACAGCTTTGCGATGCTTAGACAGTAATAACATAATTCATGTTTACATTTCTTTAATTTTCGACGCATTGTCGTTATTCGTGACGCATCAATGACCAATTGATTATATGGCAATGCAATGAAAAAAGCGTGTGGAAAACAGTGTTAATGACAGATTTGAGAAGCACATTTCTTCAATGTTGGCCACATGGCATTCCTGTGCAGGTGACAATGGTAATTTTTCAAAACGACAAGGATATTTAAACACATGATTATTTGTTTGCTGTGCTCTATGGCCTCTGCTACAGACCTCATCGAAATGACACTTAGATATCTTAGGGTGTACATATCAAGTCTTCCCAAATGGTCTAGCGGATAGGCATCTGCCTTGTAACGCAGGGCGGCCCGGGTTCGATTCCCGTCATGGCAAATGATTTTTGTAGAAAAATAAAATGAGTCCCAACGTGTGCAACAGAACAGTTCGAAATCTCGTTACATTTGCATCGTCATGAACATGACTTATATCAGGCTAGCTCATTTTTTCTTTGTTCATTTTAAGTGTAGAAACAATATTTCGTTTGTGACCATTTTTTTCTGCCGTTTTGACAACAGGCTCATGACTAAAGAACACACGGCTGTCTGCTGATTGACGCTTGACTGTAGATTTTCGCTTTGTGTCAAAAGAACTCCCTAACGCACACTTTTTCAAAGTAGGTGAATTCATCAGATCTGTTTGAAACAGTGCATTTTATCCATGCACGACGACTGCTTAGATACTCGCAGCACAGTTGCCCCATATAAATTGCCCATGAGCGCGGAGCTTGTCTTTGTCACTGTCGCAACTTTGCTCCATCATCGGGAGAAGCCGCTTCGACGCCCCTGTTAGCACATGTTTCTCTAATTCCTTTGTTTCAGGCAAGCCACTGTGACGTCAGACGCCTTTACGCATACAGCTTTGCGATGCTTAGACAGTAATAACATAATTCATGTTTACATTTCTTTAATTTTCGACGCATTGTCGTTATTCGTGACGCATCAATGACTAATTGATTATATGGCAATGCAATGAAAAAAGCGTGTGGAAAACAGTGTTAATGACAGATTTGAGAAGCACATTTCTTCAATGTTGGCCACATGGCATTCCTGTGCAGGTGACAATGGTAATTTTTCAAAACGACAAGGATATTTAAACACATGATTATTTGTTTGCTGTGCTCTATGGCCTCTGCTACAGACCTCATCGAAATGACACTTAGATATCTTAGGGTGTACATATCAAGTCTTCCCAAATGGTCTAGCGGATAGGCATCTGCCTTGTAACGCAGGGCGGCCCGGGTTCGATTCCCGTCATGGCAAATGATTTTTGTAGAAAAATAAAATGAGTCCCAACGTGTGCAACAGAACAGTTCGAAATCTCGTTACATTTGCATCGTCATGAACATGACTTATATCAGGCTAGCTCATTTTTTCTTTGTTCATTTTAAGTGTAGAAACAATATTTCGTTTGTGACCATTTATTTCTGCCGTTTTGACAACAGGCTCATGACTAAAGAACACACGGCTGTCTGCTGATTGACGCTTGACTGTAGTTTTTCGCTTTGTGTCAAAAGAACTCCCTAACGCACACTTTTTCAAAGTAGGTGAATTCATCAGATCTGTTTGAAAAAGTGCATTTTATCCATGCACGACGACTGCTTAGATACTCGCAGCACAGTTGCCCCATATAAATTGCCCATGAGCGCGGAGCTTGTCTTTGTCACTGTCGCAACTTTGCTCCATCAGCGGGAGAAGCCGCTTCGACGCCCCTGTTAGCACATGTTTCTCTAATTCCTTTGTTTCAGGCAAGCCACTGTGACGTCAGACGCCTTTACGCATACAGCTTTGCGATGCTTAGACAGTAATAACATAATTCATGTTTACATTTCTTTAATTTTCGACGCATTGTCGTTATTCGTGACGCATCAATGACCAATTGATTATATGGCAATGCAATGAAAAAAGCGTGTGGAAAACAGTGTTAATGACAGATTTGAGAAGCACATTTCTTCAATGTTGGCCACATGGCATTCCTGTGCAGGTGACAATGGTAATTTTTCAAAACGACAAGGATATTTAAACACATGATTATTTGTTTGCTGTGCTCTATGGCCTCTGCTACAGACCTCATCGAAATGACACTTAGATATCTTAGGGTGTACATATCAAGTCTTCCCAAATGGTCTAGCGGATAGGCATCTGCCTTGTAACGCAGGGCGGCCCGGGTTCGATTCCCGTCATGGCAAATGATTTTTGTAGAAAAATAAAATGAGTCCCAACGTGTGCAACAGAACAGTTCGAAATCTCGTTACATTTGCATCGTCATGAACATGACTTATATCAGGCTAGCTCATTTTTTCTTTGTTCATTTTAAGTGTAGAAACAATATTTCGTTTGTGACCATTTTTTTCTGCCGTTTTGACAACAGGCTCATGACTAAAGAACACACGGCTGTCTGCTGATTGACGCTTGACTGTAGATTTTCGCTTTGTGTCAAAAGAACTCCCTAACGCACACTTTTTCAAAGTAGGTGAATTCATCAGATCTGTTTGAAACAGTGCATTTTATCCATGCACGACGACTGCTTAGATACTCGCAGCACAGTTGCCCCATATAAATTGCCCATGAGCGCGGAGCTTGTCTTTGTCACTGTCGCAACTTTGCTCCATCATCGGGAGAAGCCGCTTCGACGCCCCTGTTAGCACATGTTTCTCTAATTCCTTTGTTTCAGGCAAGCCACTGTGACGTCAGACGCCTTTACGCATACAGCTTTGCGATGCTTAGACAGTAATAACATAATTCATGTTTACATTTCTTTAATTTTCGACGCATTGTCGTTATTCGTGACGCATCAATGACCAATTGATTATATGGCAATGCAATGAAAAAAGCGTGTGGAAAACAGTGTTAATGACAGATTTGAGAAGCACATTTCTTCAATGTTGGCCACATGGCATTCCTGTGCAGGTGACAATGGTAATTTTTCAAAACGACAAGGATATTTAAACACATGATTATTTGTTTGCTGTGCTCTATGGCCTCTGCTACAGACCTCATCGAAATGACACTTAGATATCTTAGGGTGTACATATCAAGTCTTCCCAAATGGTCTAGCGGATAGGCATCTGCCTTGTAACGCAGGGCGGCCCGGGTTCGATTCCCGTCATGGCAAATGATTTTTGTAGAAAAATAAAATGAGTCCCAACGTGTGCAACAGAACAGTTCGAAATCTCGTTACATTTGCATCGTCATGAACATGACTTATATCAGGCTAGCTCATTTTTTCTTTGTTCATTTTAAGTGTAGAAACAATATTTCGTTTGTGACCATTTTTTTCTGCCGTTTTGACAACAGGCTCATGACTAAAGAACACACGGCTGTCTGCTGATTGACGCTTGACTGTAGATTTTCGCTTTGTGTCAAAAGAACTCCCTAACGCACACTTTTTCAAAGTAGGTGAATTCATCAGATCTGTTTGAAACAGTGCATTTTATCCATGCACGACGACTGCTTAGATACTCGCAGCACAGTTGCCCCATATAAATTGCCCATGAGCGCGGAGCTTGTCTTTGTCACTGTCGCAACTTTGCTCCATCATCGGGAGAAGCCGCTTCGACGCCCCTGTTAGCACATGTTTCTCTAATTCCTTTGTTTCAGGCAAGCCACTGTGACGTCAGACGCCTTTACGCAAACAGCTTTGCGATGCTTAGACAGTAATAACATAATTCATGTTTACATTTCTTTAATTTTCGACGCATTGTCGTTATTCGTGACGCATCAATGACCAATTGATTATATGGCAATGCAATGAAAAAAGCGTGTGGAAAACAGTGTTAATGACAGATTTGAGAAGCACATTTCTTCAATGTTGGCCACATGGCATTCCTGTGCAGGTGACAATGGTAATTTTTCAAAACGACAAGGATATTTAAACACATGATTATTTGTTTGCTGTGCTCTATGGCCTCTGCTACAGACCTCATCGAAATGACACTTAGATATCTTAGGGTGTACATATCAAGTCTTCCCAAATGGTCTAGCGGATAGGCATCTGCCTTGTAACGCAGGGCGGCCTGGGTTCGATTCCCGTCATGGCAAATGATTTTTGTAGAAAAATAAAATGAGTCCCAACGTGTGCAACAGAACAGTTCGAAATCTCGTTACATTTGCATTGTCATGAACATGACTTATATCAGGCTAGCTCATTTTTTCTTTGTTCATTTTAAGTGTAGAAACAATATTTCGTTTGTGACCATTTTTTTCTGCCGTTTTGACAACAGGCTCATGACTAAAGAACACACGGCTGTCTGCTGATTGACGCTTGACTGTAGATTTTCGCTTTGTGTCAAAAGAACTCCCTAACGCACACTTTTTCAAAGTAGGTGAATTCATCAGATCTGTTTGAAACAGTGCATTTTATCCATGCACGACGACTGCTTAGATACTCGCAGCACAGTTGCCCCATATAAATTGCCCATGAGCGCGGAGCTTGTCTTTGTCACTGTCGCAACTTTGCTCCATCAGCGGGAGAAGCCGCTTCGACGCCCCTGTTAGCACATGTTTCTCTAATTCCTTTGTTTCAGGCAAGCCACTGTGACGTCAGACGCCTTTACGCATACAGCTTTGCGATGCTTAGACAGTAATAACATAATTCATGTTTACATTTCTTTAATTTTCGACGCATTGTCGTTATTCGTGACGCATCAATGACCAATTGATTATATGGCAATGCAATGAAAAAAGCTTGTGGAAAACAGTGTTAATGACAGATTTGAGAAGCACATTTCTTCAATGTTGGCCACATGGCATTCCTGTGCAGGTGACAATGGTAATTTTTCAAAACGACAAGGATATTTAAACACATGATTATTTGTTTGCTGTGCTCTATGGCCTCTGCTACAGACCTCATCGAAATGACACTTAGATATCTTAGGGTGTACATATCAAGTCTTCCCAAATGGTCTAGCGGATAGGCATCTGCCTTGTAACGCAGGGCGGCCCGGGTTCGATTCCCGTCATGGCAAATGATTTTTGTAGAAAAATAAAATGAGTCCCAACGTGTGCAACAGAACAGTTCGAAATCTCGTTACATTTGCATCGTCATGAACATGACTTATATCAGGCTAGCTCATTTTTTCTTTGTTCATTTTAAGTGTAGAAACAATATTTCGTTTGTGACCATTTTTTTCTGCCGTTTTGACAACAGGCTCATGACTAAAGAACACACGGCTGTCTGCTGATTGACGCTTGACTGTAGATTTTCGCTTTGTGTCAAAAGAACTCCCTAACGCACACTTTTTCAAAGTAGGTGAATTCATCAGATCTGTTTGAAACAGTGCATTTTATCCATGCACGACGACTGCTTAGATACTCGCAGCACAGTTGCCCCATATAAATTGCCCATGAGCGCGGAGCTTGTCTTTGTCACTGTCGCAACTTTGCTCCATCATCGGGAGAAGCCGCTTCGACGCCCCTGTTAGCACATGTTTCTCTAATTCCTTTGTTTCAGGCAAGCCACTGTGACGTCAGACGCCTTTACGCATACAGCTTTGCGATGCTTAGACAGTAATAACATAATTCATGTTTACATTTCTTTAATTTTCGACGCATTGTCGTTATTCGTGACGCATCAATGACCAATTGATTATATGGCAATGCAATGAAAAAAGCGTGTGGAAAACAGTGTTAATGACAGATTTGAGAAGCACATTTCTTCAATGTTGGCCACATGGCATTCCTGTGCAGGTGACAATGGTAATTTTTCAAAACGACAAGGATATTTAAACACATGATTATTTGTTTGCTGTGCTCTATGGCCTCTGCTACAGACCTCATCGAAATGACACTTAGATATCTTAGGGTGTACATATCAAGTCTTCCCAAATGGTCTAGCGGATAGGCATCTGCCTTGTAACGCAGGGCGGCCTGGGTTCGATTCCCGTCATGGCAAATGATTTTTGTAGAAAAATAAAATGAGTCCCAACGTGTGCAACAGAACAGTTCGAAATCTCGTTACATTTGCATTGTCATGAACATGACTTATATCAGGCTAGCTCATTTTTTCTTTGTTCATTTTAAGTGTAGAAACAATATTTCGTTTGTGACCATTTTTTTCTGCCGTTTTGACAACAGGCTCATGACTAAAGAACACACGGCTGTCTGCTGATTGACGCTTGACTGTAGATTTTCGCTTTGTGTCAAAAGAACTCCCTAACGCACACTTTTTCAAAGTAGGTGAATTCATCAGATCTGTTTGAAACAGTGCATTTTATCCATGCACGACGACTGCTTAGATACTCGCAGCACAGTTGCCCCATATAAATTGCCCATGAGCGCGGAGCTTGTCTTTGTCACTGTCGCAACTTTGCTCCATCATCGGGAGAAGCCGCTTCGACGCCCCTGTTAGCACATGTTTCTCTAATTCCTTTGTTTCAGGCAAGCCACTGTGACGTCAGACGCCTTTACGCATACAGCTTTGCGATGCTTAGACAGTAATAACATAATTCATGTTTACATTTCTTTAATTTTCGACGCATTGTCGTTATTCGTGACGCATCAATGACCAATTGATTATATGGCAATGCAATGAAAAAAGCTTGTGGAAAACAGTGTTAATGACAGATTTGAGAAGCACATTTCTTCAATGTTGGCCACATGGCATTCCTGTGCAGGTGACAATGGTAATTTTTCAAAACGACAAGGATATTTAAACACATGATTATTTGTTTGCTGTGCTCTATGGCCTCTGCTACAGACCTCATCGAAATGACACTTAGATATCTTAGGGTGTACATATCAAGTCTTCCCAAATGGTCTAGCGGATAGGCATCTGCCTTGTAACGCAGGGCGGCCCGGGTTCGATTCCCGTCATGGCAAATGATTTTTGTAGAAAAATAAAATGAGTCCCAACGTGTGCAACAGAACAGTTCGAAATCTCGTTACATTTGCATCGTCATGAACATGACTTATATCAGGCTAGCTCATTTTTTCTTTGTTCATTTTAAGTGTAGAAACAATATTTCGTTTGTGACCATTTTTTTCTGCCGTTTTGACAACAGGCTCATGACTAAAGAACACACGGCTGTCTGCTGATTGACGCTTGACTGTAGATTTTCGCTTTGTGTCAAAAGAACTCCCTAACGCACACTTTTTCAAAGTAGGTGAATTCATCAGATCTGTTTGAAACAGTGCATTTTATCCATGCACGACGACTGCTTAGATACTCGCAGCACAGTTGTCCCATATAAATTGCCCATGAGCGCGGAGCTTGTCTTTGTCACTGTCGCAACTTTGCTCCATCATCGGGAGAAGCCGCTTCGACGCCCCTGTTAGCACATGTTTCTCTAATTCCTTTGTTTCAGGCAAGCCACTGTGACGTCAGACGCCTTTACGCATACAGCTTTGCGATGCTTAGACAGTAATAACATAATTCATGTTTACATTTCTTTAATTTTCGACGCATTGTCGTTATTCGTGACGCATCAATGACCAATTGATTATATGGCAATGCAATGAAAAAAGCGTGTGGAAAACAGTGTTAATGACAGATTTGAGAAGCACATTTCTTCAATGTTGGCCACATGGCATTCCTGTGCAGGTGACAATGGTAATTTTTCAAAACGACAAGGATATTTAAACACATGATTATTTGTTTGCTGTGCTCTATGGCCTCTGCTACAGACCTCATCGAAATGACACTTAGATATCTTAGGGTGTACATATCAAGTCTTCCCAAATGGTCTAGCGGATAGGCATCTGCCTTGTAACGCAGGGCGGCCTGGGTTCGATTCCCGTCATGGCAAATGATTTTTGTAGAAAAATAAAATGAGTCCCAACGTGTGCAACAGAACAGTTCGAAATCTCGTTACATTTGCATCGTCATGAACATGACTTATATCAGGCTAGCTCATTTTTTCTTTGTTCATTTTAAGTGTAGAAACAATATTTCGTTTGTGACCATTTTTTTCTGCCGTTTTGACAACAGGCTCATGACTAAAGAACACACGGCTGTCTGCTGATTGACGCTTGACTGTAGATTTTCGCTTTGTGTCAAAAGAACTCCCTAACGCACACTTTTTCAAAGTAGGTGAATTCATCAGATCTGTTTGAAACAGTGCATTTTATCCATGCACGACGACTGCTTAGATACTCGCAGCACAGTTGCCCCATATAAATTGCCCATGAGCGCGGAGCTTGTCTTTGTCACTGTCGCAACTTTGCTCCATCAGCGGGAGAAGCCGCTTCGACGCCCCTGTTAGCACATGTTTCTCTAATTCCTTTGTTTCAGGCAAGCCACTGTGACGTCAGACGCCTTTACGCATACAGCTTTGCGATGCTTAGACAGTAATAACATAATTCATGTTTACATTTCTTTAATTTTCGACGCATTGTCGTTATTCGTGACGCATCAATGACCAATTGATTATATGGCAATGCAATGAAAAAAGCTTGTGGAAAACAGTGTTAATGACAGATTTGAGAAGCACATTTCTTCAATGTTGGCCACATGGCATTCCTGTGCAGGTGACAATGGTAATTTTTCAAAACGACAAGGATATTTAAACACATGATTATTTGTTTGCTGTGCTCTATGGCCTCTGCTACAGACCTCATCGAAATGACACTTAGATATCTTAGGGTGTACATATCAAGTCTTCCCAAATGGTCTAGCGGATAGGCATCTGCCTTGTAACGCAGGGCGGCCCGGGTTCGATTCCCGTCATGGCAAATGATTTTTGTAGAAAAATAAAATGAGTCCCAACGTGTGCAACAGAACAGTTCGAAATCTCGTTACATTTGCATCGTCATGAACATGACTTATATCAGGCTAGCTCATTTTTTCTTTGTTCATTTTAAGTGTAGAAACAATATTTCGTTTGTGACCATTTTTTTCTGCCGTTTTGACAACAGGCTCATGACTAAAGAACACACGGCTGTCTGCTGATTGACGCTTGACTGTAGATTTTCGCTTTGTGTCAAAAGAACTCTCTAACGCACACTTTTTCAAAGTAGGTGAATTCATCAGATCTGTTTGAAACAGTGCATTTTATCCATGCACGACGACTGCTTAGATACTCGCAGCACAGTTGCCCCATATAAATTGCCCATGAGCGCGGAGCTTGTCTTTGTCACTGTCGCAACTTTGCTCCATCAGCGGGAGAAGCCGCTTCGACGCCCCTGTTAGCACATGTTTCTCTAATTCCTTTGTTTCAGGCAAGCCACTGTGACGTCAGACGCCTTTACGCATACAGCTTTGCGATGCTTAGACAGTAATAACATAATTCATGTTTACATTTCTTTAATTTTCGACGCATTGTCGTTATTCGTGACGCATCAATGACCAATTGATTATATGGCAATGCAATGAAAAAAGCGTGTGGAAAACAGTGTTAATGACAGATTTGAGAAGCACATTTCTTCAATGTTGGCCACATGGCATTCCTGTGCAGGTGACAATGGTAATTTTTCAAAACGACAAGGATATTTAAACACATGATTATTTGTTTGCTGTGCTCTATGGCCTCTGCTACAGACCTCATCGAAATGACACTTAGATATCTTAGGGTGTACATATCAAGTCTTCCCAAATGGTCTAGCGGATAGGCATCTGCCTTGTAACGCAGGGCGGCCTGGGTTCGATTCCCGTCATGGCAAATGATTTTTGTAGAAAAATAAAATGAGTCCCAACGTGTGCAACAGAACAGTTCGAAATCTCGTTACATTTGCATTGTCATGAACATGACTTATATCAGGCTAGCTCATTTTTTCTTTGTTCATTTTAAGTGTAGAAACAATATTTCGTTTGTGACCATTTTTTTCTGCCGTTTTGACAACAGGCTCATGACTAAAGAACACACGGCTGTCTGCTGATTGACGCTTGACTGTAGATTTTCGCTTTGTGTCAAAAGAACTCCCTAACGCACACTTTTTCAAAGTAGGTGAATTCATCAGATCTGTTTGAAACAGTGCATTTTATCCATGCACGACGACTGCTTAGATACTCGCAGCACAGTTGCCCCATATAAATTGCCCATGAGCGCGGAGCTTGTCTTTGTCACTGTCGCAACTTTGCTCCATCAGCGGGAGAAGCCGCTTCGACGCCCCTGTTAGCACATGTTTCTCTAATTCCTTTGTTTCAGGCAAGCCACTGTGACGTCAGACGCCTTTACGCATACAGCTTTGCGATGCTTAGACAGTAATAACATAATTCATGTTTACATTTCTTTAATTTTCGACGCATTGTCGTTATTCGTGACGCATCAATGACCAATTGATTATATGGCAATGCAATGAAAAAAGCTTGTGGAAAACAGTGTTAATGACAGATTTGAGAAGCACATTTCTTCAATGTTGGCCACATGGCATTCCTGTGCAGGTGACAATGGTAATTTTTCAAAACGACAAGGATATTTAAACACATGATTATTTGTTTGCTGTGCTCTATGGCCTCTGCTACAGACCTCATCGAAATGACACTTAGATATCTTAGGGTGTACATATCAAGTCTTCCCAAATGGTCTAGCGGATAGGCATCTGCCTTGTAACGCAGGGCGGCCCGGGTTCGATTCCCGTCATGGCAAATGATTTTTGTAGAAAAATAAAATGAGTCCCAACGTGTGCAACAGAACAGTTCGAAATCTCGTTACATTTGCATCGTCATGAACATGACTTATATCAGGCTAGCTCATTTTTTCTTTGTTCATTTTAAGTGTAGAAACAATATTTCGTTTGTGACCATTTTTTTCTGCCGTTTTGACAACAGGCTCATGACTAAAGAACACACGGCTGTCTGCTGATTGACGCTTGACTGTAGATTTTCGCTTTGTGTCAAAAGAACTCCCTAACGCACACTTTTTCAAAGTAGGTGAATTCATCAGATCTGTTTGAAACAGTGCATTTTATCCATGCACGACGACTGCTTAGATACTCGCAGCACAGTTGTCCCATATAAATTGCCCATGAGCGCGGAGCTTGTCTTTGTCACTGTCGCAACTTTGCTCCATCATCGGGAGAAGCCGCTTCGACGCCCCTGTTAGCACATGTTTCTCTAATTCCTTTGTTTCAGGCAAGCCACTGTGACGTCAGACGCCTTTACGCATACAGCTTTGCGATGCTTAGACAGTAATAACATAATTCATGTTTACATTTCTTTAATTTTCGACGCATTGTCGTTATTCGTGACGCATCAATGACCAATTGATTATATGGCAATGCAATGAAAAAAGCGTGTGGAAAACAGTGTTAATGACAGATTTGAGAAGCACATTTCTTCAATGTTGGCCACATGGCATTCCTGTGCAGGTGACAATGGTAATTTTTCAAAACGACAAGGATATTTAAACACATGATTATTTGTTTGCTGTGCTCTATGGCCTCTGCTACAGACCTCATCGAAATGACACTTAGATATCTTAGGGTGTACATATCAAGTCTTCCCAAATGGTCTAGCGGATAGGCATCTGCCTTGTAACGCAGGGCGGCCTGGGTTCGATTCCCGTCATGGCAAATGATTTTTGTAGAAAAATAAAATGAGTCCCAACGTGTGCAACAGAACAGTTCGAAATCTCGTTACATTTGCATCGTCATGAACATGACTTATATCAGGCTAGCTCATTTTTTCTTTGTTCATTTTAAGTGTAGAAACAATATTTCGTTTGTGACCATTTTTTTCTGCCGTTTTGACAACAGGCTCATGACTAAAGAACACACGGCTGTCTGCTGATTGACGCTTGACTGTAGATTTTCGCTTTGTGTCAAAAGAACTCCCTAACGCACACTTTTTCAAAGTAGGTGAATTCATCAGATCTGTTTGAAACAGTGCATTTTATCCATGCACGACGACTGCTTAGATACTCGCAGCACAGTTGCCCCATATAAATTGCCCATGAGCGCGGAGCTTGTCTTTGTCACTGTCGCAACTTTGCTCCATCAGCGGGAGAAGCCGCTTCGACGCCCCTGTTAGCACATGTTTCTCTAATTCCTTTGTTTCAGGCAAGCCACTGTGACGTCAGACGCCTTTACGCATACAGCTTTGCGATGCTTAGACAGTAATAACATAATTCATGTTTACATTTCTTTAATTTTCGACGCATTGTCGTTATTCGTGACGCATCAATGACCAATTGATTATATGGCAATGCAATGAAAAAAGCGTGTGGAAAACAGTGTTAATGACAGATTTGAGAAGCACATTTCTTCAATGTTGGCCGCATGGCAATCCTGTGCAGGTGACAATGGTAATTTTTCAAAACGACAAGGATATTTAAACACATGATTATTTGTTTGCTGTGCTCTATGGCCTCTGCTACAGACCTCATCGAAATGACACTTAGATATCTTAGGGTGTACATATCAAGTCTTCCCAAATGGTCTAGCGGATAGGCATCTGCCTTGTAACGCAGGGCGGCCCGGGTTCGATTCCCGTCATGGCAAATGATTTTTGTAGAAAAATAAAATGAGTCCCAACGTGTGCAACAGAACAGTTCGAAATCTCGTTACATTTGCATCGTCATGAACATGACTTATATCAGGCTAGCTCATTTTTTCTTTGTTCATTTTAAGTGTAGAAACAATATTTCGTTTGTGACCATTTTTTTCTGCCGTTTTGACAACAGGCTCATGACTAAAGAACACACGGCTGTCTGCTGATTGACGCTTGACTGTAGATTTTCGCTTTGTGTCAAAAGAACTCCCTAACGCACACTTTTTCAAAGTAGGTGAATTCATCAGATCTGTTTGAAACAGTGCATTTTATCCATGCACGACGACTGCTTAGATACTCGCAGCACAGTTGCCCCATATAAATTGCCCATGAGCGCGGAGCTTGTCTTTGTCACTGTCGCAACTTTGCTCCATCAGCGGGAGAAGCCGCTTCGACGCCCCTGTTAGCACATGTTTCTCTAATTCCTTTGTTTCAGGCAAGCCACTGTGACGTCAGACGCCTTTACGCATACAGCTTTGCGATGCTTAGACAGTAATAACATAATTCATGTTTACATTTCTTTAATTTTCGACGCATTGTCGTTATTCGTGACGCATCAATGACCAATTGATTATATGGCAATGCAATGAAAAAAGCGTGTGGAAAACAGTGTTAATGACAGATTTGAGAAGCACATTTCTTCAATGTTGGCCGCATGGCAATCCTGTGCAGGTGACAATGGTAATTTTTCAAAACGACAAGGATATTTAAACACATGATTATTTGTTTGCTGTGCTCTATGGCCTCTGCTACAGACCTCATCGAAATGACACTTAGATATCTTAGGGTGTACATATCAAGTCTTCCCAAATGGTCTAGCGGATAGGCATCTGCCTTGTAACGCAGGGCGGCCCGGGTTCGATTCCCGTCATGGCAAATGATTTTTGTAGAAAAATAAAATGAGTCCCAACGTGTGCAACAGAACAGTTCGAAATCTCGTTACATTTGCATCGTCATGAACATGACTTATATCAGGCTAGCTCATTTTTTCTTTGTTCATTTTAAGTGTAGAAACAATATTTCGTTTGTGACCATTTTTTTCTGCCGTTTTGACAACAGGCTCATGACTAAAGAACACACGGCTGTCTGCTGATTGACGCTTGACTGTAGATTTTCGCTTTGTGTCAAAAGAACTCCCTAACGCACACTTTTTCAAAGTAGGTGAATTCATCAGATCTGTTTGAAACAGTGCATTTTATCCATGCACGACGACTGCTTAGATACTCGCAGCACAGTTGCCCCATATAAATTGCCCATGAGCGCGGAGCTTGTCTTTGTCACTGTCGCAACTTTGCTCCATCAGCGGGAGAAGCCGCTTCGACGCCCCTGTTAGCACATGTTTCTCTAATTCCTTTGTTTCAGGCAAGCCACTGTGACGTCAGACGCCTTTACGCATACAGCTTTGCGATGCTTAGACAGTAATAACATAATTCATGTTTACATTTCTTTAATTTTCGACGCATTGTCGTTATTCGTGACGCATCAATGACCAATTGATTATATGGCAATGCAATGAAAAAAGCGTGTGGAAAACAGTGTTAATGACAGATTTGAGAAGCACATTTCTTCAATGTTGGCCGCATGGCAATCCTGTGCAGGTGACAATGGTAATTTTTCAAAACGACAAGGATATTTAAACACATGATTATTTGTTTGCTGTGCTCTATGGCCTCTGCTACAGACCTCATCGAAATGACACTTAGATATCTTAGGGTGTACATATCAAGTCTTCCCAAATGGTCTAGCGGATAGGCATCTGCCTTGTAACGCAGGGCGGCCCGGGTTCGATTCCCGTCATGGCTCATTTTATTTTTGTAGAAAAATAAAATGAGTCCCAACGTGTGCAACAGAACAGTTCGAAATCTCGTTACATTTGCATCGTCATGAACATGACTTATATCAGGCTAGCTCATTTTTTCTTTGTTCATTTTAAGTGTAGAAACAATATTTCGTTTGTGACCATTTGTTTCTGCCGTTTTGACAACAGGCTCATGACTAAAGAACACACGGCTGTCTGCTGATTGACGCTTGACTGTAGTTTTTCGCTTTGTGTCAAAAGAACTCTCTAACGCACACTTTTTCAAAGTAGGTGAATTCATCAGATCTGTTTGAAACAGTGCATTTTATCCATGCACGACGACTGCTTAGATACTCGCAGCACAGTTGCCCCATATAAATTGCCCATGAGCGCGGAGCTTGTCTTTGTCACTGTCGCAACTTTGCTCCATCAGCGGGAGAAGCCGCTTCGACGCCCCTGTTAGCACATGTTTCTCTAATTCCTTTGTTTCAGGCAAGCCACTGTGACGTCAGACGCCTTTACGCATACAGCTTTGCGATGCTTAGACAGTAATAACATAATTCATGTTTACATTTCTTTAATTTTCGACGCATTGTCGTTATTCGTGACGCATCAATGACCAATTGATTATATGGCAATGCAATGAAAAAAGCGTGTGGAAAACAGTGTTAATGACAGATTTGAGAAGCACATTTCTTCAATGTTGGCCACATGGCATTCCTGTGCAGGTGACAATGGTAATTTTTCAAAACGACAAGGATATTTAAACACATGATTATTTGTTTGCTGTGCTCTATGGCCTCTGCTACAGACCTCATCGAAATGACACTTAGATATCTTAGGGTGTACATATCAAGTCTTCCCAAATGGTCTAGCGGATAGGCATCTGCCTTGTAACGCAGGGCGGCCCGGGTTCGATTCCCGTCATGGCAAATGATTTTTGTAGAAAAATAAAATGAGTCCCAACGTGTGCAACAGAACAGTTCGAAATCTCGTTACATTTGCATCGTCATGAACATGACTTATATCAGGCTAGCTCATTTTTTCTTTGTTCATTTTAAGTGTAGAAACAATATTTCGTTTGTGACCATTTTTTTCTGCCGTTTTGACAACAGGCTCATGACTAAAGAACACACGGCTGTCTGCTGATTGACGCTTGACTGTAGATTTTCGCTTTGTGTCAAAAGAACTCCCTAACGCACACTTTTTCAAAGTAGGTGAATTCATCAGATCTGTTTGAAACAGTGCATTTTATCCATGCACGACGACTGCTTAGATACTCGCAGCACAGTTGCCCCATATAAATTGCCCATGAGCGCGGAGCTTGTCTTTGTCACTGTCGCAACTTTGCTCCATCAGCAGGAGAAGCCGCTTCGACGCCCCTGTAAGCACATGTTTCTCTAATTCCTTTGTTTCAGGCAAGCCACTGTGACGTCAGACGCCTTTACGCATACAGCTTTGCGATGCTTAGACAGTAATAACATAATTCATGTTTACATTTCTTTAATTTTCGACGCATTGTCGTTATTCGTGACGCATCAATGACCAATTGATTATATGGCAATGCAATGAAAAAAGCGTGTGGAAAACTGTGTTAATGACAGATTTGAGAAGCACATTTCTTCAATGTTGGCCACATGGCATTCCTGTGCAGGTGACAATGGTAATTTTTCAAAACGACAAGGATATTTAAACACATGATTATTTGTTTGCTGTGCTCTATGGCCTCTGCTACAGACCTCATCGAAATGACACTTAGATATCTTAGGGTGTACATATCAAGTCTTCCCAAATGGTCTAGCGGATAGGCATCTGCCTTGTAACGCAGGGCGGCCCGGGTTCGATTCCCGTCATGGCAAATGATTTTTGTAGAAAAATAAAATGAGTCCCAACGTGTGCAACAGAACAGTTCGAAATCTCGTTACATTTGCATCGTCATGAACATGACTTATATCAGGCTAGCTCATTTTTTCTTTGTTCATTTTAAGTGTAGAAACAATATTTCGTTTGTGACCATTTTTTTCTGCCGTTTTGACAACAGGCTCATGACTAAAGAACACACGGCTGTCTGCTGATTGACGCTTGACTGTAGTTTTTCGCTTTGTGTCAAAAGAACTCTCTAACGCACACTTTTTCAAAGTAGGTGAATTCATCAGATCTGTTTGAAACATTGCATTTTATCCATGCACGACGACTGCTTAGATACTCGCAGCACAGTTGCCCCATATAAATTGCCCATGAGCGCGGAGCTTGTCTTTGTCACTGTAGTAACTTTGCTCCATCAGCGGGAGAAGCCGCTTCGACGCCCCTGTAAGCACATGTTTCTCTAATTCCTTTGTTTCAGGCAAGCCACTGTGACGTCAGACGCCTTTACGCATACAGCTTTGCGATGCTTAGACAGTAATAACATAATTCATGTTTACATTTCTTTAATTTTCGACGCATTGTCGTTATTCGTGACGCATCAATGACCAATTGATTATATGGCAATGCAATGAAAAAAGCGTGTGGAAAACAGTGTTAATGACAGATTTGAGAAGCACATTTCTTCAATGTTGGCCGCATGGCATTCCTGTGCAGGTGACAATGGTAATTTTTCAAAACGACAAGGATATTTAAACACATGATTATTTGTTTGCTGTGCTCTATGGCCTCTGCTACAGACCTCATCGAAATGACACTTAGATATCTTAGGGTGTACATATCAAGTCTTCCCAAATGGTCTAGCGGATAGGCATCTGCCTTGTAACGCAGGGCGGCCCGGGTTCGATTCCCGTCATGGCAAATGATTTTTGTAGAAAAATAAAATGAGTCCCAACGTGTGCAACAGAACAGTTCGAAATCTCGTTACATTTGCATCGTCATGAACATGACTTATATCAGGCTAGCTCATTTTTTCTTTGTTCATTTTAAGTGTAGAAACAATATTTCGTTTGTGACCATTTTTTTCTGCCGTTTTGACAACAGGCTCATGACTAAAGAACACACGGCTGTCTGCTGATTGACGCTTGACTGTAGATTTTCGCTTTGTGTCAAAAGAACTCCCTAACGCACACTTTTTCAAAGTAGGTGAATTCATCAGATCTGTTTGAAACAGTGCATTTTATCCATGCACGACGACTGCTTAGATACTCGCAGCACAGTTGCCCCATATAAATTGCCCATGAGCGCGGAGCTTGTCTTTGTCACTGTAGCAACTTTGCTCCATCAGCGGGAGAAGCCGCTTCGACGCCCCTGTAAGCACATGTTTCTCTAATTCCTTTGTTTCAGGCAAGCCACTGTGACGTCAGACGCCTTTACGCATACAGCTTTGCGATGCTTAGACAGTAATAACATAATTCATGTTTACATTTCTTTAATTTTCGACGCATTGTCGTTATTCGTGACGCATCAATGACCAATTGATTATATGGCAATGCAATGAAAAAAGCGTGTGGAAAACAGTGTTAATGACAGATTTGAGAAGCACATTTCTTCAATGTTGGCCGCATGGCATTCCTGTGCAGGTGACAATGGTAATTTTTCAAAACGACAAGGATATTTAAACACATGATTATTTGTTTGCTGTGCTCAATGACCTCTGCTGCAGACCTCATCGAAATGACACTTAGATATCTTAGGGTGTACATATCAAGTCTTCCCAAATGGTCTAGCGGATAGGAATCTGCCTTGTAGCGCAGGGCGGCCCGGGGTCGATTCCCGTCATGGCAAATGATTTTTGTAGAAAAATAAAATGAGTCCCAACGTGTGCAACAGAACAGTTCGAAATCTTGTTACATTTGCATCGTCATGAACATGACTTATATCAGGCTAGCTCATTTTTTCTTTGTTCATTTTAAGTGTAGAAACAATATTTCGTTTGTGACCATTTTTTTCTGCCGTTTTGACAACAGGCTCATGACTAAAGAACACACGGCTGTCTGCTGATTGACGCTTGACTGAAGATTTTCGCTTTGTGTCAAAAGAACTCCCTAACGCACACTTTTTCAAAGTAGGTGAATTCATCAGATCTGTTTGAAACATTGCATTTTATCCATGCACGACGACTGCTTAGATACTCGCAGCACAGTTGCCCCATATAAATTGCCCATGAGCGCGGAGCTTGTCTTTGTCACTGTAGCAACTTTGCTCCATCAGCGGGAGAAGCCGCTTCGACGCCCCTGTAAGCACATGTTTCTCTAATTCCTTTGTTTCAGGCAAGCCACTGTGACGTCAGACGCCTTTACGCATACAGCTTTGCGATGCTTAGACAGTAATAACATAATTCATGTTTACATTTCTTTAATTTTCGACGCATTGTCGTTATTCGTGACGCATCAATGACCAATTGATTATATGGCAATGCAATGAAAAAAGCGTGTGGAAAACAGTGTTAATGACAGATTTGAGAAGCACATTTCTTCAATGTTCGGTGGAAGAACGACAGATCGCCAAACAAGAGAATGAACGAGTGCTGGAAGCCATGATGATGGTAAGGAGATAGAGAAAGAGAGTGAAAGCAACTTAAAGCTGCGTTCAAATTGGCTTCCTCATCCCAAACCCAAGAGTCCACCATTCCACCAAGAGGACATACTCTGTGGTTGTGTGGTGGAATACCATGTTAAAAATACAACAATGATAAAACAAAACCAGAGCTGATGGTTTATCCAGAGACCTTTATTCACAAGTAATAAAAGTGAACAAGTTTGCAAAGAAGTTACTGTTATCATTTCAGTCCGCCATTTTATACTTTCAAATATAAGTGACCTCCCTCATATGCAAATCACTTATATCCACCAATATAATTTGTCTCCTACATCTCGTCACGTCCTGGTTTCCCCTCCCATTTCTAAAGACAGTTCTTGCGTTACTTCATATTGGTGATGAGCACATTGTGTTTATTACTGTGATTCTGGTGCCTGGCACGGTTGGCTTTATCTTCACCTACCAATCACACTGTTTATTCTATCCATGCATATCTGGTTTCCATAATCTGCTCTCAGCTTCTTTGTCCTGTCCACTTAGAATGTTCACAACTGGTTAAATTTATATCTGCTTCTCTTTTCTGTTTACCATTTCCTGCTTTCCCATGCCCTGGTCACCTGTTTTCTCCAAACTTTGCTCCCTCCTCGTAACCTTTAAAACATCTTCACTACTCTCCTCTCACAAATCAACCACTGGCCATCCTGGTCTTAATCCTCTCTCTACCTTTCCTTTGTGGAATTAGGAATCTTTATTTTCTATAC
Source organism: Argentina silus (assembly GCF_951799395.1). Lineage (NCBI taxonomy): Eukaryota > Metazoa > Chordata > Actinopteri > Argentiniformes > Argentinidae > Argentina > Argentina silus. Next base: position 22,304,584 of record NC_139666.1, read on the forward strand.
AAATTTACCATAGTTGAGGGTAAAGGTTGAGCTTACAAGTCTCCAGGGAGTGAAGATAGTATCAGCAACACTGCCTCACTGATGAACATCTGCAACCATAGCAGTCACAATGCAAGAGAAAATCACTTTATTCACCACACAACCTCAAAATAATGATCCAAAAACATAAAAACAAAAGTTACATTTTAACTTTCCTGAAAAAAAAGCTTTAATAACAAACATATTTGTTTTTTATTATTCCGTTTCAGAACCAGAAGGATTTAATGGAGTGCAATGAGAAGAGAGCATATGAAATGCAGGCAAACATAAACAATCTCCAAAGACAGATTGTGGAGCTGTCACAGCCCCCACTAAGCCGCGGCAGCAACTGCACCATATCATAAATGAAGTCTACGAAAGTCCAGACGAGCACTTTAAGGAGAGTCTGCAGGGGACAGACAGCTGTTCCCATCATATCACATGTTCTTGGGACGAGGCTTTATAAGGCAAATTTTGTAGCACTCTTTCATGGCTAAGCAGTTCTCGCCACCGGCTATGAGAGGTGTATTCTTTGGTCTGTGTGTGTGTGTATATCGATGTTGTATATGGTACTGATGGCTCATAACATGAACCTGGCACTCCCATTTAGGATTTTGTTGTCTTTGTCATGAATACTATTTTTGTTACAGAATGAATGATTTATGTACTGTAACACAGTAGGTTCCAGTACAGGGGTCCTGAAAACAAATTGTAGTGCAACATGGAATTCTTCTACTGGAGGAGCCCGTCCTAGATCATCAAAGGAAGTCACTGAGGAAAGGTTCTGAACACTTGTGGTTCAATTCCTGCTGTGACAGGCCCCCATATAGCCCTGCAGTCAAAGGACAGTTGTTGCTGGTATAACAAGTGATACTGTTAGTGTTACTCTGAAAAATGTAGATAATTCATGGTGTTTTGATGGGATTGTTTACTTTATTAATACTCAAAAAATAGATGTGCTTAGGGAAATATGCATTTTGTGAAATGTGATCATAGAAAGTAGCTAAATGACATTTTAATCAAACACATTTTATTCTAAAGAAAGAAAGCCTTCTCTGTCTGTCAAGAGCTTGATGAAAACATGATCATTTTTAAAACAAACAAGAAAGTGTAAGCATGGGCTCATCATCAATATTATGCTTTTAAATATGTGTAGGGGAGTGGACACTTCAGTGATGGAGAATTATGGCACAAAGTTCAATAGTTTTAACAAACACTTCAGTATAAGGAGTGCATATAGAATATGTGGTTTACATAGTCATGAGGTTCCAACACAAACAATGTCATGTATCCTGGCACTATCAACAGACAGATATTTGCCTCTTCATTGCAATACAGCTGCAAAAAAATCTTGCTCCATTGATTACTTTAAATGTTGAATGAGGTATAGAAAGTGTGACTTTAAGGTAGTATATTTCATTAGTTAGTATGACTGAAAATGTATTTACAAGCTGTGGTAATAAAGCTGCACAGTCTAGAAAAACACTCAACAAAGTTTTCATCTTTGTCTTTTCAAACAATGTCAATGTACATGAAAGACACATTTTACCCAAACATCCACTTCCAAGCCTTGGGTCCATACTCTATAACTTTGGACGTGGCTAATAGACCGCCCCCAACCATTGTGCCATAAACAGGGACAGCCAATGCCCCTGTGCCTGCGACATCCATCCATTTGCAGATGGTCGGCTGTTGGGACTCCTGTTGTTCCTTAATCTCATCTTTGATGGTATTTATGTTATCCTCCATACCCTTTGCCTTCTTGTCAAAGCCCTCGTCCATGAGGGCCCTCTGCTCCTGAAATCAATAAAAAACAAATACACATTAACTCACCAACTGCCAAAGAATTCCGGAACACTCACCACCCAGAGTGTCGAGTGTTCTATGTGGTATTTTCCTAATAACAATACTTTGATTGGCTACAAAACGAAGCATCGTAATAATTTATTTTTTATTCACCCTTGGCACTCCCTTGGCACTCTAGCATGTTGACCACTGGACGACTTTCTTTACCCTCGGCACTAGATGAGTTAAATGGAGATTCCAAAGAATCTGAATGGATTAACCCTAGCCAATTTGGTTCTCAGAAAATACTGTAACTAGAATTCTCTCTCTCTCTCTCTCTCTCTCGATACTACATACCGCAAGTTTGGCCTCCAGCAATCGTTGATTCTCCAGCCTGGCGATCTCTCGTTCTTCCTGTATCTTCTCTGCCAGTTGTTTCAAATGCTCTTTATTTGATTTCTCCTGGTCCTCAATCAGCTGTTTCTGGATCAACATCTGTTCCTCTGCCACTCTCTGAGCCTGTTCTGCTGCCTCCCTCTTCACCTTCTCCACTGCAGAGAGAGATAGATAGAGAGAGAGAGAGAGAAAGCATAACAGAGGCAGTTGGTCAATTAAGGGCTTTTGGTTGATTTTAAATTGGGTTTATTTATAATAATTTACAAAAATTACCAAAATACCTTCATAAGTAGAACAAGTGTTGTACCTCTTCATAACCAAATAAATAATGACTTATTACTGCATGTACTGTATGAATGCTGCATTACAGCCTCACAGATATCCAAATGACAAATCTATATTTACTTCCTGGAAAAGTATTTGCATCATAAAATCATTGTTCCAAGAAGTAAATATAAGTTTGTCATCTATGAGGCACACAAAACAATGATATATACAGTCCACATACTTTGAGTGAAGTACTCCTTTAATGCTGTCTTAATTGTGGTCAAGGGGCACTTTTTGAGGTGCCTCGTTGGGAGGAGGCATCTCTCCATCTCTTACCTTCCCTCTTCTGTTCTTCTTTGCTGAGAGACTCGTCTGCTGCCTGGATAGTTTCTCCTACGTTAGCCTTCCTATCCAGATACTCGCTCAATACCTCCTCACTCTGAAAACACACATTAAAGTGAATGAGCAAACATGAAACTTAGATAGACGTTCACAAATATGAGTTTGTCTCCATTAAAATGGGTAATTCTAAATCATGCTATTAGCCCGATTGTGGTTCAGTGAAAAATGATTCCATTTAAATGCATTTTTATTTTTGAATTTAAAAAATAAACTGTAAAAACAGTGATTTTACTATGCACTGAAAATGTTAAATGTCTCCACATGCATACCATAAATCCTTTGCCTTTCTCAGATTTGAATTGTTGGATCAGCTTCTTGAGGTTTTCACGGTAGTGTTTGTAGCCTCCTGAGCGCATGTAGGAGCCCTGACCCACAGCCTTCTCCAGGGGCCCAAACACACGTGTGATGACAGCTCTGCACACCCTCCGAGACTCCTCAATGTTCTTCTTACATATCTCATTATACTCAGTCCGCAGATCACTCTGTATAAAAGAGAGGGATTGGAGAGAGAGATAAAAGATTGAGAGAGAGAGAGACAGAGGGATCAACAGAATAAGAGAAAGGGATATATTTAAATGGAGAAGGAGAGAAAAGGATTTTTTTCTGTTATCTGATAAAGCAGGCCACATAAAGAATACAATACCATGAGCTTCTTCTGGTGACTTTCTTCCTCATCTTTGAAGCTGAGACTCATGAAGGTTTTGAGAGCTTCTTTCTCCACGTCCCCATGCATATCAGACAGCACCTTCTGGGTCTCCGTAGGGAAGGTAACTTTTCTGGCCATCTCTGTCTGGTACTGCTCCAGTGCTTTGGTTACAGCTGTACAATTCTGGATCTTGGCTAGAGCCTCTACCGCACTGTCCAGACAGGGAATCTGGTCACTGCTGATCGCCTTTGTGTACATGACAGCCAGGTTCGCCAACACTGACAGAGACAGAAGACATGATAGACCTTACACAGCAGCTTGTACATACACCAACATCATCCATCTACGGGTCATAAATCACTCATAATATCAAACCACCATTCTCTCCTAAAATATGAAACAAAGACTTTGACAATAATTGCAGATGTACATATGCCCATGAGAACATTTTTAGAATTATATCTTTATTTCTGGACTATCTGCATTTCACTGCAGCCAGTCCTAAATGAGAGGTGAGATTTCCCCTCACCCAATCATGATTGCGGCTGGGACCAGCGCGCATTTCAAACACGCCCAATCTCCTGCTGGCATGAGAAAGGCATAAAGAGCTGACTTAAAGGCATAAAGAGCAACTAAAACAAACCTTGGAAACTGATCAATTCCGTAAATATTGACAACAATCGTTTTCTTCCTCCTTGAACTATTATGGCATTGCAATGTTTCTCCAAACCATAACAATTAGGATTGAAGTCATCTTTATTAATTTTTCCAATCAAATTCCTGTGTGTTTCTTAGAATAGTAATAAAATTCCATCTTTATAAATAAGTGTTGTTTCTCTTGTTTTGACAAATGCTGGCTCTATGAACAATTAACAAACTTACGAAGATAGACATCAAATACCCTTCAGATTATTGATATGAGACTGACTGTTGAAGTAATTATTCTGTAAAAGAACAAATCCAGAGTTTTACTTAAGAATCTCTGCTTAAAATTGTTTGTAGTGCACTCAGGTAATTAAGTATTAATTTGAAATAATAGCCAAATTAATAATTCCAAGTAATTAATCAACAGTATTTAGATCCCTGTACCTGCTACAGGTCTAGAGACCAACACAATCTCTAGTTTAGATCTACAACAACAACTTCATGCACAATACCACAACACAATTCTGTGCTCTACACACAAGGTGAATAGCCATGGGTGATGTGTATGCCCCTAATCATACAAACTAATTTGTGAACGCATGGGAAATTAGATGTGTCAGGAAAACATATCCTTGCACTGCATAATTATGCATAAGAGAAAGGACAAAAAGTAGGCTAGTAAAGGCTGCATCAACAGTTGAATAGTAAACCAGTGCTTAAATAAAGGCTGTAGATGCTTAGTAGGTGAGGTTACTTACTGCTGCCAGTGACCTTCAGGCCTCCTATCATGGTCTTGGTCTCAGCTCTGGTGTAGATGTAATCACAGAACTCCTTAGACTGCTGGACAAACTTGGGTTCCAGGTCTGCATCTGTCAGCTCCTCCATTCTTTGCAAGTCCTCAGTAGTGGCCGGACGCTCAAACACAAAGCACTTCCTTAGCTGAAAGAATTTCCGTAGGCACTCCCGAGGGCGGTTGTATTCCTCAATCTTCTTGTATTGCTTAATCTTCTGGGGGTCTCCTGTTTAATCAGTAAATGAAGTATATAGACATTCAACTATAGTACATGTGAAATGTTCACAAGAAAGTTAAGCTAAGTGAAATCACTGCTATTTCATTAATAAACGATGTTGGAGACTGATGTGACGTTGTGTCCCACAATCCTGAAGTTTATTCTTTAGGACAATATGTAAAATGCTTATCATCATCTGCAAGTCATGATTCCACCTCTCACCTTTCAACAGTTTGAGGGAATTCTCCAGGTACTCATCTGCAGTGATGGCCTGTCCGTCAAGCTGTAGAAGCAGAGTGAAATCTCTGACAGTCCAAATGAAGGAAGGGAAGACCTTCATGAACTCATTGGACATGGCGTCCTCTCCCTTTGCCTTTGTCTTCACCTTGATGTGCTCTGTCAGTTCAGTCACGTAGCTGCAGGGGGCGGTGTTCAGGAGGAAAACCTCTTTCCAAATGAATAACATACACTAGTACAGTGTTTTTCAACCTTTTTTGAGCCACGGCACATTTTTTACATTGGAAGAATCTTGCGGCACACCACCAACCAAAAATGTTACAAAATGACACTCTGTAGCCTGATACAGTATATATAATTACAATATTATATACATTTCCTCTCCTGTTGTTTTTTCTGGCAGTGCCTTGCAAAATAGGAAGTTTTCTCTAATGGCGTTTAAGCTGCTTGGCACCATGGCGCTGTTGGAAGATAGCTTTCGCTGTATTGCCTCGAGCTCACCGTCTTTGCTTTCTTGTTACCACCACTCATACTAGGGCCTGCTACTTCACCTGGGTCAGAATCTTGTCCAGGGCCCAGTTCGGAGTTTACATTTTTTCCTTTTTAAAAACTTCTCCATCACTGTCACCACGACCTGTCGCATGCGTCACTAATTCTCTTGTCTCTAAGAAGGAACGAGGCAATTAGCCTGCTGCCACCCGGACGAATATTACATTACTCTGCCAGTCACTATATTACAGCACAGACACTCGACAATGGCATTTTATTTGCAGATAATAATTAATAAATGTTAATTAAAAAAAAAGTGAAATTGGATAATTTCTCACGGCACACCCAACGATCTTTCACGGCACACTAGTGTGCCGCGGCACAGCGGTTGGGAAACGCTGCACTAGTACACATATGCAAAAACTCTAACAAAGGTTAATCGATCAATTGATTAAGCTAATACTTATTCTTTAAGACTCACACACACACAAACATTTACATTTTACACATTTAGCAGACGCCTTTATCTACAGCAACTTACAACAGATAGATTTGTCTAAGTAAGTGAATCATCTATTCATCAGTCATCACAAGAAAAACTAATCTATGATAGGACCAGGGGCTATTGGCAGTCACAATGCTAGAAGATGAAGAAGAATTAACTTTTTTTTTTATTTAATTTTTTTTTATTTACAGTAGAGAAACTGTACAGGGGGGTAGTGGGGATGATATAATGTTTATTTTCCTGAGAGACCCTTGGAATGTTGTTTTACCACTCAAGGTACCCCAGCCCCACAGTCCCGGGTGACACAGGCCAGACTCACTTGCATAGACTGATGTGAACCATGTATCCTGGTTTGCAAACTCTTTGTGGGTGCCACTTCCCTGCTGCCAGTTCTCCTGGACAGTCATTTATTGTCCCAATTTGACTTAACTAATAAATTGTCTGTATTCAACTTTAAATTTGAGTATCCACTTTCTTCTACACATCACTGACTTTTCATCTTCAATATCGGAAACAGGGGATAATCATCATTACAGGGGATGAAGAGGTCTTTTGGAGGGACAGTCAAGATATATCCTGAAGAGATGGGTCTTCAGTCTACAGTGGAAGATAGGTAGTGACTCAGTCCTGACAGCAGTGGGAAGCTTGTTCCACCAGCAGGGTGCCAGGACAGTGAAAAGTCATGACTAAAAAGCACAACTGCTGCATCCACGTAGAGGCGGAGGTGCCAGGCGGCCAGCCGAGGTGGAAGAGTGGAGTGATTGGGCAGAGGTTTGGAAGTAGGGAGTGGCTGTTCCCTTTGCCACCCTTTAAGCGAGCACCAGGGTTTTGAATCTGATGCGAGCTGCTACCGGGAGCCAGTGAAGGGTGCGAAGGAGGGGGGTGACATAGGAGAATTTGGGGAGACTGAACACCAGACGAGTGAGGAGCCTGGCCAAGAGTGCGTTGCAGTAGTCATGGCGAGAGATCACAAATGACTGGACCAAGAGTTGTGCTGCTTCTCTTGTGAGGAAGGGACATATCCTTCTGATGTTGTAGAGGAAGAATCTTCAGAAGTGTGCTGTCGCTGTGATGGGTCGCCGCACAGGATATGTGGTTGTCAAGGATCGTGAGACAATTGGTTAGAGACAGCACGTTTAAGGGTTTTAGATAAGAATGAGAGAAGGGATACGGGTCTGTAGTTATGGAGTTGGTTTCTTGAGAAGAGGCTTGACTTTGGCTGTCTTAAAGGCAGCTGGGACAGATCCTGTGGATAGAGAGGAATTGATTATGGTGGTAAGGAATGGAAGGAGGTTTTGGAAATGGATTGGAGAAAAGGGGAGGGGATAGGATCGAGAGGCAGGTGGTTGCCCGCTTGGATGTGACCAGTTTTAGAATATCATCAGGGGAGCGGGGGGAAATAGCTGATAAACCAGAGACCGAGTGTAGCGCAGTGGGTTTGGGAGAAGTGGTAGCAGTGTTGGCGAGAGGTAAAGAGAAAGAGCTGCTAATGTCATCAACCTTCTTTTCAAAGGTGACAAAGTCATCTGCAGACAGTGAGGAGGGAGGAAGGGGAGGAGGTGGGTTGAGGAGTGAGGAAAATGTGGAGAACAGTTTCCTTTGGTCAGAGGCAGAGGATTGAATTTTGGAATGGTAGTAAGAAGCTTTAGCAGCTGATGCAGAGGTGGTGTAGTTGAGGAGAGAGAGATAAGGATTTAGGTCATCAGGGAGGCTGGTTTTTCTCCATTTCCTCTCAGCTGCCCGGAGCCCTATTCTACAAGCTTGCAGGGTTTCAGACAGCCAATGAGCGCGTGGAGAGGATCATGCTGGCCTTGAGGTCAGTGGACAAAGAGAGTCGAAGGATGAGGAAAGAGTGGACAGGAGGGTGGAAGAGGCTACATCAGTGGATAGAAGTGAGAAGGATTTAGAGGGTAGGGAGGATAAGACAGAGGAAGAGAGAGCGGTGAGGGAGAGGGTACGCAGGTTGCGACGAGAGGAAACAGTGTGGGTAGAGTCTGACTGGGAGGGGGTGGATTTGAGGGGAAGGGAGAAGGATACAAAATGATGATCAGAAACTGGAAGAGGGTTAACAGTAAGGTTGGAGGTATGGGAGGATCTGGTGAAAACAAGGTCGAGCTGATTGCCCGCTTTATGAGTCGGAAGAGAGTGGGACAGGGTAAGGTCGAAGGAGGAGAGAAGGTCAAGTACTCCGGACGATTGAAGCTTCTCTGAGTGGATGTTGAAGTCACCCAGTAGTCAGAGCAGTGTGCCGTCTTCAGGGTAGAAGCTGAGAAGGACATCCACCTCTTCCAAGAAGTCGCCAAGCTGGCCTGAGGGACGATTGATAACAACAATGTGAAGTTTGACAGGTGAGGTAACAGAAACAGCATTGGATTCAAAGGTGGATATGGACAGGTGTGACAGGGGAAGAACATTATGTGACCACTTAGATGAGATGAGGAGTCCTGTGCCTCCCTCTCAACCAGAGTCTAGGGGAATGAGAAAAGGAGTAGGCATCAGAGAGGCTTGCTGGAGTAGTTGTGTTTTCCGGTGAAATCCATGTCTCTGTGAGAGCAAGGAAATGGATGGAAGCAGGCGTAAGCTGAGATAGCATCCGCTTTCCACAACGCTGACTGGCAGTCTTCCTGTGACAATGAGGTCATGGTCAATTGAGCATGATGGGTAGATTAGATTTGATAGGTTGCGGTATAGAGATAGAGGGTTTGTGGGCAATACAAGGTGTAGGTCGGGCCTAATCACTCAGAGTAGTGAAAAAATAAATACTTAGTAGTTTGACACACATACACCAAAGGATACTTTATGTTTTCTAAGGCCTTGTTGTCAATAGTCCCCATACTGTTGTACACCAGGACGCTACTCAGTAACACAGCCAGGCAGAAGATCCAGGTGTCGTTCTTCTCATCTCCCTGAATAATACAAAAACAATAAGCAATCAATGTGATACTATAGAGGCAGCTGCCATAGCCCACTAAGCTAAAGCCTAGGCATTACCTCAGGGAGCCAAATAATAATAAAATAAAAAATAATACAACTACATTTATATTTTCCCCTATTACAACTGGGTCATGCCACCAATATGCTCTACATGGTTCGAGGAATGTGTAACAGAGGTGGTTTGGAGACGATGCTCACATGATGAGAAGCCTTGCCTGAGACCTGTACACTTGCATGTGCTCCATGGGCTTATAGTAAGGTTTAGCATTTGTGGTGTAAAGAGGACACAGGGTTAGGGTTAGGGTTAGGGTTCAACACCTGTCAGTCACATGTGCATCAAAAGATTGTGTTTGCCCACTGTGTCAGGCCTGTCAAATAAAGATGTCTAAATATTCAAAAGTAATTAAATATGTTCAAATATGCCCATGCCCAATGCCAGTTTTCCTACCTTCATAACATCCCCCAGTCCCTCAGTGTCCAGCAGCACCAGAGTGTGTCCAGGTTTAGAGGGGTGAGGCACACACCACATCCAGATACCTTTAGTCTCCGACTCTATAGTGGCTCCCAGGGCAAAACCTGAACACAATGAAACATGACAGAAAATTTCACTAAAAATAATATTTATTCAATGAAAACGATAGAAAACATAGTAATGTCTGCTTAGACAATCTCACCTTTTTGCTGTAAAGCGAGTTTGTTCATGAGGTAGGATTTGCCGGTGCGATACAGCCCGGCCACCGCCACAACCACAACAGGCTGCTGGATCCCTTCCAGAATCGTCAGAGCGTCAGACACGACTCGGAAGTTTCCCTCTGGGTCGTTCTCAATCAGACACACTGGTTTCTCCATCCTCACTGTAGAACCTGCCATTACCCTGGTCAGCAAAATCACCACAAACACATGACGACAGGACAGATCTGATTACTGCATGATAACTACAATCAAGTTATTTGGTTAGTTAGTATAATAACTTAATCTGTATCAAAACAGAATTACTTGTTTATTATTCAATCGTATTACCATTGTGGTTTGATAAAAGAAACATATAAAACGAAGAATGACAGAGGTGCTCCAATACCCTCCTACACATGCAGCGACCTACCTTGAAATCACAGACTGTCAGACGAGCGGGTTTTCGGTTCTGCTACTGGCACAATGAAGAACAGGTTGAGCCGCACAACTTTTACACGTGCTCTATCTTGACATAGTTTACGTATGTTTATGTCACTGTACAACTTAATCTGTACCGACTGTCTTGTTTATTATTCAATCTGATTCCCCTTCTGGTTTGATAAAATAAACATATATTACCGAGGATTTATGAAGCAGAAAGTTAGATGGTTTTCAATGCACCTTTACAGAGTTGTTTCAATAAAGATCTACAGATGTACTTACACAGACGGAGAACTACCTTAATATCACAGATTCTTTCGTTTGGGTTGGAGCCGTTTCAGTTGCTGCTTCTGAGATGGCTCACGATCCGACAATTACACCTTCGGTTTCGCGACTTCAAAATAAAAGCGCGAGGAAAGCGATCACTGGAAAGTGTTGGGATAACAATATTATATTTATCATCAAATAAGGAAATATTACGTAACAGGAAGTATGTACAATTTCAAAAAAAGTTATTTTTATCATAATAATGTACATATTTGTGCAATTGCATGTCATTTTACATAGGGCATATACAATTAGATTAGATTCAACTTTCATTGACTGTACACACATAATATTTAAAAGCTAAACTTGATTTTTAGTACCAGTCTACTCTGCAACACTTCTATAATATGAATCAAGTGAGTTTCAACCATGAGCGGTGTCATAAAGTTTTTTTTTTTTTTTTTTTTACGATGGCCAGCAGTTCAAAGTGCCCCATCTGGACTGCATAGGGCACACATAATGGATTTGATAAAACTAAGATTCTTAGAAGATAAAATCATTTTACCAAATAAAGAGTCCAAAACTGTGAGTGAAGTTCCAATTGTTTAATCCCAAAATGCATCAGCTGTATACACGATTCAAGATTCAAGATTCTTTATTTGTCACATACATTTGTCACATGCATACAGTGACAGTGCCACAGAGGAGTGCAACAATACATTTTAAATAAATAGAATATAAACAGCAGTATAAACAGCAATGTAAGTAATGTACACAATGGAATGACTATATACAATGGCATTGACAGGTTGTCAGTACAGTTAATTACAGTGAAAGATGAGTCTGCAATGGGTAATTATGTGTGTGCAACCCATTATGTGTTCTCTATGCAGTCTAGATGGGGCACTTTGAACTGGTGGGTCACAGTAAAAAACTGTCAACACTTTGTATGACACCGCTCATGGTTGAAACTCACTTAATTCATATTCAAGAAGTGTTGCTGTGTAGAGTGGTAGTAAGAATCAAGTTTAGCCTTGGACATCTTCTTTGTACATTCCATTACATGTGTCCTATGCAATCTTTTATCGGGGGAATTCGGATATTAGACGAATTACAAACCCTTTAAAATACAAATAGACCTAATACATTGAGAGGATTAAATGTTTATTTTCTGAGATAAGTTAAACATAATTTGTGGTTCCTTGAGCCACATTGTTTATTTCTAAATGTTTAAAAAGTTTAACGTGGTGCTTTTATTTTGAAGAAATCCGTATTCACATACACCCGAGGTAGGCGGGCGTAAAAGTGAAAGTGAAACAGTTTATGTGAGGGTGTAACCAGCTGTGTTTCGCACGCATATTTTCAAACGAGCTTTATGTCTGAATTCACTGTTTTTTTCCCTTGTCCCACACCCTGAGTTTGAATCTTTCTGCAATGTATTTCAATACAAAGGTCAATGCATAGATAGTTTCCACCTTTCGAGAAGGACCCAATGATCAAGTATAATAGCTTAGTGATGGACTTTCATATAAAGCATTCATTGTGGTGACTTTATTGTAGGAACCATAATGTGGCTTATGCATTATTGAAGAGAAGTAATCACAAGTCATCTGTATTGTGTGACTATTTCAGAAAACTGAAGATTACCAACTATTGGGACACACATCCTATTTGGGTGTAGCAGTCTTTGCACACTTATAACACATGCTATGTTACTGAAAGGACATGGTTACTGTAAATGAAAATGAAAATGAAAGAGTTTGATCGTCCGTTCTGGGAAAGACTCCAAAATAGATTTCCTAGAATAGACAGTTAAACTCTTTCATTAAAGTGATAAACTCGTGACATTGAATGATATGCTGTTTGTATTCCATCGTGGTTCAGGCTTATAGGCCAATACTCAGTTGCCACTTTAGGGAATTTGCTACGGTTCGCCCTCCTAACCAACCCTCTGGCACCACCTCGAGGCCGCGGCGGTCATCACTGGAGCGTCCTCCTTCGAGTCGACGGCGCACATGGACCCGATCCCCAATCAACGTACCTACAACCCATCCCCAATCAACGCCCTACTTAAACACTGCTTGAGCTTCAGTCCAGTGCCAGAACGTACTGTGACCATACGGTAACTTTTGTGTATCTTCGCAACTACGCTTCAGCCCTCCAGTGAAATAAATATATGTTCTAATAAATAATATGAATGAATGAATGAATGACCTTGTATTTGTTTGGTCTCTACCTGTATTTTGTTCAGCCTTCAATGCCAGGACTGGACTGCTGTCTGAGATGGACCCTGGTGCCCAGTGTTCACAAAAGAGTTTGGTATGGTGAAAATAATTTGAATTCTGCTAACCAAGAACACTATGTTTTTCCTATGTTGCTAATTCTGCTAACCAAGAACACTATGTTTTTCCTATGTTGCTGCTTCCACAGCAGTTTCTGAAGAAATGCCATCTCTGCCAGTGCAGACAGCACATTATGCAGCTTCCTCTGCGCATGTAAGCATGTTGGGATGGATTGCATTCTCACATACAATGAATAGGGGGGGGGATGCATTGCAAAACAATGGTAGTTGGTATTGCATGTGTATTTCAAATGCTGGCCATTCTCTATAAGGTGTTTTGAATAACTGTATTCCATTCTTTGTTGTAATATTGTTTTAGTATAGTGTGAATAGCTACTATTAATTCATGTATGTGCTGACATATTTTGGCATACAGGCTAAAGGAGGACACCATGTATGTGGAGGGATGCTCATCAGGGAGGACTTTGTCCTGACTTCAGCACACTGCTTAGAGTGAGTCTTTGTCTTGAAGAGTCAAAATGAGCAATGATGCACTACAACGTTACAGTACGGTATGTCTCATGAGACTACAGTACTTTCTTCAAAACTATTCAATCTCAATGCCGACCATTCCTTTGGACCTGGATAACTGTTTATATTTAATTCCATGTCTTATCTTCAAACTCCATATGCAACCCTATTTGACCTGGTTTATTCCATAAGTAGGCATGAAACTGAAATTCTTATTTTTTTCATGTTGAATTCTTGTTTTGTGAACATTTAGAAATGATTATTGAATAAAATGGTATATGTAAACTATTATAATGGATTGATATGACGCGAAATCCATCTACTGTGTTTCTAAATTAATTATTGTCAGTAAAGGTTATAATATATAATATATGCCATTTAGCTGACGCTTTAATCCAAAACAACTTACATTGCAGTGAGTGCATACATTTCAGTATATATGGTCCCAGTGGGAGTCAAACCCACAACCTAAGCGTTGTTAGCACCATGCTCTACCAACTGAGCCACAGAGGACCAAATTTCAATGTTGAGGACCACCTGTTCACATTCTAAAAATATTCATATTCATTCATGGTATCGTCTATATTCACTTCATATATTCACTAGGTTCTTAACCAAACCTGAAACTAAAACGAAAACTGGCCATGAAAATACATATTCATAAAGGATAAAGCAGCAGGGCATAAGTTTGTCGGATATCTGCCAACTCTGGCCATCGCAGTGAAATTCAGTTCCAAGTTCCAAACAACAATATCCTCCCTCATAATAATATAAACCCCCGAAATGGACATTCAGTGTGGGACATTAGCTGTTGTGTTTTCCACTCCCCTAGAACACTCCTTGCCATATCAACATGTTTGTATATGTTACAGTGTAACTAGGGTGTAACAGTTACACCCTAGAGTGCAAGCTGACTCAAGGGGTGACATATTTTAGAAATTATTTATTCTGAAAAAATAAACGGAAAACACAATAGTGGTCCTCAGTGGCTTTACTGGTTCAGGTATTAACTGCCAACTGAGCTTAGTTGGAACAATACAAATGACAATGTAAAACAATAACAGTATTATATCAAAATCACAGTGTTATATCAAAATCTCAATATTTAAAAAAATATGATACAACCTGTGAGCTGCCTGGTTGCCTTGGCAACGGTAAACTTACAGCGCTGCTCATCAGCGGTTCGGGCTCTGGCTCTAACCGTCTACCTTCTCTTAACCGTTAGGAGAAAACGAATAAAAACAAAGAAAATGTAAACTACAAAACACTCTAACATTAAATCCTACCCATATATATGTATCAGTGGAGTCGTCCCAGTTTAGCATACCAAGCTAGCGCAAATACCGCTAACAAACTACAAACTACATATGCTACAATACATAACGGTACATTAATTAGAAAGGCAACATTACCGAAACACTGTATCAATGCCTATGTGACATTTGGGTAAATGTCACATACACCTGAAAGAATGAACGGAAAACACAATAGTGAGTCGGCTGGTCCACAGCGGCTTCTCTGGTTCAGGTATTAACCGCCAACTGAAGAACGCAGCGCAAGCCCACAGCTTATATACCCACACGAGATCTCGTGCCTTTTATACTCCAAGTAGAAATGCTTGAAATTGAATGGGGGATGTCTGTAAACATGCAAGATAAAGTACATACATATAAAGGAACATATATGTTTGCTAAAGGAACATATTTACGTAAGTGGGCAATTCCATATAAATATCCTGTGTGCCACATATACAAATTGATTATCTGGTAGGACACTCCATTTTAGAAAGCACTATCTTGGGACCAAAACAGCGTTCATAAATGAAATATTTCTTTCATGGATCTCATTCCCTGATTGCTACCGATTAAACATAACATATAACTTTTATCTTCTAGGAATCTTAGTTTTATCAAATTAAAGCTGAGAATCTCTACTTTAACCTCATAGTAATTGTTTGATTTCAAATCTAAACTGTTGGAGTATCGAGCTAAAAGAAGACAAAATGCTTCCTCTTTCCCATGTGTATGCAGGGCACTGTAGTACTGATGCTGGGACCAGTGCCAGGGGCAAGTCAAGTGCATGTACAAAGTTGGAATGTACAGTATTTGGACCTGCCAAACCCGCACAACAACAGGAATGACCTGAGTTTTTATGATACCTGTTCTTTAAACCTTTTCCACGACCAAAATAAGACTTTGCAAGCCCACAAAGTTTCTTCTGGAACTTATTTGTCTAGTTATTAGTGGGCTTGCAGGGAGAGGGGGAGATAAATTGTTATTAGCTTGGGCCTGAATCAACAATTATTAAAGATGAATTATGAATGACTATGGCAGAAATCGGAAGACAGGCTCATTCCTCATGCATCTCTCCAGTAGAGGCTACGGATAGCCATGAGGGGTGTCATACAAACAATTATTAGCACATAATTGTTCGTATGACATATAATAGTTTGTGTACAGTCCATTATGTGTTCCCTATGCAATGTAGAGGTAGCACCTTTAACTGTTGGGACACAGTGTCAATAATTGTTCGTACGACACCCCTCATGGTTGAAACTTGATATCTATACAAGAAGTGTTGTCGAGTAGTAGTAAAAATCATGTTTAGCCTTGGAAAATATTTCGTGTACAGTCCATTATGTGTGTCCTACGCAGTGCAGATAGGGCACTTTGAAGTGTATGGCCGGAGTAAATAGCCAACAAAATTTGCTAAGACATCGCTTTAGACTCAAACTCATCTGATCCATAGTTTTTTGAGTAAGTCACAGGTTCTGAATTCCCCCTTTTTTGTTTCCTTCACTTTCGTTTTGCTCTCTATAAAAGTTGTGCGGCTCAATCTGTTCTTCACTGTGCCAATAGCAGATCCTGAAACTGCTCCAACAATTCAACCTGCTCGACTGACAGTCTGCGATTTCAAGGTAGGTCTGCATGTGTACGAAGGAACATCAGCACCTCTGTATTGGAACAGCTCTGTAAAGTCGCATTGTAAAACTATCCAACTTTCCGCTTCATTCATTCTCGGTTTTATATGTTTGTTTTATTAAACCAACTCATTCTGTTTTGATATTGATGAAGTTATTATATTAACTAACCAAATAACTTGATTGCACAACTCTTGGTCTGGACACTTGTGATCTCCCGCCCTGCCTACTGCAACGCACTCTTGGCCGGGCTCCCCGCCTCCGCTATCAGACCACTGCAGCTCAGCCAGAATGCTATCGCCCGTCTAGTGTTCAATCTCCCCAAATTCTCCCATGTCACCCCACTCCTTCGCACCCTTCACTGGCTCCCGGTAGCAGCTCGCATCAGATTCAAGACCCTGCCATTGCTTGCAACTAGGGAGGGGTTGGAAGTAAGTAGGGAGGGGCTGGAAGTTCCAGAAGAAACTTCCCCAAACCGCAAGCAATGGTCTGCCCCCAAACCGATCACTCCGCTCTTACACCTCGCTGGCCGCCTGGAACCACCGCCTCTACGTGGATGCAGCAGTCGCGCTACTCAGTCACTGCAGAGTCACTACCTATCTTCCGCCGTAGACTGAAGACCCATCTCTTCAGCCTCTATCTTGACTGTCCCTCCTAAAGACCTCTTCATCCCCACTACCCCCCTGTACAGTTTCTCTACTGTAACAAAAATAAAAAAATAAAAAAGGAAGTAATTCTTCCTTCTTCTTGCACTGTGACTGCCAATGGCCCCTGGTCCGGGCATAGATTTGTTTTTCTTATGATGACTGATGTATAGATGATTCACTTGCTTAGACAAATGTACTTGTAAGTCGCTTTGGATAAAGGCGTCTGCTAAATGTCTGAAATGTAATGAAAATTATTGTAGTAATCAAGCAGTAATCAGATCTGTCCTGTGTTTGTGGTGATTTTTCTGGCCAGGGTAACGGCAGATTCTACAGTGAGGATGGAGGAACCAGTGTGTCTGATTGAGAATGACAAAGATGGAAACCTCCGAATCGTGTCTGACTCTCTGACGATTCTGAAGCGGATCCAGCAGCCTGTTGTGGTTGTGGTGGTGGTCGGGATGTATCGCACCGGCAAATCCTACCTCATGAACAAACTCGCTTTGAAGCAAAAATGTGAGATTGTCAAACTAGACATTGTCGGCTTGTTTTTTTTTTCTTTTTCTTTTTCTTTTATAAATGTTTGCTAGATTTTCTTTAAGACTTATTTGTCTCTGTTTAGGTTTTGCCCTGGGAAGCACCATACAGTCTAAAACTAAAGGTATCTGGATGTGGTGTGTGCCTCACCCCTCTAAACCTGGACACACTCTGGTGCTGCTGGACACTGAAGGACTGGGGGATGTTATGAAGGTAGTAGGGTCAGCACACTGCAATATACACCATATAAATCCTCCAGAAACACAACCAAGGCAATCTCAAAACCACCCAATAGCAACATGTGTGTTCACACAATAGGTTTATGTATCTACACTGAACAACTCAAGCAATGCAACCTACACAACTGCTGAACAGTGCAAATACACAACACACCATTACAGTAGTTGCAACAACACAGTGCCTACCCAATATACGGTAACACTTAACATTAGGTGCCCTTTATAAAGGGTTTATAGATCATGTATAGTAGTTGTTTTTATATCATTTTAAACCGTTAACAAGCAGTTAAAAAACGTTACAGCGATGCTCCACTATAAGTAGGCTACATGTTATGCTGTTAGTTGTCTACCATTTGCATTCAATGTGGTACACCACCCAAGACAGTTTTTATGTGAATTGATCGTGTATTAGATTTTCTCAATACGATTTCCTCAATTAGTATATTTTATTATTACAATTACTATTCAGAATCGCCATGATCCGAAATCAACTCAGAAATACTTTTCCAACCTTAATGTAAAATGTCTCCTTTTTAGTTTCCAGATAAAATGCCACGTTCTGTTTTAACCGTAGTAAATACATTGGGCATTTAAATAACGGAAGAAGCGAGACATGCACCTAAAAACTACCTGAGGTGATCACATCATATCTTAACGCAAAACAACTATAAGATGTAAATATAGTGGAACATGATTTGAATAAATGTGTAAGCTACAGGATTTGGCAAACACCAAGGTGCTATTGAGCACATGCGTTATAACTGCTATGTTGTGTTGATGGATTACTAAGGCTTTATAAACAAATAATTAATAGTTTATAAAGTAGTTATAAACCATTTGATACATTTCATAAATGAGTTACCAGAAATACAGTACAGTATATATACTTACTTCCAAAGCACATTGGTGTGTGTTTCAGGGAGATGAAAAGAACGACACCTGGATCTTCTGCCTGTCTGTGTTATTGAGTAGCATCCTGGTGTACAACAGTATGGGGACTATTGATAACAAGGCCTTGGAAAACATAAAGTATCCTTTGGTGTGTGTGTGTGTGTGTGTGTGTGTGTGTGTGTGTGTGTGTGTGTGTGTGTGTGTGTGTGTGTGTGTGTGTGTGTGTGTGTCTAGTTGTGTATGTATGTGTGTGTATGTGTTAAGGCAAGCATGATTAAACAATTTCATTAGTCAACCATCAGTACTTTTCAGAAAATGTATCAACTGATGGATTAAATAATGTGTCTAACAAAATATACAGAGGCTACATACAACCCAAGGCGGTACTTGCTGTATCAACTGATCGATTAACATTTGATATCCCTCGTGTTTGTGTATGTGTACTAGTGTATGTCGTTCATTTGGAAATAGTTTTCCTCCTGAACAGCACCCCCTTAAGTATCCTTTGGAGTGTGTGTGTGCTCGGGCATGCACAATTACAGTGATGTGACAGGATGTTGGTATATTTCCAGCCACTCGTTCTAAAATTAGCACTCATAAGCAAAAACTGGTCCCTGTGATAAAAAAACAAAAAATGTGTCAAGAAATTACCTGATTGGACAGAGAGGGGCACACCTCCACACTACCTTGAGCAAAAGCCTATTTTGCAAAGGTTTGTTGGCCTTAAACTGAGGACTGCGAAACAAGATAAGAAATTGATAAAACATTATATGAACCATGTAATCAACACTTAAGCCAGAATTTGATATATAGAGAATTTGCGACAGTAATAGCATTTATTTAAGCAATTTCAAAAAACAATTGATGGATTAATTGTATGAAATATCCAGAGGACGCAAATGTTTTGAGACAACCCTAGTGAATGCTACCTCTCGTGTGTGTGTACATATACAGTATCTGTGTGTGTTAGATTTATGTAATTTGGGGACAGTTTTCCTCCTGAACAGCGCCCTCTACAGCTATGTGACTGAATTGACAGAGCACATCAAAGTGAAGACTAAGGAAAAGGGAGAGGATGCCAAGTCCAATGAGTTCATAAAGGTCTTCCCTTCCTTCATCTGGACCGTCAGAGATTTCTGCCTGGATCTAGAGATTGACGGAAAATCCATCACGGCAGATGAGTACCTGGAGAATTCCCTCAAACTGGTGAAAGGTGAGAGGTGTGAGAGGTTTGATCATGACTTGCAGACAGGGGTGAAAGTAGTTCTATATCTAATTTGACAACCCAGCCCACTCCTCTTCTAGATCAGCAAAGTTCTTAATTTAACAAATTTCATTTGCACAGAAGATTGACCTGCATTGATTTTACAATTGTAATTCTCTCTGCTTTGCGGCTATAGGCCATACTTTAAGGAGACTGACCCCTGTTCAAAACTCCAAAGCTTCCTGTTAGTGTCTCAGCACTCTAATTTGTTCATGATCAGCAGCTAAAACACGATACACCAAAGAGGGTGCATAGTAATATGAAGTAAACCTGAAGTAATCATTAAACTGTGTTATTCTATCAATCTCAAACATTTTACATGAATAAAATAGCAGTTATTTCATTGTCAGTTTCTTGTAGGACATTTTACATTTACTAAAAATCGCTCTTTTCTCTATTGTTTAAATGGAATTACAAAATCAAATATTTGGTTATTTACCCTAGAAGGAGTCTATGGACAGGGACAGATTTCAATCCGCACTTTGGTCTTGTTCATTTGGGGCGCTGTCTCTGACCACTAATGGTTTGCAAGTTTTTACCAAAAAACAATGGTACCTAAATGAGCATGTTTGAAGTTTCATGCCCGAATCATCTCAAATCATTTAAATCAAATCATTCAGTCTATTCATAGAATTTGGGATGATTGAGGTATGGAATTTTAAACATGCTAATATACCATTGACTTCCACTGTTGTTTTGGTAAAAAAATATGCTAACTGTTAGCGGTTAGTGACAGTGATAAACAGAACCAAACGTGTGGATTGAAGTCTGTCCTTGTCCATAGACTTCTTTCATGGTAAGGAACCAAATATGTGACTTTGTAACTTAGGTGAACTATTTCTTTAATTTGCTGATTTCAAAAGGAACATCACCAAAGATTGAGCAACACAACCACCCTCGGCTGTGTCTGAAGACATTCTTCCCGGTAAGGAAGTGCTTTGTGTTCGAGCGTCCAGCCAACGCAAAGAAGATGAAAAGGATGGAGGAGCTGACGGATGCAGACCTGGATCCCAGTTTTGTCGAGCAGGCCAAGGAGTTCTGTGATTACATCTTCACCAGTGCTCAGACCAAGACTATGATAGGAGGCCTGACGGTCACTGGCAACAGTGAGTAACCTGCATCTACAGCCTAAAGTACTACTAAAGTACTGGTTTACTATTCAACTGTTGCTGTATAAAAAGCTCCGCTATAATACTTATGTCAGGTTTAGTGATAGCCTACTTCTTGTTCTAGTTAGCACCAAATAAAGTGTTTTTGGGTTCCATGTTAAACCCTTTTAGGTTGCCCCATCAACCCTTTTTTCTAAGAATGTATGCCATGTTCAAGGTACAAGGTAATTTTCATGCATTCAAAAACTAGATTGCATGATTAGGGACATAAACTGCACCCATATTCATTTTCATTTTATGGCGAGCGTAGGATTGTATTGTGGTATTTTGCATGAAGTTGTTTAAATTGGATCATCTGTAGACTGTAGACATCTAGACTAGAGATTTTGTTGGTATCTAGACTCTTGGATGGATGATGTTGGTGTATGTACAAGCTGCTCTGTAAGATCTACCATGTCTTCTGTCTCTGTCAGTGTTGGCGAACCTGGCTGTCATGTACACCGAGGCGATCAGCAGTGGTCAGATTCCCTGTCTGGACAGTGCGGTGGAGGCTCTAGCCAAGACCCAGAATCGTACTGCTGTAACCAAAGCAGTGGAGTACTACCAGACAGAGATGGCCAGACAAGTTACCTTCCCTACGGCGACGCAGAATGTGCTGTCTGATATCCATGGAGCCGTGGAGAAAGAAGCTATCAAGAACTTCATGAGTCTCAGCTTTAGAGACGAGAATCAGAATCACCAGAAGGAGCTCAATGTATTCTACTTTTTTATTTGTCAATTAACAAATTGCAGGAAAACCATTTTCTCTTGCTACCGCTCTCTATACATGTATAGCTGCCCATCTCTCTTTCTTGCACTCTTTCTCCCTGTCTCCCTATCTTTATCGCTCTCTCCACCCCCTCTTTCTTCTACAGAGTCAGCTGCAGACGATGTATGACCAGATACGTAAGAAGAACATTGAGGAGTCTCGGAGGGTGTGCAGAGCTGTCATCACACGTGTGTTTGGGCCCCTGGAGAAGGCTGTGGGTCAGGGCTCCTACATGCGTTCAGGAGGCCACACAGACTACTGTAAAAACCTCAAGACGTTGACCCAGCAGTACAAATCTGAGAAAGGCAAAGGATTTATGGTATGCATCAGAAGATGGGGAGAAACTTGTACATATTTTGATGCCTTACTTTTAAAGAAAACACACTGTTGTATTGAGAGTTGAGAAGGAAGGAATGGCTGTGGTTCTGTTTACTTGCACAGGATGCAGAATGTAGGCTATAGCTGTAGTGCTCACTATGATCACTAGTTCATTCGTGGCCTCAAATGCGATGTTTGGGTGTATTAAGGTGTGTCTGTGTGTGTGTGTGTGTTTGTGTGTGTGTGTGTGTGTGTGTGTGTGTTTGTGTGTGTGTCTGTGTGCGTGTGTGTATTTCCAAATACGTGCTTGTGTGTTTTCAGAGTGAGGAGGTATTGAGCGAGTATCTGGATGGGAAGGCTAACGTAGGAGATTCTATCCTGGCAGCAGACCAGTCTCTCAGCAAAGAAGAACAGATGAGGGAAGGTAATGTCCCCTGTATCATTCTACTACGTGTAGGCAATGTCCTATTTCTTCAAAATAGAAGATGTATATATAAATTAAATACTGCATAGAAGTAACATGGTGGCATTAACTTAGAGTGGGTATGGTTATGGTTACAGTTGGGCATTAACTGTGTGTGCATGTGCGTGTGCATGTGCGAGTGAGAGAGAATCGGGATAGCTTTGAGTGAGGTGCCTGAAAAGTGCCCCAAAACCATGTTTAAGGCCACATTAAAATAAATTGTTTGAGAACTTTTAGAATTTTAAAAAATGATTGTAACAAGACACCTTTTTTGACACTCTCTTGCTCTCTCTCTCGCTCTCTCTCTCTCTCTCTGCAGTGGAGAGGGTGAAGAGGGAGGCAGCAGAACAGGCTCAGAGAGTGGCAGAAGAGCAGTATGCAAGGCAACAACAGCAGAACGAGGACCTGAAGAAATCCTACGACGAGCATGTGAAACAGCTGGAGAAGAAGACGATAGAAGAACGACAGATCGCCAAACAAGAGAATGAACGAGTGCTGGAAGCCGTGATGAAGGTAAGGGGATAGAGAAAGAGAGTGAGAGCAACTTAAAGCTGCATTCAAATTGGCTTTTCCACCACCTCTCTGTAAACACTGTGCTCTTTAGCTGGAGAAACCAAGACAGTTACTAAAGATGCAGACAGCAGAGCTAACCATATATTCAGCTTTCTCCTTCTAATTTCACATTTGAGGGCTGTTGTGTAGATACACTTTCTTACTTTTTCAAAGAGTAATGCAATGCTTTCTGCGTTGTTTACCCTGAATGATGGGCCAGTCAATTCGCCCTGCGGATCGCTGCCTTAAAGGGGATCGCTGCTGCTTTATAGAGTAGTGAGTTGCTTCCGTCCAGACGAGATTTCCTTGTTCATTTGAGCATTGGCATTTTATAATGGCAATTTACTAAATTTGAAACAAGAGCCGAAACCAAACTGGGGTCTTCCTCGTCCCAAACCCAAGAGTCTTACATGTCTCCAGGGAGTGACATCACATAACGATAGTATCAGCAACACTGCCTCACTGATGAACCATAGCAGTCACAGTGCAAGAGAAAATCACTTTATTCACCAAAGTCCACACAACCTCAAAATAATGATCCAAAAACATAAAAACAAATGTTACACTTTAATTTTCCTGAAAAAATGCAAAAAGGTTTTGACACTAATACACACATTTGTTTTTATTATTCCATCTCAGAACCAGAAGGATTTAATGGAGTCCAACGAGAAGAGAGCATCTGAAATGCAGGCAAACATGAACAATCTCCAAAGACAGATTGTGGAGCTGTCACAGCCCCCACCAAGTAGCTGCGCCATATTATAAATGAAGTCTACGAAAGTCCAGACGGGCACTTTAAGGAGAGTCTGCACAGACAGCTGTTCCCACGTTATGTAAATCATATCACATGTTCTTGGGACTCTTTTATGGCTAAGCAGTTCTCGCCACTGGCTATGAGAGGTGTATTCTTTGGTCTGTGTGTGTGTGTGTATATCGGTGTTGTATATGGTATTGATGGCTCATAACATGAACCTGGCATTCCATTGAGGATTTTGTTGTCTTTGTCATGAATACTTTTTTTTTGTTACAGAATGATTGATTTATGTACTGTAACACAGTAGGTTCCAGTACAGGGGTCCTGAAAACATTGTAGTGCAACATGGAGTTCTTCTACTGGAGGAGCCCGTCCTAGATCATCAAAGGAAGTCACTGAGGAAAAGTTCTGAACACTTGAGGTTCAATTCCTGCTGTGACAGGCCCCCATATAGCCCTGCAGTCAAAGGACATTTGTTCCTGGTATAACAAGTGATAAGAGAGATTTACTCTGGAAAAATGCAGATAATTCATGGTGTTGGATTTTGTGAAATGTGATCATAGAAAGTAGCTAAATTACATTTTAATAAACACATTTTATTCTAAAGAAAGAAAGCTATCTCTGTCTGTCAAGAGCTTGATGAAAACAAAGATAATTTTGAAACAAACAAGAAAGTGTAAGCATGGGCTCATCTGTCAAGTATCAGAACTAGTGAACCTAAGTGTAGCACACAGAGTCGGGACACAGGTATAAAATAATATAGATATTTAATAAGGAACAAAACAGGGAAAGGGTAACGGGGTGACTGGGTAGGCAGGTGGGCAGGGCAGACAGGGCAGGAGGGCAGGAGGGCAGGGCAGGCAGGCGAGTAGATCAGGCAGCGGTCTGTACACGAGAAGGAAGTCCAGAGACAGGCAGATAATCCGGGTTTTCAGGTGGAGGTCGAAGCATGATAAGGCACACAGAGTCAAAAACCAGGAAAAACAGCAGGTGAGGAATTGCTGGGATGTATAGGGATAAGCACGATAACGAACTGGCGGGGAATGAATGGAAAACCGGAGTATAAACACAGAAGGGTGATAAGGAGACGAGCCGCAGGTGTGTAGATGATGACGTGATCTATCGGCAGCCACGCCCACATCAAAACACCCAGGCTGGGAAGAGGGAGAGAAGTGGAGGGCGTGACATCATCCTCAATACTATGCTTTTAAATATGTGTAAGGGAGTGGACACATGTACACATGTACACAGGGATGGAGAATTGTGGCACAGGGTTCAATAGTTTTAACAAACGCTTCAGTATAAGAAGTGCATATAGAATATGTGGTTTACAGAGCCATGAGGTTCCCACACACACACAAACAATGTCATGTATCTTGACACTACCAGCAGATAGATATTTGCCTCTTCATTGCAATACATTGCAAAAAAATCTTGCTCCGTTGATTACTTTTATTGTTGAATGGTGTATAGAAAGTGTGGCTTTAAGTTAGTCAAACTATTCAGAATCAGGGGGTATATTTCATTAGTTAGTGTGACTGAAAACCTCTTGACAGACTGGTAATAAAGCTGCACAGTCTCGGGGAAAAAAAAAACTCTCTAAAGTTTTCATCTTTGTCTTTTCAAACAATGTCATTGTACATAAAAGACACATTTTACCCAAACATCCAATTCCAAACCTTGGGTCCATACTCTATAACTTTGGACGTGGCTAATAGACCGCCCCCAACCACTGTGCCATAAACAGGGACAGCCAATGCCCCTGTGCCTGCGACATCCATCCATTTGCAGATGGTGGACTGTTGGGACTCCTTTTGTTCCTTAATCTCATCTTTGAGGTTCTTTATGTTACCCTCCATACGCTTTGCCTTCTTGCCAAAGTCCTGGTCAAAGAGGGCCTTCTGTTCCTGAAATCGATAACAATTTTTTTTATTATTAAAATGTAGATTAATCTCTCCTGAAACTGGCCAACAGTCCTATCTCTCTTCCTCTCTCCCTCTGTCCCTCTGTCCCTATCTCTCCCCCCCCCTCCCTCTCTCTCTCTCCAGTACATACCTTAAGTCTGGCATCCAACACTTCTTCATTCTCCTGTCTGGCGATTTCTCGTTCTTCCTGAATCTTCTCTGCCAGTTGTTTCAAATGCTCCTTATTTGATTTCTTTTGGTCCTTAATCAGCTGTTTCTGGATCAACATCTTTTCCTCTGCCACTCTCTGCGCCTGTTCTGCTGCCTTCCTCTTCACCCTCTCCACTGCAGAGAGAGAGAGAGGACTGTTGGCCAGTTTCAAGAGAGATTAATCTACATTTAAGAGGGCATAACAGCCTCATAGGTATCTTAATGACAAAGTTATATTTACGTCCTGGAATAGTATTTGTATCATCAAATCATTATTTCAGGAAGTAAATATACGTTTGGATATCTATGAGGCACACAAAATCATGATAGATACACATACTTATATATACAAGTACTTGTGTTTTATCAAAGTAGACTGATGAGAAATATATTTTAAAATGATTTTTGAGTGAAGTACTCCTTTAATGCTGCCTTAATTATGGTCAAGGGGCACTTTTTGAGGACGCTTGTTCAAAACTATTCCTATTCAGAAAGAGAAGTGGATATGGGAGGAAGCATCTCTCCATCTCTTACCTTCCCTCTTCTGTTCTTCTTTGCTGAGAGACTCGTCTGCTGCCTGGATAGTTTCTCCTACGTTAGCCTTCCTATCCAGATACTCGCTCAATACCTCCTCACTCTGAAAACACACATTAAAGTGAATGAGCAAACATGAAACTTCAGATAGACGTTCACAAAAGTTTGTCTCTACTAAAATCAGTAATTCTAAAGATCATATTAGCCCAATTGTGGCTTAAAGGTTCAGTGAAAAATGATTCCAATTAAATGCATTTTTATTTTGGAATTTATGGAAGAAACTGTATAAACAGTGTGTAAGTAATTTCACTATGCACTGAAAATGTTAAATGTCTCCACATGCATACCATAAATCCTTTGCCTCTCTCAGATTTGAATTGTTGGATCAGCTTCTTGAGGTTCTCACGGTAGTGTTTGTAGCCTCCTGAGCGCATGTAGGAGCCCTGACCCACAGCCTTCTCCAGGGGCCCAAACACACGTGTGATGACAGCTCTGCACACCCTCCGAGACTCCTCAATGTTCTTCTTACATATCTCATTATACTCAGTCCGCAGCTGACACTGTAGAAAAGAGAGGGATTGGAGAGAGAGAAAGACAGAGGGATCAACAGAATAAGAGAAAGGGATAGATTTAAATTGAGATTTTTCTGTCATCTGATAAAGGAGGCCACATAAAGAATACAATACCATGAGCTTCTTCTGGTGATTTTCTTCCTCGTCTTTGAAGCTTAAACTCATGAAGGTCTTGAGAGCTTCTTTATTCACGGCCCTGTGAATACCAGACAGCACCTTCTGGGTCTTTGTCGGGAAGGTAACTTGTCTGGCCATCTCTGTCTGGTAGTGCTCCAGTGCTTTGGTTACAGCAGTACGATTCTGGATCTTGGCTAGAGCCTCCACCGCACTGTCCAGACAGGGAATCTGATTACGCCTGATCGCCTTTGTGTACATGACAGCCAGGTTCGCCAACACTGACAGAGACAGAAGACATGATAGACCTTTTACAGCAGCTTGTACATACACCAACATCATCCATCTACTGAATTGTGTTATCACCAGTCTTGCAACAATGCTTCAGATTGCAATCATTTATGGTTTGATATCATTCTCTCCTAAAATACAAAGGTGGTCACACCTTCCCCTTTGTTCCTGTCGTAAACCATACACACACATTCTGGCTCTATTGGGGCCAAAACAGACTAAACGGCAGACTCCTCAACAGACCCTAAACCATGGAGCACTGGCTTTGCATCAGAAGGTTAGAAAAAATGGCCAACCCCACCCCCACACCCTCAGGAAGGTGTCAGGGAAGGCACTCATACACATGAACAAAACAGACAAAAGGGTCTGTGCACATGACTGACAATGTATTACCTGTGAATGTATTTCAATAGTAGTCCTTGCCATTTACTTATATTTATCCTGAATTGTGTTATTACTAGTCTTGCAACAATGCTTCAGATTGCAATCACTTATGGTTTGATATCATTCTCTCCGAAAATATTAAACAAAGACTTTGACAATAATTGCAGACGTACATATGCCCATGAGAACATTTTAGGAATGATATCTTTATTTCTGGACTATCTGCATTTGCAGGACTGCACCAGTTCTGAAGAAGAGGTGAGATTTCCCCTCACCCAATCGTGATTGTGGCTGGGACCAGCGTGCATTTCAAACATGCCCAATCTCCTGCTGGCATGAGAAAGGCATAAAGAGGCTTGGCTCAACTAAAACAGTGTTTTTTGTGGTCTTTGTTTTTCTTGAAGTGGCTCTGTCTATACTCGAATTCTATGTTCGAATTGTCCCTTCAAAGAGGGTCCTGAGATTATCCCTTTCAGGATGAGTGATCAGCTCAACTGGAGACGAACGCAGCTTGCTCTCTACCTAGGAGAGACCCGACCATGGTACCGTCAGCACAACGAGCTCTATGACTGAAAACATCCAACAGGGTGTGTTGGAATCAAGCCTTGGAATCTGATCAATTCCGTAAATATTGACAACAATCGCTTTCTTCTTCCTTGAACTATTATGGCATTGCAATGTTTCTCCAAACCATAACAATTAGGATTGTCATCTTTATTAATCTTTCTAAATTCACTGTGTGTTTCTTAGTGTAGTAATACAATTCCATTTTTATAAATAAGTGTTGTTTCTCTTGCTTTGACAAATGCTGGCTCTATGAACAATTAAAGAACTTACTAAGATTGTTGATAGACATCAAATACCCTTCAGATTATTGATATGAGACTGACTGTTGAAGTAGTTATTCTGTAAAAGAACAAATCCAGTTTAAATTAAGAATGCTCAAAATTGTTAGTGGTGCCCTCAGGTAATTACAGTATTGATTTTAAATAGTAGCCAAATTAATAATTCCAAGTAATTAATTATCAACAATATTTAGAGCCCTATACCCGCTACAGGTCTAGAGACCCACACAATCTCTAGTTTAGATCTACAACGACTTCAACAACTTCATGCACAATACCACAACACAATTCTGTGCTCTACACACAAGGTGAATAGCTATGGGTGAAGTGTATGACCCTAATCATGCAAAGTAATTTGTGAACACATGGGAAATTATATGTATGTCAGGAAAACATATCCTTGCACTGCATTAATCATGCATAAAGGTAAGGACAAGAAGTAGGCTATCACTTATAGTATTTATACTAATACTGACAGTATTCGGAGTAGAGCAGTGCTTTTGTAAAGGCGGCAGCAACAGTTGAATAGTAATCCAATGCTTAAGTAAAGGCTATAGATGCAGGTTACTCACTGCTGCCAGTGACCTCCAGGCCTCCTGTCATGGTCTTGGTCTCAGTGCTGGTGTAGATGTAATCACAGAACTCCTTGGCCTGCTGGACAAACTTGGGTTCCAGGTCTGCATCTATCAGCTCCTCCATCCTTTGCAAGTCCTCAGTAGTGGCCGGACGCTCAAACACAAAGCACTTCCTTACCGGAAAGAATTCCCGTAGGCACTCCCGAGGGCGGTTGAATTCCTCAATCTTCTTGTACTGCTTAATCTTCTTGGGGTCTCCTTTTTAATCAGTAAATGAAGCATATAGACATTCGTTCAACTACAGTAGATGTGAAATGTTCACAAGAAGGTTATTTCATTAATAAACTATGTTGGAGACTGATGTGACTGATATCGAGATGTTGTGTTCCACAATCCTGAAGTTTATTCTTTTGGACAATATGTAAGAGTTTCAGTATTCAGAGAGAGCTGTCTATAAACATATGAGCTGCTCCCATTTAATACCTTTTATCATCAGCAAGTCATGATCACACCTCTCACCTTTCACCAGTTTGAGGGAATTCTCCAGGTACTCATCTGCAGTGATTGGCTGTCCATCAACCTCTAGAAGCAGAGTGAAATCTCTGACAGTCCAGACGAAGGAAGGGAAGACCTTCATGAACTCATTGGACTTGGCCTGCTTTACCTTTGCTTTTGTCTTCACCTTGATGTGCTCTGTCAGTTCAGTCACATAGCTGCAGGGGGTGCTGCTCAGGAGGAAAACAATTTTCAAATGCACGCACGCACGCACGCACGCACGCACGCACGCACGCACGCACGCACGCACGCACGCACGCACGCACGCACGCACGCACGCACGCACGCACGCACGCACGCACGCACACACACACACACCAAAGGATACTTTATGTTTTCTAAGGCCTTGTTATCAATAGTCCCCATACTGTTGTACACCAGGACGCTACTCAGTAACACAGCCAGGCAGAAGATCCAGGTGTCGTTCTTCTCATCTCCCTGAATAATACAAAAACAATAAACAGTCAATGTGATACTGTAGAGGCTGCTGCTATAGCCCACTAAGCTAAAGCCTAGGCATTACCTCAGGGAGCAAAAAAGTGTTGAAGGTAAATGTTTACTCATCATGCAAGTGTGGTTTCCTCTTTTTCTGTAAAGACACTAACTGGGTAGGCCTGGGAATTGCCTGGGCTCTCACTGTACGATATTATCTTATATTACTTAGGCTGCGATTCAATACATATTGCGATACTCTATGTATTACCATTATCTTAAGTATTGCGATTCAATATTGCCAAAATAAAAGTTGTTTTCATCTGATGATGGGAAACAATTGAATCATAGGCCTACCTCTAAGAACAACATTCTGTCCATTTTTAAACTTTTTTTAAGTTGTCCTTCAAAAGGGTGTGGAGGTGGGCTAAAAAAACAATATAATAAAAAATGTATATATTGCGACAATCAACTATATTTATATTTTCCCCTACTATTACAACTGTGTCATGGCACCAATGTGCTCTACGTGGTTTGAGGAATGTGTAACAGAGGTGGTTTGGAGACGATGCTCACATGATGAGAAGCCTTGCCTGACACCTGGACGTTTGCATGTGCTCCATGAGCTTATAGTAGGGTTTAGCTTTTGTGGTGTAAAGGGGACACAGATTCAACACCTGTCAGTCACATGTGCATCAGAAGATTGTGTTTGCCCCCTGTGTCAGGCTTGTCAAATACAAATGCCTCAAAATACTCAAAAGTAATTAAATATGTATTTAAAATACATGTACAGTAACAGAAATACTGTACTGCCCATCCCTAATGCCATTTTCCTACCTTCATAACATCCCCCAGTCCCTCAGTGTCCAGCAGCACCAGAGTGTGTCCAGGTTTAGAGGGGTGAGGCACACACCACATCCAGATACCTTTAGTCTCCGACTCTATAGTGGCTCCCAGGGCAAAACCTAAACACAATGAAACATGAGAGAAAATTTGTCTAAAAGTAACATTTATTCAATGAAAACTACAGAAAAAAACAATAACAGTTGGCAAGACAATGTCTAGTTAGACAATCTCACCTTTTTGCTTTAAAGCGAGTTTGTTCATGAGGTAGGATTTGCCGGTGCGATACAGCCCGACCACCGCCACAACCACAACAGGCTGCTGGATCCGCTTCAGAATCGTCACAGAGTCAGACACGACTCTGAGGTTTCCCTCTGGGTCGTTCTCAATCAGACACACTGGTTCCTCCATCCTCACTGTTGAACCTGCCATTACCCTGGCCAGCAAAATCACCACAAACACATGACTACAGGACAGATCTGATTACTGCATGATAACTACAATCAAGTTATTTGGTTAGTTAGTATAATAACTTAATCTGTATCAAAACATTGATCAACGTTGTTCATTATTCAATCTGATTCCCTTTGTGTTTTGATAAAATAAACAGTGTTGGGGAAGCTACTCAGAAAATGTAGTTAACCAAATTACCAATTACTTTACAATTGAAGAAGTTAAACTACACCAAAGGTACCCTTGAGAGAAATATAGTTTGAAAAAGTAGTTCAATACATCAAAACTACTGGAAATGAATGAAATAATACAAAATTAACAAACAAGAACAGATCACTCTGGAGTCAAAGGTTAACAGGATGTGTAATTTATTACACAGAGGCAAATTGTTGAAACACTTTGAAGAACATGTTTCTAGGCCAATAACAAATGTTGTTAACAAATAGCTATGCTATCGAAAAGCTAGGAATTCGACAGCGCGGGTGGGGATATTTGAACATGAGGAGTGCGTTTATCATCTCAACTCGGTTCCATTTGGATAATTATTTTATTACTGTTCTGACTGATCCTTCCCAACATT
Organism: Argentina silus; assembly: GCF_951799395.1. Taxonomy (NCBI): domain Eukaryota; kingdom Metazoa; phylum Chordata; class Actinopteri; order Argentiniformes; family Argentinidae; genus Argentina; species Argentina silus. The sequence goes on from NC_139666.1 coordinate 22,336,901, forward strand.
GAAGTGTTGCTCACATTAAGCAAGCAGAGACACTGTAAACAAGTTGGTATGTGTTAATAAGTTTGTGTTTTCACAGCTCACATGTAAACACATAAGTATTTTCGGTGGAATTGGTTAGATTAGAAAATGTGCTTAAGTATTGCAACAAAGGTGTTTCTGTGTAGTTTTGGTCCTGGTCTATACTGTACCGCGACTCGTACAAAACCTTTGAAGTCCAAGGGCTGGAATATCTATTCATGTTATATTTCCTATTTATTTTCTGTGTTAATTTCCTTTTTTCAAAAATTCACACAGAAAATAAATAGGAAATTCACACCGAAAATATATTATATATTTCCTATTTATTCCTATTTTCCTATTTATTTTCGGTGTGAATTTCTTTTTTCGGTGCGTAGTGACAGTAGTTTGCTACACCGCTACATGACAAAAAAAAGTTGAAAATAAACATATATTAGCGATAATTAATGCAGCAGAAAGTTAGATGGTTTTCAATGCACCTTTACATAGCAGTTTTAATAAAGATCTACTTCATTCATTACATCAAAGATGTACCTCATTATACAGACGGAGACCTACCTTAAATTCTATAATTTTTAATCGTTTCAGGTTCTGCTTCTGAGATAGCAAAGACCTCTGAACGACAATAAGACTTTCGGTTTCGCAACGGGAAGTATGTGCAACTTAAAAAAAGTAATTTGGATCATAATAATGTCGGTTACGTAACAGGAAGTATGTACAATTTCAAAAAAGTTATTTTGATCATAATAATGTACATATTTTGCAATTACAAGTCATTTTACATATGGCAATCTGGATAGGGCAAGAGATAAGACCCTTGAAGGAAAGGTACAATATAGTGAACAGAACACAGTCTCTTTGTCTGAGAGTGTAAGGTTAGATGCCAGTCCACCAGGGAAGCTGTACTCCCCAATGTTATCTCGCGGGAGAGTGTTCCGCAGAGCCTTGAGAAAACTTGAGATGCAATAGCACATCATACTTGAAACACAGTTCACACACAGTTTCTATGCAATCGATCAGACTGTACACAAATATTTTTCTAAGGCTAAACTTGATTTTTACTACCAATCTACTCAGCAACACTTCTAGAATATGAAACCAAGTGAGTTTCAACCACCGTGCTGTCATACAAATTGTTGACAGCTTTTTACTGCTGTCGAAGTTTATTTCTTGTTGAGGTGCTGTCCAATGTCCTGAAATCATCTAGATTGTGTCCTGATCAAAGATAACAAAATAGATAATAGCATATTAAGGAATTTAATTTATTGAGAGGAAACAAGACCTTATTAGTGCATGTGTAGAACACAAAGAGAAGCTACAAATTCAGTTCCAAACCAACGTCTTTGCACACCATAATTACCCTCAGTACTAATGAGTCAAATTTAGCACCTCATTATACATTCACCGGCTACTTTATTAGGTACACCTGTTCAACTGCTCGGTAACGCAAATATCTAATCAGCCAATCACATGGCAGCAACTCAATGCATTTAGGCATGTAGACATGGTCAAGACGACCTGCTGAAGTTCAAACCGAGCATCAGAATGGGGAAGAAAGGTGATTTAAGTGACTTTGAACGTGGCATGGTTGTTGGTGCCAGACAGGCTGGTCTGAGTATTTCAGAAACTGCTGATCTACTGGAATTTTCATGCGCAACCATCTCTAGGGTTTACAGAGAAAAAAAAGAAAATATATAATTATATAATATAATATAAATAAATTAAATTATAAATTAAATATATAATACAGTCCAAAAAAGAGAAAATATCCAGTCAGCAGCAGTTCTCTGGGCGAAAATGCCTTGTTGATGCCAGAGGTCAGAGGAGAATGGCCAGACTGGTTCGAGATGATAGAAAGGCAACAGTAACTCAAATAACCACTTGATACAACCAAGATATGCAGAAGACCATCTCTGAATGCACAACACGTCGAACCTTGAAGCAGATGGGCTACAAAAGGGGGTCCAACCCAGTACTAGCAAGGTGTACCTAATAAAGTGGCCGGTGAGTGTAGTCATTCAATAAGACGAATCCAGATAAGAATAGTCCTGCGTGATAGTGTAAATAGTTGGCGTCATTGCCAAGACTATCCATACATATTAAGCAGTTCCATCCAAACCAGCAGTTTCATCCAAGCCACCAGCTCAACACGGAGCATCAACCTATATGGCTCCTGCCGTAGATAAGTTAAACATAATTTGTGGTTCCTTTATCCATATTATCTATTTCTAAATGCTTAACCCTCCCACTGTCTTCGGGTCATTCTGACCCCCACCGTGTTGGATGGGCTTTTACCCCTTCCACTGTCTTCCGGTCATGATGTCCATCACCGTGTTGGCTGGGTTTTATTGGTAGATCTCACGGCCTGTGAACATGTCAGAATTACCCACACTGTGTTGAAATGGAGTTTCTACTTTTTAGAGGCACTCACAGTATTCTGGGCCAAACCGAAAGTGGGGTAATTTCACACCCCTATGGTATTACGGAATGTTTGAAGGTGATGAGATTTCCCTCGGAGTCGAATATTACAGAATTGAAACGTTGCCTTGATTCAATTACCCATCTAAGCTGTTGGCAGTAATAGTGTCTTCTTGACATGCCACCTCGCGTTGGTCTTGTCAGAGGAAGCGAAGCCATAAGTATGAGTGTGCAGCATTTCACTGCTGCACAGAGCCTCTCAAATGCCCAGCACGACTACTCTGATTCAGAAGAGGAAGCTGAGGATGTGTCAGAAGAAGAAGATCTAGAAGAATACAACCCAGAGCATGATACATCCTCTGAAGAAGAGGAAGATGAGCAAGAAGAAGAGATGCCTCAAGTCTAAAGAAAGACTTTGATGTCAAAAAACCGCAAAGTCAAATGGTCCTCAGTGTCATATGACAAACGTGGTAGAATAGCAGAAGATAATGTCATTGAGATCACCCCAGGGCCTACAGCATATGCTGTTTCCCATGTACTCAATATCACCTTGCTAAGATTCGACGACCGTGAATCGAGACCCGCGAGACGTGCGACAGACAAACTGGCAGCCATAAGAGACGTCTGGGACAAGTGGGTGGAGACACTGCCACGCCTCTACAACCCAGGCCCTGACGTGACAGTGGATGAGCAACTCGTCCCATTTAGAGGTAGTGTATATAAAAATACATACACACATCTACAATAAAGTAATCTCCACTACTCAATGTTGTGACATCGACAATAACAATTACATATAATCCTTATCTGTTCTGTCAAACAGGTCGCTGTCCCTTATATGCCCAGCAAGCCAGCAAAATATGGCATCAAGTCATGGGTGGCCTGCGACGTGAGATCGAGTTACGCTTGGAAAATGCAAGTCTACACTGGGAAGTCGACAAGTGGAGGCCCGGAGAAGAACCAGGGAATGCGGGTTGTCCTTGATGTGACAGAAGGGCTGATGGGTCACAATGTGACATGTGACAATTTCTTCACATCCTATGAACTTGAAGAGGAACATCACCATGGTTGGCACAGTTCGAAAGAACAAACCCGAGCTCCCCCCTCCACTTCTCGCGTCAAAGGGACGAGAGATCTTCTCTTTGAAGTTCGCATTCACCCCCACCACAGCTGTAGTTTCCTACCTCCCAAAGAAGAACAAGAATGTTGTACTTCTGAGCACACTGCACAAGGAGGCGGAAATCAGCGATAGACATGACAGGAAGCCGGTCATCATACTAGACTACAACTGCAACAAAGGAGGTGTAGGCAATCTAGATAAGGTGATTGGAACGTACAGCTGCAGAAGGATGACTGCACGCTGGCCTTTGGTTATTTTCCACAACATCATTGATGTTTCCGCATACAACGCATTTGTGATATGGAGAGAGATCAACCCCATCTGGATGCAGCGTAAGCGCAACAAGAGGAGGTTTTTCCTAGAGCAGCTGGGCAAGAGCCTTGTAACCCCGTTCATCGAAAGGCGGGAGTATCTCCCCCGCACAGATGCCTCGGTAGCAGTTGTGAAAGCTGATCAGATGGCAAGATCAAGTGACCAATCTGGCGATGTGACTGCCGCAGCTGAATCGGTCGCATCATCAGCTGCTTCAACAACTAAGAGGAAGAGGTGTCAGGTCTGCCCATTGAAGAAGGACTGAAAAATACAGACTATGTGCTGTAGATGTAACAGATATATCTGCAAAGGCTTGCATACTGTCCAAAATGTGCCAATTGAGCGTTTAGTGAGCGTGCGACTTTTTTTTTACAAGGTAATGTAAGTGTAACAAATATATCTGAAAAGGCTGTGCACTTGCACACGGCCCGAGATGCGCTAATTGATTGAGTGTTTAGTGAGCACGCGACCTTTCAACCCGGAAGTGTACAGAATGTGAGGGCAATGGGGTCGGTGAGTGCGCAACCTTTCGACCTGGAAGTCTACAGAATACCTACCCTAACGGGAGGGTTAAACAAGTTTAATGTGGGGTCTTTTCTTTTGAAGAAATCCGTATTCACATACACCCAAGGTAGGTGGGCGTGAAAGTGAAAGAATAAACAGTTTATGTGAGGGTGTAACCAGCTGTGTTTCACACGCATATTTTCAAACAAGCTTTATGTCTGAATTCACTCTTTTTTCCCCTTGTCCCACACCCTGAGTTTGAATGTTTCTGCAATGTATTTCAATACAAAGGTGAATGCATGAATAGTTTCCACCTTTCAAGAAGGACCACACAAGTACTCAATGATCAAGTATAATAGTATATATAATAATATGTGACATGATTTGTTATAAATTCCCTAAAGTGGCAAGTTAGTATAGGCCTATAAGCCTGAACCATGGAATACAAACAGAATATCATTCAATGTCACTAGTTTAGACTGGCATATAACCTTACACTCTCAGACAAAGAGACTGTGTTCTGTTCACTATATTGTACCTTTCCTTCAAGGGTCTTATCTCTTGCCCTATCCATATATGCCAAAATATGTACATTATTATGATCAAAATAACTTTTTTGAAATTGTACATACTTCCTGTTACGTAACCGACATTATTATGATCCAAATTACTTTTTTTAAGTTGCACATACTTCCTGTTGCGAAACCGAAAGTCTTATTGTCGTTCAGAGGTCTTTGCTATCTCAGAAGCAGAACCTGAAACAATTCAAATTATAGAATTTAAGGTATTGAAAACCATCTAACTTTCTGCTGCATTAATTATCGCTAATATATGTTTATTTTCAACTTCTTTTTGTCATGTAGCGGTGTAGCAAACTACTGTCACTACGCACCGAAAAAAGAAATTCACACCGAAAATAAATAGGAAAATAGGAATAAATAGGAAATATATAACATATTTTCTGTGTGAATTTCCTATTTATTTTCTGTGTGAATTTAAAAAAAAAAGTAAATTAACACAGAAAATAAATAGGAAATATAACATGAATAGATATTCCAGCCCTTGGACTTCAAAGGTTTTGTACGAGTCGCGGTACAGTATGGACCAGGACCAAAACTACACAGAAACACCTTTGCAATACTTCAGCACATTTTCTAATCTAACCAATTTCACCGAAAATATTTATGTGTTTACATGTGAGCTGTGAAAACACAAACTTATTAACACATACCAACTTGTTTACAGTGTCCCTGCTTGCTTAATGTGAGCAACACTTCAATATTGGGAAGGATCAGTCAGAACAGTAATAAAATAATTATCCAAATGGAACCGAGTTGAGATGATAAACGCACTCCTCAAGTTCAAATATCCCCACCCGCGCTGTCGAATTCCTAGCTTTTCGATAGCATAGCTATTTGTTAACAACATTTGTTATTGGCCTAGAAACATGTTCTTCAAAGTGTTTCAACAATTTGCCTCTGTGTAATAAATTACACATCCTGTTAACCTTTGACTCCAGAGTGATCTGTTCTTGTTTGTTAATTTTGTATTATTTCATTCATTTCCAGTAGTTTTGATGTATTGAACTACTTTTTCAAACTATATTTCTCTCAAGGGTACCTTTGGTGTAGTTTAACTTCTTCAATTGTAAAGTAATTGGTAATTTGGTTAACTACATTTTCTGAGTAGCTTCCCCAACACTGTTTATTTTATCAAAACACAAAGGGAATCAGATTGAATAATGAACAACGTTGATCAATGTTTTGATACAGATTAAGTTATTATACTAACTAACCAAATAACTTGATTGTAGTTATCATGCAGTAATCAGATCTGTCCTGTAGTCATGTGTTTGTGGTGATTTTGCTGGCCAGGGTAATGGCAGGTTCAACAGTGAGGATGGAGGAACCAGTGTGTCTGATTGAGAACGACCCAGACGGAAACCTCAGAGTCGTGTCTGACACTGTGACGATTCTGAAGCGGATCCAGCAGCCTGTTGTGGTTGTGGCGGTGGTCGGGCTGTATTGCACCAACAAATCCTACCTCATGAACAAACTCGCTTTAAAGCAAAAAGGTGAGATTGTCTAACTAGACATTGTCTTGCCAACTGTTATTGGTTTTTTTTCTATAGTTTTCATTGAATAAATGTTACTTTTAGACACATTTTCTCTCATGTTCCATTGTGTTTAGGTTTTGCCCTGGGAGCCACTATAGAGTCGGAGACTAAAGGTATCTGGCTGTGGTGTGTGCCTCACCCCTCTAAACCTGGACACACTCTGGTGCTGCTGGACACTGAAGGACTGGGGGATGTTATGAAGGTAGGAAAATGGCATTAGGGATGGGCAGTACAGTATTTCTGTTACTGTACATGTATTTTAAATACATATTTAATTACTTTTGAGGATTTAGGCATTTGTATTTGACAAGCATGACACAGGGGGCAAACACAATCTTCTGATGCACATGTGACTGACAGGTGTTGAATCTGTGTCCCCTTTACACCACAAAAGCTAAACCCTACTATAAGCTCATGGAGCACATGCAAGTGTCCAGGTCTCAGGCAAGGCTTCTCATCATGTGAGCATCGTCTCCAAACCACCTCTGTTACACATTCCTTGAACCACGTTGGTGCCATGACACAGTTGTAATAGTAGGGGGAAATATAAATATAGTTGAGTGTCGCAAAATATATATTTTTTATTATATAGTTTTTTTAGCCCACCTCCACACCCTTTTGAAGGACAACTTACAAAAAGTAAAAAAATGGACAGAATTTTGTTCTTAGAGGTAGGCCTATGATTCAATTGTTTCCCATCATCAGATGAAAACAACTTTTATTTTGGCAATATCGAATCGCAATACTTAAGATAATGGTAATCGCAATATATATTGAATCGCAGCCTAAGTAATATAAGATAATATCGTACAGAGAGATCCCAGGCAATTCCCAGGCCTACCCAGTAAGTGTCTTTACAGAAAAAGAGGAAACCACATTTGTCTGATGAGTAAACATTTACCTTGAGCACTTTTTTTCTCCCTGAGGTAATGCCGAGGCTTTAGCTTAGTGGGCTATAACAGCAGCCTCTACAGTATCTCAATGACTGTTTATTGTTTTTGTATTATTCAGGGAGATGAGAAGAACGACACCTGGATCTTCTGCCTGGCTGTGTTACTGAGTAGCGTCCTGGTGTACAACAGTATGGGGACTATTGATAACAAGGCCTTAGAAAACATAAAGAATCCTTTGGTGTGTGTCTGTCTGTCTGTCTGTGTGTGCGTGCGTGCGTGCGTGCGTGTTTGGAAATAGTTTTCCTCCTGAGCAGCACCCCCTGCAGCTATGTGACTGAACTGACAGAGGACATCAAGGTGAAGACAAAGGCAAAGGTAAAGCAGGCCAAGTCCAATGAGTTCATGAAGGTCTTCCCTTCCTTCGTCTGGACCGTCAGAGATTTCACTCTACTTCTAGAGGTTGACGGACAGCCAATCACTGCAGATGAGTACCTGGAGAATTCCCTCAAACTGGTGAAAGGTGAGAGGTGTGATCATGACTTGCTGATGATAAATGATGAATAAATTCAATGGGAGCAGCTCATCTGTTTATAGAGCACAACTCTCTCTCAGTATGGAAACATATTGTCCAAAAGAATAAACTTCAGGATTGTGGAACACAACATCTCGATATCAGTCACATCAGTCTCCAACATAGTTTATTAATGAAATAGCAGTGATTTCACTTAGCTTAACCCTCTTGTGAACATTTCACATCTACTGTAGTTGAACGAATGTCTATATTCATTTACTGATTAAAAAGGAGACCCCAAGAAGATTAAGCAGTACAAGAAGATTGAGGAATACAACCGCCCTCGGGAGTGCCTACGGGAATTCTTTCAGCTAAGGAAGTGCTTTGTGTTTGAGCCACTACTGAGGACTTGCAAAGGATGGAGGAGCTGACAGATGCAGACCTAGAACCCAAGTTTGTCCAGCAGGCCAAGGAATTCTGTGATTACATCTACACCAGCGCTGAGACCAAGACCATGATAGGAGGCCTGGAGGTCACTGGCAGCAGTGAGTAACCTGCATCTACAGCCTTTACTTAAGCACTGGTTTACTATTCAACTGTTGCTGCAGTCTTTACAAAAGCACTGCTCTACTACTGATGTCAGTATTCGTATAAATACTATAAGTGATAGCCTACTTCTTGTCATTCCTCTTATGCATGATTAATGCAGTGCAAGGATATGTTTTCCTGACACATCTAATTTCCTATGTGTTCACAAATTAGTTTGCATGATTAGGGTCATACACTTCACCCATAGCAATTCACCTTGTGTGTAGAGCACAGAATTGTGTTGTGGTATTGTGCATGAAGTTGTTGAAGTCGTTGTTGTAGATCTAAACTAGGGATTGTGTCGGTCTCTAGACCTGTAGCGGGTATAGGGCTCTAAATATTGTTGATAATTAATTACTTGGAATTATTAATTTGGCTACTATTTAAAATCAATACTGTAATTACCTGAGGGCACCACTAACAATTTTGAGCATTCTTAATTTAAACTGGATTTGTTCTTTTACAGAATAACTACTTCAACAGTCAGTCTCATATCAATAATCTGAAGGGTATTTGATGTCTATCAACAATCTTAGTAAGTTCTTTAATTGTTCATAGAGCCAGCATTTGTCAAAGCAAGAGAAACAACAATTATTTATAAAAATGGAATTGTATTACTACACTAAGAAACACACAGTGAATTTAGAAAGATTAATAAAGATGACAATCCTAATTGTTATGGTTTGGAGAAACATTGCAATGCCATAATAGTTCAAGGAAGAAGAAAGCGATTGTTGTCAATATTTACGGAATTGATCAGATTCCAAGGCTTGATTCCAACACACCCTGTTGGATGTTTTCAGTCATAGAGCTCGTTGTGCTGACGGTACCATGGTCGGGTCTCTCCTAGGTAGAGAGCAAGCTGCGTTCGTCTCCAGTTGAGCTGATCACTCATCCTGGAAGGGGAAATCTCAGGACCCTCTTTGAGGGGACAATTCGAACAGAGTATAGACAGAGCCTCTTCAAGAAAAACAAAGACCACAAAAAACACTGTGTTAGTTGAGCCAAAGCTCTTTATGAGGGGAAATCTCACCTCTTCTTCAGAACTGGTGCAGTCCTGCAAATGCAGATAGTCCAGAAATAAAGATATTGTTCCTAAAATGTTCTCATGGGCAAATGCACGTCTGCAATTATTGTCAAAGTCTTTGTTTAATATTTTCGGAGAGAATGATATCAAACCATAAACCTGAAGCATTGTTGCAAGACTGGTAATAACACAATTCAGGATGAATATCAGTAAATGGCAAGGACTACTATTGAAATACATTCACAGGTAATACATTGGCATTTCTGTGTGGTGTAATGAAATGATCAGAGTCAGTCATGTGCACAGACCCTTTTGTCTGTTTTGTTTATGTGTATGAGTGCCTTCCCTGACACCTTCCTGAGGGTGTGGGGGCGGGGTTGGCCATTTTTTCTGATGCAAAGCCAGTGCTCCATGGTTTAGGGTCTGTTGAGGAGTCTGCCGTTTAGTCTGTCTGGCCCCAATGGAGCCAGAATGTGTGTGTATGGTTTACGACAGGAACAAAGGGGAAGGTGTGACCACCTTTGTATTTTAGGAGAGAATGATATCAAATCATAAGTGATTGCAATTTGAAGCATTGTTGCAAGACTGGTAATAACACAATTCAGTAGATGGATGATGTTGGTGTATGTACAAGCTGCTGTGAAAGGTCTATCATGTCTTCTGTCTCTGTCAGTGTTGGCGAACCTGGCTGTCATGTACACAAAGGCGATCAGGTGTAATCAGATTCCCTGTCTGGACAGTGCGGTGGAGGCTCTAGCCAAGATCCAGAATCGTACTGCTGTAACCAAAGCACTGGAGCACTATCAGACAGAGATAACAGTAACCTGCATCTACAGCCTTTACCAAAGTACTGGTTTACTATTCAACTGTTGCTGTATAAAAAGCTCTGCTATAATACTTATAGTTATACTTATACTATAATCGTACTGCTGTAACCAAAGCACTGGAGCACTATCAGACAGAGATGGCCAGACAAGTTACCTTCCCGACAAAGACCTAGAAGGTGCTGTCTGGTATTCACAGGGCCGTGAATAAAGTAGCTCTCAAGACCTTCATGAGTTTAAGAAGAAGCTCATGGTATTGTATTCTTTATGTGGCGTCCTTTATCAGATGACAGAAAAAAAATCCTCCATTTAAATCTATCCCTTTCTCTTATTCTGTTGATCCCTCTGTCTTTCTCTCTCTCCAATCCCTCTCTTTTCTACAGTGTCAGCTGCGGACTGAGTATAATGAGATATGTAAGAAGAACATTGAGGAGTCTCGGAGGGTGTGCAGAGCTGTCATCACACGTGTGTTTGGGCCCCTGGAGAAGGCTGTGGGTCAGGGCTCCTACATGTGCTCAGGAGGCTACAATACTACCGTGAAAACCTCAAGAAGCTGATCCAACAATTCAAATCTGAGAGAGGCAAATTATCTCTTCCTTAAATTCCAAAAAGAACCTTTAAGCCACAATTGGGCTAATATGATCTTTAGAATTACTTATTTTAGTAGAGACAAACTTTTGTGAACGTCTATCTGAAGTTTCATGTTTGCTCATTCACTTTAATGTGTGTTTTCAGAGTGAGGAGGTATTGAGCGAGTATCTGGATAGGAAGGCTAACGTAGGAGAAACTATCCAGGCAGCAGACGAGTCTCTCAGCAAAGAAGAACAGAAGAGGGAAGATCCCTCCTCCCATATCCACTTCTCTTTCTGAATAGGAATAGTTTTGAACAAGCGTCCTCAAAAAGTGCCCCTTGACCATAATTAAGGCAGCATTAAAGGAGTACTTCACTCAACAATCATTTAAAAATATATTTCTCATAAGTCTACCTTGATAAAACACAAGTACTTGTATATATAAGTATGTGTATATATCATGATTTTGTGTGCCTCATAGATATCCTAATGACAAACGTATATTTACTTCCTGAAATAATGATTTGATGATACAAATACTATTCCAGGACGTAAATATAACTTTGTCATTAAGATATCTATGAGGCTGTAATACAAATAATTGGGACCATACTTATGGTGGACTGATGGGAAATACATCTGAAAATGTTTTTTGAGTAAAGCACTCAATATAAATAATGGAGAAAGTGTATTTTAACATGCAAATAGCACTAGATTTCGAATAGCACTAGATAACTATCTGTAGTGCTCAAGGAATTACATTCCCTGAGAGCAGCATTCATACAATACATTCAGTAATAAGTCATTATTTACTTGGTTATGAAGAGATACAACACTTGTTCTACTCATAAAGGTATTTTGGAGTCATATTAGTCAGTCAATTATTGTATTAGAATTTAAAATCATCCAAAAGCCCTTAATTGACCAACTGCCTGTTATGCTCTCTTAAATGTAGATTAATCTCTCTTGAAACTGTCAACAGTCCTCTCTCTCTCTCTCTCTCTGCAGTGGAGAGGGTGAAGAGGAAGGCAGCAGAACAGGCTCTCAGAGGGTGGCAGAGGAAAATATGTTGATCCAGAAACAGCTGATTAAGGACCAAAAGAAATCAAATAAGGAGCATTTGAAACAACTGGCAGAGAAGATTCAGGAAGAACGAGAGATCGGCAGACAGGAGAATGGATGCCAGACTTAAGGTATGTACTGGAGAGAAAGGGGGGGGGGGGGGGGGAGAGATAAGGATAGAGAGACAGGGGGTGAGAGGAAGAGAGATAGGACTTTTGGCCAGTTTCAGGAGAAATTAATCTACATTTTAATACTTTTTTTTAAAAAATGTTTATCGATTTCAGGAACAGAAGGCCCTCTTTGACCAGGGCTTTGGCAAGAAGGCAAAATGTATGGAGGGTAACATAAAGAACCTCAAAGATGAGATTAAGGAACAACAGGAGTCCCAACAGCCCACCATCTGCAAATGGATGGATGTCGCAGGCACAGGGGCATTGGCTGTCCCTGTTTATGGCACAATGGTTGGGGGCGGTCTATTAGCCACGTCCAAAGTTATAGAGTATGGACCCAAGGTTTGGAATTGGATGTTTGGGTAAAATGTGTCTTTCATGTATGTTGACATTGTTTGAAAAGACAAAGATGAAGGCTTTGTTGAAGTGTTTGTTTTTCTAGACTGTGCAGCTTTATTACTACAGCTTGTAAAGACATTTTCAGTTACACTAACTAATGAAATATACGCCCTGATTCTGAATAGTATGACTACCTTAAAGTCACACTTTCTATACATCATTCAACATTTAAAGTAATCAATGGAGCAAGATTTTTTTGCAGATGTATTGCAATGCTGGTAGTGTCAGGATACATGACATTGTTTGTGTGTCTTGGAATCTCATGGCTATGTAAACCACATAATCTGTATGCACTCCTTATACTGAAGCATTTGTTAAAACTATTGAACCCTGTGCCCAAATTCTCCATCCCTGAAATGTACATTTGTCCACTCCCTTACACATATTTAAAGGCATAATATTGATGAGCCCATGCTTACACTTTCTTGTTTGTTTCAAAATGATCTTTGTTTTCATCAAGCTCTTGACAGAGAGAAGGCTTTTTTTCTTTAGAATAAAATGTGTTTATTAAAATGTCATTTAGCTACTTTCTATGATTACATTTCACAAAATGAGTATTAATTGAGTATTAATAAACTAAATAACTCCATCAAAACACCATGAATTATCTAAATTTTTCAGAGTAACACTTAAGAGTATCACTTGTCTAGGACAGACTCCTCCAGTAGAAGTACTCCATGTTGCACTACAATTTGTTTTCAGGACCCCTGTACTGGAACCTACTGTGTTACAGTACATAAATCAATTATTCATGACAGACAACAAAATCCTCAATGGAATGCCAGGTTCATGTTATAATGAGCCATCAGTGCCATATACAACACTGACATACAGTAACACACACACAGACCAAAGAATACACCTCTCATAGCCAGTGGCGAGAACTGCTTAGCCATAAAAGAGGCTCCAAAACTTGTCTTTTAAAGCCTCAGAACATGTGATATGATTTACATAACATGGGAACAGCTGTCCATCCCCTGCAAACTCTCCTTAAAGTGTCCGCCTGGACTTTCGTAGACTTTATTTATGATATGGTGCACCTTTTTCTTTTGGGTGGGGGCTTTGACAGCTCCAAAATCTGTTTTTGGAGATTGTTTATGTTTTCCTGCATTTTAGATGCTCTATTCTCATTGGACTCCATTAAATCCTTCTGGTTCTGAAACAGAAGAAAAAAAATAGTTCATTAGAGTTTATTATTAAAGCTTTTTTTCAGGAAAGTTCAAATGTAACATTTGTTTTGATGTTTTTGGATCATTATTTTGAGGCTGTGTGGACTTGGGTGAATAAAGTGATTTTCTCTTACACCGTTTCATCAGTGAGGCAGTGTTGCTGATACTATCATTATGTGATGTCACTCCCTGGAGACTTGTAAAATCAACCTTCACCATCAACCAGAGAGGATGTCGTCTTGGTGGAATGGTGGACTCTTGGGTTTGGGGCAAGGAAGACCCTAGTTTGGCTTCGGCTCTCAAATTGAATTAATTGGCACTGTAAAATGCCAATGCTCAAATGAACGAGAAAATCTCGTCTGGATGGAAGCACCTCACTCTATAAAGCAGCAGTGATCCCCTTTAAGGCAGCGATCCGCAGGGCGAATTGACTGGCCCATCATTCAGGGTAAACAACGCAGAAAGCATTGCATTACTCTTTGAAAAAGTAAGAAAGTGTATCTACACAACAGCCCTCAAATGTGAAATTATGAGGAGAAAGCTGAAGGTTAGCTATGCTGTCTGCATCTTTCGTAACTGTCTTGGTTTCTACAGCTAAAGAGCACAGTGTTTACAGAGAGGTGGTAGAAAAGCCAATTTGAACACAGCTTTAAGTTGCTTTCACTCTCTTTCACTCTCTATCCCCTTACCTTCGTCATGGCTTCCAGCACTCGTTCATTCTCTTGTTTGGCGATGTGTCGTTCTTCTATCGTCTTCTTCTCCAGCTGTTTCACATGCTCGTCGTAGGATTTCTTCAGGTCCTCATTCTGCTGTTGCTGCCTCGCATACTGCTCTTCTGCCACTCTCTGAGCCTGTTCTGCTGCCTCCCTCTTCACCCTCTCCACTGGAGAGAGAGAGAGTCAAAAAAGGGCACTCAGGTGATCTCGGTGATGAGATAAAAATTCAATTTTGGAAAATAAATATAATTATACAAATACGTCTTCTATTTTGACGAAATAGGACATTGCCTAGAAGTAGTGGAATGATACAGGGGACATTACCTTCCCTCTTCTGTTCTTCTTTGCTGAGAGACTGGTCTGCTGCCAGGATAGAATCTCCTACGTCAGCCTTCCCATCCAGATACTCCCTCAATACCTCCTCACTCTGAAAACACACAAGGATGTATTTGGGAATACACACACGCACACCGTAATACACCCAAACATTGCATTTGAGGCCGCGAATGAACTAGTGATCATAGTGAGCACTACAGCTATAGCTGTATCCTGTGCAAATAAACAGAACCACAGCCAATATTTCCTTCTCAACCGTTAATACAACAGTGTGTTTTCTTTAAATGTAAGGCACCAAAATATGTACAAGTTTCTCCCCATCTTCTGATGCATACCATAAATCCTTTGCCTTTCTCAGATTTGTACTGCTGGGTCAGCGTCTTGAGGTTTTTACAGTAGTCTGTGTGGCCTCCTGAACGCATGTAGGAGCCCTGACCCACAGCCTTCTCCAGGGGCCCAAACACACGTGTGATGACAGCTCTGCACACCCTCCGAGACTCCTCAATGTTCTTCTTACGTATCTGGTCATACATCGTCTGCAGCTGACTCTGTAGAAGAAAGAGGGGGTGGAGAGAGCGATAAAGATAGGGAGACAGGGAGAAAGAGTGCAAGAAAGAGAGATGGGCAGCTATACATGTATAGAGAGCGGTAGCAAGAGAAAATGGTTTTCCTGCAATTTGTTAATTGACAAATAAAATAGTACAATACATTGAGCTCCTTCTGATGATTCTGATTCTCATCTTTGAAAGTGAGACTCATGAAGGTCTTGATAGCTTCTTTCTCCATGGCTCCATGGATATCAGACAGCACATTCTGCGTCGCCGTAGGGTAGGTAACTTGTCTGGCCATCTCTGTCTGGTAGTACTCCACTGCTTTGGTTACAGCAGTACGATTCTGGGTCTTGGCTAGAGCCTCCACCGCACTGTCCAGACAGGGAATCTGACCACTGCTGATCGCCTCAGTGTACATGGCAGCCAGGTTCGCCAACACTGACAGAGACAGAAGACATGGTAGATCTTACAGAGCAACTTGTACATACACCAACATCATCCATCCAAGGGTCTAGATACCAACAAAATCTCTAGTCTAGATCTACAGGTGATCCAATTTAAACAACTTCATGCAAAATACCACAATACAATCCTACGGTCACCATAAAATGAAAATTACTATGGGTGCAGTTTATGTCCCTAATCATGCAACCTGGTTTTTGAATGCATGAAAATGTTGATTCATTTTTATAAACATACTTTAGAAATTACCTTGTACCTTGAACATGGCATACAAAAAAGTGGTTTTAGGTTGATGGGGCAACCTAAAAGGGTTTAACATGGAACCCAAAAACACTTTATTTGGCACTAACTCGAACAAGAAGTAGGCTATCATGAAAACTGACATAAGTATTATAGCAGAGCTTTTTATACAGCAACAGTTGAATAGTAAACCAGTACTTTGGTAAAGGCTGTAGATGCAGGTTACTCACTGCTGCCAGTGACCTTCAGACCTCCTATCATAGTCTTGGTCTGAGCACTGGTGAAGATGTAATCACAGAACTCCTTGGCCTGCTCGACAAAACTGGGATCCAGGTCTGCATCCGTCAGCTCCTCCATCCTTTTCATCTTCTTTGTGTTGGCTGGACGCTCGAACACAAAGCACTTCCTTACCGGGAAGAATGTCTTCAGACACAGCCGAGGGTGGTTGTGTTGCTCAATCTTTGGTGATGTTCCTTTTGAAATCAGCAGATTAAAGAAATAGTTCACCCAAGTTACAAAATCACATATTTTGTTCCTTACCCTGAAAGAAGTCTATGGACAAGGACAGACTTCAATCCACATGTTTGGTTCTGTTTATCACTGTCACTAACCGCTAACAGTGAGCATATTTTTTTACCAAAACAATAGTGGAAGTCAATGGTATGTTAGCATGTTTAAAATTCCATACCTCAATCATCCCAAATTCTATGAATAGACTGAATGATTTGATTTAAATGATTTGAGATGATTCGGGCATGAAACTTCAAACATGCTCATTTAGGTACCATTGTTTTTTGGTAAAAACTTGCAAACTGTAAGTGGTCAGAGACAGCGCCCGAAATGAACAAGACCAAAGTGCGGATTGAAATCTGTCCCTGTCCATAGACTCCTTCTAGGGTAAATAACCAAATATTTGATTTTGTAATTCCCTTTCAACAATAGAGAAAAGAGTGATTTTTAGTAGATGTAAAATGTCCTACAAGAAAGTTAAGCTGACAATGAAATAACTGCTATTTTATTCATGTAAGATGTTTGAGATTGATAGAATAACACAGTTTAATGATTACTTCAGGTTTACTTCATATTACTATGCACCCTCTTTGGTGTATCGTGTTTTAGCTGCTGATCATGAACAAATTAGAGTGCTGAGACACTAACAGGAAGCTTTGGAGTTTTGAACAGGGGTCAGTCTCCCTAAAGTATGGCCCCTAGCCGCAAAGCTGAGAGAATTACAATTGTAAAATCAATGCAGGTCAATCTTCTGTGCAAATGAAATTTGTTAAATTAAGAACTTTGCTGATCTAGAAGAGGAGTGGGCTGGGTTGTCAAATTAGATATAGAACTACTTTCACCCCTGTCTGCAAGTCATGATCAAACCTCTCACACCTCTCACCTTTCACCAGTTTGAGGGAATTCTCCAGGTACTCATCTGCCGTGATGGATTTTCCGTCAATCTCTAGATCCAGGCAGAAATCTCTGACGGTCCAGATGAAGGAAGGGAAGACCTTTATGAACTCATTGGACTTGGCATCCTCTCCCTTTTCCTTAGTCTTCACTTTGATGTGCTCTGTCAATTCAGTCACATAGCTGTAGAGGGCGCTGTTCAGGAGGAAAACTGTTAATCAGTTGATACAACAAATACCGCCTTGGGCTGGATGTAGCCTCTATATATTTTGTTAGACACATTATTTTTACACACACACCAAAGGATACTTTATGTTTTCCAAGGCCTTGTTATCAATAGTCCCCATACTGTTGTACACCAGGACGCTACTCAATAACACAGACAGGCAGAAGATCCAGGTGTCGTTCTTTTCATCTCCCTGAAACACACACCAATGTGTTTTGGAAGTAAGTATATATACTGTACTGTATTTCTGGTAACTAATTTATGAAATGTATCAAATGGTTTATAACTACTTTATAAACTATTAATTATTTGTTTATAAAGCCTTAGTAATCCATCAACATTAACATAGCAGTTATAACGCATGTGCTCAATAGTACCTTGGTGTTTGCCAAATCCTGTATCTTACATATTTATTCAAATCATGTTCCTCTATATTTACATCTTATAGTTGTTTTGCGTTAAGATATGATGTGATCACCTCAGGTAGTTTTTAGGTGCATGTCTCGCCTTCTGCCGTTATTTAGATGCCCAATGTATTTACTACGGTTAAAACAGAACGTGGCATTTTATCTGGAAACAAAAACTGACACATTTTACATTAAGGTTGGAAAAGTATTTCTGAGTTGATTTCGGATTATGGCGATTCTGAATAGTAATTGTAATAATAAAATATACTAATTGAGAAAATCGTATTGAGAATCTAATATACGATCAATTCACATAAAAACTGTCTTGGGTGGTGTACCACATTGAATGCAAATGGTAGACAACTAACAGCATAACATGTAGCCTACTTATAGTGGAGCATCGCTTGAACGTTTTTTAACTGCTTGTTAACGGTTTAAAATGATATAAGAACAAATACTATACTACAATATTATATATGATCTATCAACCCTTAATAAAGGGCACTAATGTTAAGTGTTACCGTATATTGGGTAGGCACTGTGTTGTTGCAACTTCTGTAATGGTGTGTTGTGTATTTGCACTGTTCAGCAGTTGTGTAGGTTGCATTGCTTGAGTTGTTCAGTGTAGATACATAAACCTATTGTGTGAACACACATGTTGCTATTGGGTGGTTTTGAGATTGCCTTGGTTGTGTTTCTGGAGGATTTATATGGTGTATATTGCAGTGTGCTGACCCTACTACCTTCATAACATCCCCCAGTCCTTCAGTGTCCAGCAGCACCAGAGTGTGTCCAGGTTTAGAGGGGTGAGGCACACACCACATCCAGATACCTTTAGTTTTAGACTGTATGGTGCTTCCCAGGGCAAAACCTAAACAGAGACAAATAAGTCTTAAAGAAAATCTAGATTTTTTTTTTTTGGAAAAACATTTGACCGATAATGTCTAGTTTGACAATCTCACATTTTTGCTTCAAAGCAAGTTTGTTCATGAGGTAGGATTTTCCAGTGCGATACATCCCGACCACCACCACAACCACAACAGGCTGCTGGATCCGCTTCAGAATCGTCAAAGAGTCAGACACGACTCGGAGGTTTCCATCTTTATCGTTCTCAATCAGACACACTGGTTCCTCCATCCTCACTGTAGAATATGCCATTACCCTGTCCAGAAAAATCACCACTAACACATGACTACAGGACAGATCGGATTACTGCTTGATAACTACAATCATTTTCATTACATTTCAGACATTTAGCAGACGCCTTTATCCAAAGCGACTTACAACAAGTGCATTCGTCTAAGCAAGTGAATTATCTATACATCAGTCATCATAAGGAAAACAAATCTATGCTTGGACCAGGGGCCATTGGCAGTCACAGTGCATGAAGAAGGAAAATTACTTCTATTATTTTTTTTCTTACAGTACAGAAACTGTACAGGGTGGTACTGGGGATGAAGAGGTCTTTAGCAGTGTTGCCAACTCCTCAGTAAGGAAAGTAGCTATTGGCTGTCCTAAAAGTCGCTAAATGACGTCATCGCCTAATTTGCATAATATCTCATTTGCATGTAATTGTAATGGACGCTGTAGGAGAGAGGAATAACGTCGTGGGAGAGACAAAAAGTGAGTAAAACACACCCTAAATATGTTTAGAACTACAAATGAACTTTCTTCTGTTGATTCTTGGTTTTAATTTTGCCATTGAAATCACTTCTCAAAATAACTTCATGACTTTAATGCTTTGTCTAGACCCATATTACATAAAACAATTTTGTCCTGCATTGTTAAATGTTAGAATATCAAATTTAATCAAAATACTGTTATGTGGGGTGGAATTGCTAGCTCTACGTCCAACCCTCCTCCTTTATCCGGGCTTGGGACCGGCAAAGTGACCCAAAAGAGACACAAAGCTGCAGAGAGTGACACACACAGCGAATATGAACCAGATCTTTGAGGCTATACTCCTCCTTCAGCACTTTATGGACCCCATTGTTAATCCCCGTCATAACGGAGGCATTGTCAGTCCCTATCCCCAGGAGTTTCTCTTTTTTAAGACAACACTTCTCCAGGAAAGCCACAACAGCTCGGGCTATAGATCTGGCATCTCCTCCCTCCAACGCAACAAGCCCCAGAAATGTTGAGACAATTGTGTGTTTGGTGTCACTAAAGTACCTTATCACAACCCCCAGGTACTTAGAAACACTTATATCTGTGGACTCATCGAGGAGGAGGCTGAAACTCTGGTCACCCACATCTGCGACCAACTTTTTTAGAAAGTATGGTGCTAGAACACCATTAATCATTTCCGTGCACTTTGTCATGTGCATTTTGAAGTGAGTAGCAGCAGTGGAGTCTGAGAAAGCAGCGTTACATGCTTCCCCAATGTGATCACATGCTAGCATGGAACAGTGTTCAGCAATAGCTAATGCCATGGTGGCTTCAGCCTTTTTTGCAGAGTCAATTTTTTTTACTCATTAATGGCAGCTTGCTTTGGGTGGAACTGTTATAAGGCTTTGCCTTTTGAATATGTTTTTGAGTTGTCATGTGTTTTTTTATATCACAAAGTTTGGCGTAGAAATCAGCCTTACAATACATGCAGTATGCCCGTGTATCATCTCCAATAAACGGCTTCAACCAGCCTTTGAATTCAGGGTTTTGATCCCTACTCATTTCTGTATTTTTGAGCGTACAGTTTAGAGATGATGAGCTAGCTAGCTAGCTAGATGTTTAAGCTAATGTCACAGAGAGGCACACACGCAGTGGACGAGGTGAGTAAGTGACTGAGGCTGTGTGAGTCAAATGCAGTAATTTATTTTAGTGTGACAGTGAAGAAACATTTACATTTACATCAGCGGCGGCTTTGCGCACGCGCGATTCATTTGCAGTGTGGACGCGGAGTGGTGTGGGTCTCCTCTCTGCTCTGACTGCAGCTGGGACTGCTGCGCGAGGCTACTGTGAGACTGACCGCCTGTGAGTGCTTTGGGACGGGGGAGGGGCTCACGGCAACACCCGCTGCTCGTTGAGGACAGTAACTGCAGAGCGATACGTGCTTTCACGTCAGAGTCTCCAAAACACCAGAAAAGTCTCGAATAACACCAGAGAAAATCGCTAGATTTGTCGCTAGTCGCTTTTGACAAAAAGAAGTCGCTAAGAGGATTTGGAAAGTCGCCAGATTTTGCGAGAAAGTCGCCATGTTGGCAACACTGGTCTTTAGGAGGGACAGTCAAGATGGAGCCTGAAGAGATCTTCAGTCTACGGCGGAAGATAGGTAGTGACTCTGCAGTCCTGATTTGATATTCATCAATATCAAAACACGATGAGTTGTTTATTATAAAATCTGATTCCCTTTGTGCTTTGATAAAATAAACACATAAAACCGAGAATGAATGAAGCGGAAAGTTGGATAGTTTTACAATGCGACTTTACAGAGCTGTTCCAATACAGAGGTGCTGATGTTCTTTCGTACACATGCAGAGACCTACCTTGAAATCGCAGACTGTCAGTCGAGCAGGTTGAATTGTTGGAGCCGTTTCAGGATCTGCTACTGGCACAGTGAAGAACAGATTGAGCCGCACAACTTTTATAGAGAGCAAAACGAAAGTGAAAGAAATAGAAAGGGGGAATTCCCGGTGGACTGGTAGATGCCGTTTTCAGAACCTGTGACTAACACAAAAAACTAAGGATCAGATGAGTTTGAGTCTAAAGCGATGTCTTAACAAATGTTGTTGCCTATTTACTCCGGCCATATACTTCAAAGTGCCCAATGTGCACTGCGTAGGACACACATAATGGACTGTACACGAAATATTTTCCAAGGCTAAACATGATTTTTACTACCACTGTACTTGACAACACTTCTTGTATACATATTAACTAAGTTTCAACCATGAGGGGTGTCATACGAACAATATTGACACTGTGTCCCAACAGTTAAAGGTGCTACCTCTACATTGCATAGGGAACTTGGAACTGAATTTCACTGCGGTGGCCAGAGTTGGCAGATATCCGACAAACTTATGCCCTGCTCCTTTATGAATGTGTTTTCATGGCCAGTTTTAGTTTTAGTTTCACGTTAGCATAATAATCTTGTCCTAGGCCTCCCTTTCATCTCCCTTGGCCGTGGGACACATTACTTTCTCACGTAACAGCTCCGTAATCCCTGAATCAATTGCTAACTCAAGAAATCATTCCAGTGTAAGGTCTGGAGTGTGGCTTTGCTTTCTCACCTCCTATAATGCCACTCTCAGATGCCCCTTGCATTGGAAAAGAACATGCCATTACCAGCCCATTCACACAACTAAAAGTGCAAAGATGTATTGCTATAGAACTGTTGATAGATGTGTTGTGAGCAGAATGATTAATGCTAAAGCAGCTTGATGCTCTTATTCCCAGGTATGTCAATGCCGTAAAGTCAAAATCTTACCGGTGAGGGAGAGGAGCTGGCAGAGGAAGATGACATACAGGTACATGATGGTTTCACTTGGACGTGCTGAAAGAGACTGCTGGTTCTTGGGCTCTGTGTCACCTTTTCTACCTCCCACCCGCCACACAGGAAATCATGAGGGGTTGTCGTGCCAAAGGTGGTTCATGTAGACTGCAGAGATAAGTCTTACACCATTTCAACCAAGACTCAAAATGTCTCTCTCGATTCCGGTTAACCTGACCCCCCCCCCTATCTGAAATTGATGGAATTGGGGCCTTAGGTCATAGAAAAGATACCACCAGAGACCCAAGTCAAGTATGTTTTTGTACTTATGTCTCCTTTATAAACAAAGGAAATTGGTTGCGCTATGTTGATGCCATTACCTAATATCTGGTCTCAGATGATTCATACTGAGAGCAGAAGTGTTCTGGGAATATCACATCTTGTAAACAGTGATATGAACTCTGTCCATACTCTCCCCCTTATTACAAGAAAGACTCGAAGTTACGAAGAAAAAGCAACAGGTATTGTAGAGTGGGATACTTACATCTTACCACTAGGGGCAGTAGTGCTGTTGCTGTGTACATTAACCTACACTCTCCATCCTGAGCGTAGGCAGTTGAAGTTTGGTCGCTATGCCAGAAAGCCACGTTTTGGGTTCTCAATAAAGAAGTCGTATAAGTAAAGTCTGTGGCAGTCCATTTAATACCCAAGATACTACAGGTATAATCAATCAACAGTATTTATTATTTAATACAAGTTGCAACAAAGGAACAACAATCAGGTCCTTTTACAATGAGCACTAAAAATGGATAGCAGATGACAATAGTTAGATACATGAATAACAATGAAATGTACGCGTGAACAACAACCGCAACAACTACACTTGTGTGGACACAATGACACAGGTAGGTCTGTTGTTCACAGGTAGGTCTGTTGTTCACAGGTAGTTGGCAGGTCTGTTGTTAACAGGTAGTTGGCATGGCAGGTCTGTTGTTCACAGGTAGTTGGTAGGTCTGTTGTTCACAGGTAGTTGGTAGGTCTGTTAACAGGTAGTTGGCAGGTCTGTTGTTAACAGGTAGTTGGCAGGTCTGTTGTTAACAGGTAGTTGGTAGGTCTGTTGTTAACAGGTAGTTTGGGGAAACAGGAGATATGGGCTCCTTTCTCAGCCGTTGGTCTGAGTGGCAGATGACTCATGGCTTGTAGTGATACTGTAAGAGGCTATGCTGAAAAAAGACTATTTACAACTCATGCAATTTTTATTGAACTACAAAACAATGCAAACATAAAAAAATGTTTTATGCATTCACACACCATCCAATACTACATGCAATAACTACTACATTACTCGCAATAACTAACATGTGCAATTAACAATATGTGCAATAACTAACGTGCAAATTTGAATCACTTTTATACTCTGAGAAATGTATCTGTTGTGTCCTGTCCTATGCCTTGGAAATGTTTGGTGTTTGATGCTTATGTAATGTACGTTTTTATTGTAACTGTTTACCTGCCCAGGAACTGTAAATGAAAATAAGCTGTTCAGCTATAACTGATACAACAGATCTTGACAGCAGGGTTTCTGCAATTGCTGGCTTTTGGCCCAAAAATAATAATGAAAAGCTGGTAAATTCAATTGTTGCTGGTCATATTGTCCAGGAGAAGAAAAATCCTATTGCAAAATCATGCCTTTGATAAATCGATGGAAATACCAGTCAATGTGAAGCATTTTTTCTTCTTTTGACTCTATACTCCAAAGGTTATACTACACACACACACACACACACACACACACACACACACACACACACACAAATACAAGAGTACTTAGTCTGAGAATAGTCTGTGACTGACCTGGTACATTGATCATGCCAAAGGAGTGCCTGGTATTGTGTTTGCGGGTTTTGAAGCACTTCTCACAGAAGTCAAAGTCATCACAGTTTCTGCATTTGAATCTGGGGCCTTGGATGGGGAACATCTGGCAGCCATCACACCTTAGGGCAACAACAACACAGTGTTCATAGTTGATGACCAGTGTCACTGGGTACCGTGATTAACATGGTGAACGTGATGTCATTCATGCGGTCATACCGAACTGTTTTGTGAACACTGGGCACCAGGTCCATCTCAGACAGCAGTCCAGTCCAGTGATACAGTGGAGAGAAGTCCACGATCATCTTCCCATTAAGGGCTGAACAAATCACAGGTTCATTAGTCAAAACAAATACATTGTAATTTATTCATATTATTTATTTAGACATACTCTTATTTGGACTTACAGCTGAAATTGCTTCAAAGTGAAGCCTGTGTCCAATGTAGCAATGTACTTTTCAATTATTAGCTTGCACTGCGAAACCAAAGACTCTATTTAGATACTCAAAGAGGTTAAAAGAGCAGGGTGTAAGTCTGTTGTAAATCTGCCACCTTCTTTCAAGGGATCTCATTCCCGGATCGCTACTGATTAAACAGTCATTACAGCCATTAGGAAGCTTTTAGAAAGCTTGAATATTACATATTGCACCTTGAAGTAGTTTCAACATCTTTGATATACACGTTATACAGTAGCTAAACATACATAGCCATTACATTACATTGGCGGGGGGGGGGGGGGGATATCAGCCTTTTGAACTGTGACAGCGCACATCCTTGGGTAAAAGTCATTATTCACCACTCTTCAATACTTGTCTGGGAATAGTCTGTGACTGACCTGGTTCATTGATCATGCCAAAGGAGTGCCTGGTAATGTGTTTGCAGGTTTTGAAGCACTTCTCACAGAAGTCAAAGTTATCACAGTTTCTACATTTGAATCTGTGGCCTTGGATGGGGACCGTCCAGCAGCCATTACACCTTAGGGCAACAACAACAGAGTGTTCAGAGTTGATAACCAGCATCACTTGGTACCGTGATTAATAGGGTGAACGTGATGTCATTCATGTGGTCATACCAAACTCCTTTGTGCACCAGCTCCATCTTAGACAGCAAGCCAGTTGAATGATGCAGCTGAGGGTTAGGATCCATGATCACATCCTTCCAAGCAGCACTGAAGGCTGAAGAAAACACAGGCCCATTAGTCAAAACAAATACAAGATAATTTAGTTAGATTATTTATTTGGACATACACTAATTTGGATTTACATCTGAAAACTTTCCATTGCCTGCATAGTCCCTCACGGAGTGACATTCCACAGTGGCCACACCCCTCTACTGGGGTACGGAAGGGGTCCTCTGTGACCTGTCGGTTGTGGGTTCGATTCACGCTGGGACCATATATACTGTAAAATGTATGCACTCACTGCAATGTAAGTCGCTTTGGATAAAAGCGTTAGCTAAATGGCATATATAATTGCGGTTGCCAATGGGCTTTTGTTCTACCAATATCACCAGTAGATGCTGTGCAATAAATTATGCTCATCAAATAATCAAGGATAGAAATTCTTCACAATCCCAAGAGGATCTCATTCCTTCCAAAGAAATCGATGAATATTAGTAACAGTTAGGTACAGGCTATTTACGAAAAGTGTACAAGCCAGCTAACATAAGATGAGTATAACTTAGTAACTGCTAGCTCAACACGACAAAACAGGTAGCTAGCTAGGTTGCTAGCTAGCTCAAAGCAATTGAATTGAATCAACAACTAACTTAGGTATATGCCGGTGTGCTCCCATATTTAACATTCAATGTCCTTGGACATTATTTAGAAGAAATAATATCTTCATGGACACTCTATAAAATCATGTCAGACACAACATGACATATGTGCAGGGCTTTGTTTTCAGTGTCAATTGTGAAGATCTGTTCACTTTTTCTTTGCTCACATCCTGCTCATCACTTGGTAAACTCAGTTACAGTATTTCCCACAAAACACAGAGATGTCTATTCGCATTGGATTCATTTTACCTGAGGTTATTTTTACAGGCCAAAAGACAGGAGGTAAAATAGGTCGTAATTATTAGATTATTATCTGCATCGGAGGGGCTGAAGTGGACAGAATTGACAGCTTCAACTTCCTTGGTGTCCACATCACAGAGGACTTAACCACACCCACTCTGTGATCAAGAGAGCGCGTCAGCGCCTGTTTTTCCTAAGGCGGCTGAGGAAATTTGGTATGGACCCCCAGATCACCGCCCTAGACCATAAGGCTCTACAGAGGGTGGTGAAAACGGCCCAGTTCATCACGGGCCACAAGCTACTTACCATTCAGGACATTTACTCAAAGAGGTGCAAGAGAAAAGCCAGGAAGATCAGGGATCCCAGCCATGCCCTGTTCTCTCTGATTTGATTTGAAGAACCAAATTTTACATTTTGGCAATATGAAAGTACATGTCAAATGACGAACAATTGGATGTCACCCATTGGCCTATAGGTGGTGATGTAATAAGCACCTTAATTCTAAGGCTCAGCCCCACTGTCACATTTGAGTTAGTTATGAAAGGTGGTATCCTGGTCCCTCTCCTCACAAGGAACATATTTGCCTCAAGATTTTCAAGATTCTTTGATTTTGTGAAAAACCTTAAAAATACGTATTTTAATTAACCGTAATACCGATACTGGTTTAATGGGTACACATGCTCATGGCTCAGTGATGAGTCAAAAATTACAGAATGGCACGCTACTCAAACATTCCAATTTCATATAAAAAAAAAAACTACAGTGTAAATGCTACTTTTCCTGTCTTTTGTATGGTATGTACACTATAGGATATTGAATAAACACGGTGAAAATGAATACACACACACACACACGCACACACACACATAAGTACTTAGTCTGAGAATAGTCTGTGACTGACCTGGTTCATTGATCATGCCAAAGGAGTGCCTGGTATTGTGTTTGCAGGTTTTGAAGCACTTCTCACAGAAGTCAAAGTTATCACAGTTTCTGCATTTGAATCTGGGGCCTTGGATGGGGAACATCTGGCAGCCATCACACCTTAGGGCAACAACAACACAGTGTTCATAGTTGATGACCAGTGTCACTGGGTACCGTGATTAACATGGTGAACGTGATGTCATTCATGCGGTCATACCGAACTGTTTTGTGAACACTGGGCACCAGGTCCATCTCAGTCAGCAGTCCAGCCCTGGTACTCAAGGCTGAACAAAACACAGATAGAGACAAAACAAATACAAGGTCATTCATTCATATTATTTATTTAGATATATATGTATTTGGACTTATAGCTGCAAACTTAAGCCTAAACTCCATGGCCTGCATTGTTTCAAACTATAGTTTAATGTATAGTATAATGGAAGCCACAGAAAATGTTGCAATGTGTCTATCTATCTATCTATAGATATATCAACCTTTTCTCATCTATCTGGTCCCTATCTATCTTACCCTCTGACCATCTGTCCATCCTACTATCTCACAGAAAACTAACTCATGTGGGAGAGGACCAGCAATGGAAACAAGTTCAGTCAGGACACTTACGTTGTTTTAACATTGTTTAACGAAAATGGTAATACATTAAGTTTGACGTAATTGGATGGCTCTGCTCTGTATAGCAAAGGTAGGGCTCCCTCATCACACACACAGGCACGCGCACACGCACACACACACACACACACACACACTCTAAAATGCTTACAGTAATGACAGAGGGGGCCTTACCTTCCATCTTATGTTGTTCTTTGCTGAGATACTGATCTGCTGCCAGGATAGCACCTCCTTCATTAGCCTTCCCTTCCAGATACTCATTCAATACCTCCTCACTCTGAAAACACACACACACACACATACACTTCTGTTTCCTCATACCTGTATACCTTCAAAATAGTTATAGTATGTCAGTGTATGCGGTATTGTAGTTATGATCATTTTGACCCATTTCACAGTTGCATGATAGCAAGTCGCTTGCAGTTCCCCCGGAGGATAGTACATTAAGTACATTAAATGCAAACATCAAGCTTCAGATGTACGTTCACAAAAGGTAATTGTCACCAGAAGGTTCTCATCTACAGATTGAAAATTATAATCATGAAAAACATGTTATTAGCCTAATGTCACTGTTGTGAAGGGTCATGGCTCTCACTCACATTCCCCAATGACCTGGCCACTCCCCTCCTTCCCTGTAACTAGCCACACCTGATCCCACTTTCACTGACTGACATTCTTCTGCTCACCACACGATGTATTAGCCTGACTCTCCCTAAATAGTCTTTGGTGCTGATTATGGGCATCCAGCTAATGCAACCTACTGACCTAAACCTTGTTGTGTGTGACCAACAAATAAGTGCTTTGTATTGTATAATGATATTGCTTATCAGCAATTGTGTTACATCCAAGGCCTTTTTAGTTTGCACTAAACTGTTTCCTTGTTTCTCTTTAAACCTAATTACCCCGTGCAATTACCCTTTGTTGCTTGTGTGTAAAATGATTCTCTTTAGTTTAGTTTGTAGTCAGCAGTGTGGGTCATGCCTGTTTTGTTACCCTTCACTGTTTCTTCCCTGTGTCTCACCAGACAAACACAACCTTACAACTAATTACCACCAATTATGACTTACTTCATGGATTTTCTCCTCCTGATTAATACCCCATAGTGGCAGCTTGTATACCTTAACCAACCATTGTTAATGCAGTCCTAACCTACCTAATTTTAGTTATCATTCTTTATTTCGTTTCAAGAAAATAGCTGATTTCTTCATCATTGCCAAAATTGTTAGACTAGGTTAATCACTGAAAGAAAGTGTATCAAAATGTGAGGCAACCAAAATTAGGGTGGGTACTTTCACCAGAAACAAATTCAATACTGAATGAAAGACTTGAATGTCTCCTCATGCATACCATAAATCCTTTGCCCCTCTCAGATTTGTATTGTTGGATCAGCTCCATGATGTTTTCACAGTAGTCTGTGTAGCCCCCTGGTGGTCTGTAGGAGCCACGTCTCAAAGCCCTCTCCAGGGGTCGAAACACACGTGTGATGACAGCTCTGCACACCCTCCGAGACTCCTCAATGTTCTTCTTACATATCTGGTCATAGTCAGACTGGAGCTGCCTCTGTAGATGATAAAGATGGGTAGAAAGAGAGAAGGATATATATGAATACAGAAGAAATGAGAGGTAGCTACAGACAGCATTTACCTGTCACCTTAAAACATAAGCTAAATAAGAAAAAACAATACCATGAGCTGTTTATGGTGACTCTGATTCTCGTCTTTGAAGCTGAGACTCATGAAGATGTTGAGAGCTTCTTTATTCACGGCTGCATGAATACCAGAAAGCACCTTCTGGTTCTGTGTAGGGAAGGTAACTTGTCTGGCCATCTCTGTCTGGTAGTGCTCCACTGCTTTGGTTACAGCAGTACAATTCTGGGTCTTGGCTAGAGCCTCCACTGCACTGTCCAGACAGGGAATCTGACCACTGCTGATCGCCTCGGTGTACATGACAGCCAGATTCGCCAACACTGACAGAGACAGAAGACATGGTGGATCTTACAGAGCAGCTTGTACATACACCAACATCTCTAGTCTAGACGTACATATGCTCCAATGCCAACAACAGAAGAGAGGAATGGATATGGGTGCAGTGTAAACTGTATAATAAGTGATAGGACAACATACTATTGATCCTAAAAATTACCTGCATAATAAATGCACTAAAGATGGTATTATCTTTATCATATTGGTATTCATAGTACAGAAGTTGGTAGTTGTAACATTATACAATGGTTTGATCCGGTCACCACATTATTTAAAAAGGCTGCAAGTAGCAGTGGGAGTGCTTTGTTAAAGCAGTAGGGAGTTGTAATAGACTACAGTGGTGTAGTGATTTAGTTAAAGGGGTAATCTGGGATTCAAACAACAACAAATCAGTCACCCCGCCACTTCAGTCACCCCGCCACACTGGGCCTAGAGAAATATAACCTCTCTCAAATTCAGAGACAGAGCTATGGACCACCCATGAGGTCAAAATGATACCTTTTAACCATGTTTTGAAGCTATACAGGGTTTGTTTACAGTTACATTGTTTACAAACAATGGAGTACAACAAGCTTATATTTTGGGTTCTGATGGGGTAAGACCCTAACCCTAACCCTAACCCTAAATTGAACCAAACTGAGGCAAAAATAAACGTGTTATTTTTTAAGAATCAATTGATATATATATATCAATCATTTAAAAGTAAAAAAAAGGCTGTAGATGCAGGTTACTCACTGATGCCAGTGACCTTCAGGCCTCCTATCATAGTCTTGGTCTCAGTGCTGGTGTAGATGTAATCACAGAACTCCGTGGCCTGCTTGACAAAACTGGGATCCAGGTCTGCATCCGTCAGCTCCTCCATCCTTCTCAGGTCCTTTGTGTTGGCTGGACGCTCGAACACAAAGCACTTTCGTCTCGGGAAGAATGTCCTCAGACATAGCCGAGGGCGGTTGTATTCCTCAATCTTCTTGTATTGCTTAATCTTCTGGGGGTCTCCTTTTTAATCAGTAAATGAAATGAAGTAAATGAAGCATATGAACGTAAATGAAGCATGTGAACGTACATCTGAAGCTTGATGTTTGCACTTAATGTACCTAATGTACTAACCAGCTATAGTAGATGTGAAATGTTCACAAGAAGGTTAAGCTAAGCTAAGCTAAGTGCTATTTCATTAATAAACTATGTTGGAGACTGATGTGACTGATATCTAGTTGCTGTGTCCCACAATCCTGAAGTTTATTCTTTCGGACAATATGTAAGATATTTATCATCATCTGCAAGTCATGATCACACCTCACCTTTCACCAGTAGGAGCGAATTCTCCAGGTACTCATCTGCGGTGATGGGCTGTCCGTCAATCTCTAGATCCAGGTAGAAATCTCTGATGGTCCAGATGAAGGAAGGGAAGACCTTCATGAACTCATTGGACTTGGCCTCCTCTCCCTTTGCTTTTGTCTTCACCTTGATGTGCTCTGTCAGTTCTGTCATGTAGCTGCAGGGGGCGCTGTTCAGGAGGAAAACTATTTCCAGATGAATAACATACCCTCGTACACATACGCAAACACTTGGCATATCAAATGTTAATCGATCAGTTGATACAACAAATACCGCCTTGGGCTGTATGTAGCATCTATATATTTTGTTAGACACATTATTTAATCCATCAGTTAGATCCATAGATTTTCTGAAAAGTAATGATGGTTGACTAATAAAATTGCTTAATCATGTTTGCCTTAACACACACACAAACACACACACAACTAGACACACACACACACACACACACACACACCAAAGGATACTTTATGTTTTCTAAGGCCTTGTTATCAATAGTCCCCATACTGTTGTACACCAGGACGCTACTCAGTAACACAGCCAGGCAGAAGATCCATGTGTCGTTCTTTTCATCTCCCTGAAACACACAAAAACAATAAACTGTATCACTGGAGATCCCATTTAACAAGTGGGCCACTAGGCCTAGGCTGTAGTATGATATCAGCAGCCATAATAAGTAATGCCATTGCTTTTCTGAGCGTGTCCCATTTACACCAATTGAGTGAGTGCAACAAATTCAACAGGAGTGATTAGATTTTGGAGGGTGAACATCACTGAGACAAGTCATAATAGCCTAATCATGTAGTCACAACTGTGTTAGCCTGCTGAGCATTTGAACCACCTCTGTAACATTTCAAGCCCCTTTAACCTCCTCCATACAGAGACCCATCCAGGTCAGGGCACCAATGTGACAGAGGGGGGTTGAATCCAGGTCTCCTGCAAGCCATATCACAGTCATAGCCCACTAAGCTAAAGCCTAGGCATTAGCTCAGAGGGCAAAACAACAACTGGAACAACTGGCTCATACCAATGTGTTCTATGAGGTACTAAGAAGGATGTGTAATAGAGGTGGTTTGGAGACTGCAATCACATGATGAGTAACCTTGCCTGCAGTCCTGGACACTTACCGTACAGTAGCTCCATGAGCTAAAAGCAGGCTTTAGCTTAAAGAGCTATGGGCGGTGTTGTGGTGTAAAGGGGACACATGTCATCAAAACATTGTGTTGCCCCATTGTATCAGGCTTGTCCAACACAAATAAAAAATACTGAAGCAAATAAAATATGTATTTCAAATATTATGAATGTGTTCATTATTAATATGTTAATTTCTTATGTGAATGTACAACTTGGGACTGATGCTGAAAATTAGCACAAGCTAAAGCATTGCTCTGCTCTTGATTTTTTAATGTGTCAATGTTGTAATTGTATCTATCTCTTCTGAAATAAACAACTGGTAAAACAACGGGACTGAGGTGGAGCGAGTCACCAGCTTCAAGTTTCTGGGTGTCCACATCTCTGAGGACCTCTCCTGGACCCTCAACACCTCCACCCTGATAAAGAAGGCTCACCAGCGTCTCTTCTTCCTGAGGAGACTAAAGAAGGTCCATCTGTCTCCTCAGATCCTGGTGAACTTCTACCGCTGCACCATCGAGAGTATCCTTACCAACTGTGTCACAGTATGGTATGGCAACTGCTCGGCATCGGACCGGAAAGCACTGCAGAGGGTGGTGAAAACTGCCCAACGCATCACCGGTTCCTCACTCCCCTCCATCGAGGCTGTCCAGGGCAAACGATGCTTGCGTAAGGCACGCAGCATCGTCAAGGACATTTCTCACCCCAACCATAGACTTTTCACCCCACTCCCCTCCGGGAGGCGCTACAGGTCTCTCCGCACCCGAACCAGCAGGTTCAGAGGCAGCTTCTTCCCTGCGGCTGTCACCCTACTGAACTTGAACACTGCACCTACCTGACAACCTACCAACCCCTGCAACCCCTGCAACCCCCCCCCCCCCACCCGGACAATTGCACTATTACTCCCCTCCCCTGCTCTTACTCAATACCACTGCTCTTCTGTACATACCTGTCCATACTGTTCATACTGTTCATAATGCACATAATGCACATATCCTTATATTTTCTTTAATACTACTGCACATACTGTACATACCTGTTTATACGGCATTCCATATTTATATTTATTCTGCTATCTACCTCATGTTACTGTTAATACATATATACTGCTAGACTGCATTACCTATACAGCTCATATGCTGCTACACTGTTCATACTGTAACTTATTTATTCTGCTATAATGCTACTGCTACTCATATACTGCTTATACTGCACTGCTAATATTATAC
The DNA here is from genome assembly GCF_951799395.1 of Argentina silus. Lineage (NCBI taxonomy): Eukaryota > Metazoa > Chordata > Actinopteri > Argentiniformes > Argentinidae > Argentina > Argentina silus. The sequence goes on from NC_139666.1 coordinate 22,370,485, forward strand.
TGCACTACTTACTGCTCATATATTGCACTACCTGTAAATACTGTTCATTGCACTTTCTGCTATTTTGCACTTCTGGTTAGTGCATTTCGTTGTCTCTGTACTTGTACTCTGCACAATGACAATAAAGTTGAATCTAATCTAATCTAATCTAAATACATTAACAGAACAGTACTAGTAAGTAAAGCAATACAAATACTTCTCATCCCTAATGCCAGTGTCCCTACCTTCATAACATCCCCCAGTCCCTCAGTGTCCAGCAGCACCAGAGTGTGTCCAGGTTTAGAGGGGTGAGGCACACACCACATCCAGATACCTTTAGTCTCTGACTCAATAGTGGCTCCCAGGGCAAAACCTAAACACAATTTAAATATTAGGGAAAACAATTCATAAATGAATCCAAGTAAATAAAGTATAACGAACTGTGTAAAACTAGTCCAATCCAAAACAGGCTATGTCAAGTTGAACAATCTCACCTTTTTGCTTTAAAGCGAGTTTGTTCATGAGGTAGGATTTGCCGGTGCGATACAACCCGACCACTGCCACAACCACAACAGGCTGCTGGATCCGCTTCAGAATCGTCACAGAGTCAGACACGACTCGGAGGTTTCCCTCTGGGTCGTTCTCAATCAGACACACTGGTTCCTCCATCCTCACTGTAGAACCTGCCATTACCCTGGCCAGCAAAATCACCACAAACACATGACTACAGGACAGATCTGATCTGTGGACTGCGGGCCGGTGAGCAACGTGATCTGTGGATGAGCTATCCCCTACAAGGAGGAGGACCTCAGTGGCTCACTTTAGTGAGTTTATCACTTTAATGAAAGTGAAAGAGTTTAACTGTCTATTCTAGGAAATCTATTTTGGAGTCTTTCCCAGAACTGACTATCAAACTCTTTCATTTTCATTTACAGTAACCATGTCCTTTGAGTAACATAGCATGTGTTATAAATGTGCATTGCATGTAATTTGACTTTACAAAAAAGGGAAAGGACTGCTACACCCAAGTAGGATGTGTGTCCCAATAGTTGGTGGTCTTCAGTTATCTGAAATAGTCACACAATACAGATGACACAGTAAACCACCCAATCCTTCTCTCCACCCTCTCAGAATTGGGCATCTCTGGCTCTGCACTCTCTTGGTTTGCAGCCTACCTGGCCGGTCGCTCCTACCAGGTGACCCCTCACCACTGGTGTCCCCCAGGGCTCTGTCCTTGGGCCTTTACTGTTCTCTCTCTATACCAAATCTCTCGGCTCTATAATTTCTTCACATGGTTTCTACTGTGACCTCCTCCCATACAGCCAAGAACCTTGGGGTAATCCTTGACAACTACTTATCCTGTGTGGCGAACAGCACAGCGACAGCACGCTCCTGTAGATTCTTCCTCTACAACATCTGGATAAGTCCATTCATCACCAGAGAAGCAGCACAACTTTTGGTCCAAACACTTGTGATCTCCCGCCTTGACTACTGCAATGCACTCTTGGCCGGACTCGCCGCCTCCTCCATCAGGCCTCTGCAGCTCATCCAGAACGCTGCCGCTCGTCTGGTGTTCAATCTCCCCAAATTCTTCCATGTCACGCCCCTCCTCCGCACCCTCCACTGGCTCCCGGTAGCAGCTCGCATCAAATTCAAGACCCTGGTGCTTGCCTACTGGGCAGCAAAGGGAACAGCCCCTCCCTACTTGCAAGCAATGGTTAGCCCCCAAACCCCTGCAAGATCACTCCGCTCGTCCACCTCGGCTGCCCGCCTGGCACCGCCGCCTCTACGTGGATGCAGTGGCCGCGCTACTCGGTCACAGCTTTTCACTGTCCTGGCGCCCCGCTGGTGGAATGAGCTTCCCACTACTGTCAGGACTGCAGAGTCACTTCCGATCTTTTGCCGTAGATTGAAATCTCTTCAGGCTACATCTTAACAGTCCCTCCTAAAGACCGCTTCACCCTCACTACCCCCCCTATACTAACCCTAACCCCAACCCTAGAGACCTCTTCATCCCCGCCATCCCCCCTGTACAAGTTCTCTCCTGCTAATAAAAATAAATAAATAAAGGCATGCAGCATCGTCAAGGACAGTTCTCACCCCAATTCATAATGCACATACCCTTATTTTTTTACTAATCTTATAATGCTACTGTTAATACACTGCACATATCTGTATATACTGTACATATCTGTTTATACTGTTCGTACTGCATTCCATATTTATTCTGCTTATTTACTCTACTTATAATGTTACTGTTAATACATATACTGCTTATACTGCACTACTTATACTGCTCATATACTGCACTACCTGTATATATTGTTCACATTGCACTTTTCTGCTTTTTTTGCACTTCTGGTTAGACGCTAACTGTATTTCGTTGTCTCTGTACTTGTACTTTGCACAATGACAATAAAATTGAATCTAATCTAATCTAATCTAATCTAAAAAACCGCTGGACTGCATAGGACACATGTAATGGAATATACAAAAAAAACGTTGAAGGCTAAATTTGATTTTTACTACCACTCTACACAGCAACACTTCTTGAATATGAATCAAGTGAGTTTCAACCATGCCATCAGGATCATCAACGATGACCCCAACAGTGCCCCCCTCAAGTCACTCACACACTCACTGACACCATAACACATATTCACTCACATAATTATCCATTGCACTCATCTTCCACTGTAATTATCTTTCCTGTCAACCTGTCATTGCCATTGTATATATCCATTGTGCCATTGTGTACATTGCTTCACCGCTGTTTATACTGCTTATACTGTTTATCTTTTTTTATTATTTCTATTTTATTTTATTTTGTTCTATTTGAAAATGTATTGCTGCACTACTCTGTGGCACTGTCACTTTTGCATTTCACTGTATACTTGTATGCACGTGACAAATAAAGAATCTTGAATCTTGAGCGGTGTCATACAAAGTGTTGACAGCTTTTTACTGTGCCCCACCAGTTCAAAGTGCCCCATCTAGACTGCATAGAAGACACATAATGGACTGTAAACAAATACATTTTTGCAATTTCAGCAATGTATCTCAGCCCCATCTGTGTTGCCACTGCATGCTACTATTTGGCCAGCAGATCCTGCGACTCTCATTCTTTATGTATACAGCTGATGCATCTTGGGATTAAACAATTGGAACTTCACTCAGGGTTTTGGACTCTTTATTTGGTAAAAGGCACATTTTATCTTCTAAGAATCTAAGTTTTATCAAATCCATTATGTGTGCCCTATGCAGTCCAGATGGGGCACTTTGAACTGTTGGGCCACAGTAAATAAAAAACGCTAACACTTCGTACCCTACTGATGTACCCTAGTACACATGCAGAGACCTACCTTGAAATCGCAGACTGTCAGTCGAGCAGGTTGAATTGTTGGAGCCGTTTCAGGATCTGCTATTGGCACAGTGAAGAACAGATTGAGCCGCACAACTTTTATAGAGAGCAAAACGAAAGTGAAGGAAACAAAAAAGGGGGAATTCAGAACCTGTGACTTACTCAAAAAACTATGGATCAGATGAGTTTGAGTCTAAAGCGATGTCTTAACAAATGTTGTTGGCTATTTACTCCGGCCATACACTTCAAAGTGCCCTATCTGCACTGCGTAGGACACACATAATGGACTGTACACGAAATATTTTCCAAGGCTAAACATGATTTTTACTACTACTCGACAACACTTCTTGTATAGATATCAAGTTTCAACCATGAGGGGTGTTGTACGAACAATTATTGACACTGTGTCCCAACAGTTAAAGGTGCTACCTCTACATTGCATAGGGAACACATAATGGACTGTACACGAACTATTATATGTCATACGAACAATTATGTGCTAATAATTGTTTGTATGACACCCCTCATGGCTATCCGTAGCCTCCACTGGAGAGATGCATGATGCAAGTCGTTTCAGGTTCTGCTTCTGGCACAGTGAATAATAGATTGAGCCGCACAACTTTTATAGAGACCAAAATAAATAAATAAAGGGAGAATTCCCCGTGGACCGGTAGATCTAGTTTTCAGGACCTGTGACTTTAACTCCAAAAACTATAGATCAGATGAGTTATATACACTTCAAAGTGTCCTATCTGCACTGCGTAAGACACACATAATGGACTGTACACTAAATATTTTCCAAGGCTAAACATGATTTTACTAACACTTCTAGTATTCGCTGAAGCAACTACGCCAAAGCAAGAATTCCTCTGACATGGTGCCATGTCATCACTACACAGGTATCTTAAAAACTCAAATCATTCCGGTTGTTGGGCGGGTTGTAAATACTGTACATTCCAACTTCGTACATGCACATAAGCATGCACTCGGTGGCTTGCCCCTGGTACTACAGTGCCCTCCATACACATTGGAAAGAGGAAGCATTTTGTCTTCTTTTAGCTCTATAGTTTAGATTTGAAATCAAACAATTACTATGAGGTTACAGTAGAGATTCTCAGATTTAATTTGATAAAACTAAGACTCCTAGAAGTAGGGGCGGCGCTAGAGATTTTGGGCCCTATTTTGCCCCCCCCCCCCCCCCCCCCCCCCACCACCACCACCACCACCACCCATTTGACGACCCGTAGTTTAATAGACTGGTAGCTCTAGTGTAGTCTAGTGTTAATTACCCAATACTTAGCCTCCTGTCATGTATGAATGTCAGAGGTACATGAGTGGCATCTCTCATTACTGTTGTTTTCTGGCAAAAAGACATGTGAATTCAAAATCAGTTTTGAGGAGTTCATTGAAATTCAATGGTATTTGACATTTTGTGTTTCCAATATGTTTCCAAACGCCAGTAATGCCCCACTGGCTCTAAACACCTCTGTAAAATGTCACAGAACAGACACAGATGTACTTCATACCCTGCTATTACTTTTCACCACTAGGTGTCAGTATTTAGTTAGAGACCTACCCTATAGCTAGTAGATAACTATAAGAAATTGAGTGTAGGCCTTGCTACTGCAAACTTCCTCAGTAAACAAACTTCCCAGTTCATCCACTTGTCTCCTTCATTTATTGATTCATATACAGTACCAGTCAAACGTTTGGACACACCTTCTCATTCAATGATTTTTCATTATTTTCATTATTTTCTACATTGTAGATTAATATTGAAGACATCAAAACTATGAAGGAACACATGGAATTATGTAGTAAACAAAAAAGTGTTATAACAAACAAACCAGAATATGTTTTATATTTTAGATTCTTCAAAGTAGTAGAATGAAGATTTGAACAACACAAGCAACAACAATGCAACACAAACAACACAAAAATGTCAAATGGGAGAGAACACAACCCCTTAACCTCAAAAAAGTGCACTCGAACAGCTCTAAATGAGCTACATAAACACTGTTCAACAGCCCCAAATGAGGTAGATATAAATATACAGTTTCAATGACTTAAATGCCAAAATCAGGGCAATGCAAGGGCAATGCAAACCTCTCCAAAAATGCTCTGGAGTTGCATTTTATAAATTGCATTTAGGAGAGCAAGAGAGGTACAGTCAGAGGGGAAAGTGGCAGAAAATATCAAATTGAGATGCCTGACTTCACTCTCAAACTGAGGTGTTATCAATGGCTGACACACAGAAGCAATAGTACTGTCACTCAACTGCCCAACTTTAAGTATGGCCGCAAATTCCTCGACAATATTTGCTGTGGTTTGGAACCGAGTGTCCAAGTCACTTATTATCTGGTCCATGGCATTGAAAAACAGTGTTACGAAATGTTGTTTCTGTCCTGTCCTCCTGACCTGTTTATTCAGGTGTCTCGTCATGGAACCTCTTCCTCCTCCTCTCGCGGCTAAGTTCTTTTTTAAATTGAAGTGGAACCCCCATTTGATTAGCAATCAATGATGCCTCAGAGAAGAGAGCATCCCATCCATTTCTCAGAGCCTGCAATCACCTATGTCTATTCCTAGATCTGAAAGCACACCCTCTATTATCCCTGTTATTTCGCTTCCAGTTTTTCTGTTGACATTTTTGAATTCAACGAACCTTTCAGTAATCTCCCATTCCTCTGTGTCGTTATTATAATGAACATATCGTATGAGCACAACATTTTGCTCAGTGTGGGAAATGTCTGGCGTAGCGTCACAGATAATTCCATAGTAGATTGCATCCTCCCTTTCCTTCAGAATGGTTTTCAAAAACCATTGCCACACAATTCAATAAACTCATTCTGTATGTCTGAGATCAAATAATGAGTTAGCCGGGTTTCTTTTTTTTTATGTCCTGATTTTCTGTAAGTGGTCTTTCAGCAGAGGATCATAATGTGCCAAAAGATCTAGCGTGCCTAGGAAATTTCCATTGTGGACATCGCCTAAATCTTTAGTTTTACCTATAAAAGGTAAATTCCTTGATGCCAAGTGCAGAGTGACATGAAGGAGTCTCTTCAAGAGAGCCTTATTTCTCTCCATTTCAGATTGTAGTTCTCTTTGCAACTGATGGTCGATGCCAGTTGCAGCCATAACAGAACACTGCAGATCATCTTCTTCTGACACCAGTACATGTGGCTCAGTATCTAATGCATCCTTATTATCTGAGCCTCACTTTGTCCCTTGCACTGGATGTTCTTCTCTGCTGCTTCCTCCTCCTCATCTGTGCTGCTGTAACTGTTGGCACTCTCCATTGCCTCTTCTGTTTCAAACCCGGTGGTTCTGCTTGTCTCCTCTCTGGCTGCATGGCTTGAAGAGGGCCCTGGCTCTGTAGTAACCATAAGGTACATAATTCACAATCTGTCCTATAACAGTATTAACATAGTAATAATACATGGAAATAGAGTTATCATAATACATTAACATTCTGCCGATTGATCTGGAATGAGCTGGGCTGCATACTTGATTAGTAGCAGTGGTTGATTGAAAAAAATTATAAATCATTAAAATGGTAACAAAAGTGGCAATACCCCCTTTACACCACATGAGCTAGCTTAAATGTTGTCCAGAAAGCTAACAATGTTATTTTAATGGGCCAGTTGTCAATGTACATTACTGGAAGAATTTAATAAGCTAAATGTTACTATTAGCTAAAGTTATATTCCATGCTTGCTAGCCAGCTAGCTGCTCACATGGTAATAGGGCATACATTAAAATATTCAAAATCTGTCGGTATGAGCCTTAACCCCAAAAAACTTCAGCTTCATGGATTGCACTGCTGTAAACATATTATCAACAAAATACTACTCACCTCCTTCTACTACAACTGGGAGGTGTGTTGAAGGAAGGGTTTCTAACCCTGAAGCTGCATCTGTGCACGATGAGGGGAGATCTGATTAGTGAACAAGCTAGTTAGCATGTATGCTAGTTAGCTAGCTATAGCAAGAGTGTGCACTAGCTGGCTACAGATTCACTGAGCTCTATTAATTATTAGGACCAAAATTGCACTCATCTCATTTTCGGTGGCGATAAAGGTAACCTACCAAATATTTAAGTGAAATGACACTGACACTGCGCTGTAAGTTAACTTAACTTGTTAGTTGGCTAGATCATCCAGCCATCATAAACCAGAGTAATGTTGGTTAGGTAGCTACGTGTAACTCATTAACTCATGTTAAACTTATATAATTATATAATGAGTAGTTTTAAACATGTCTGAGGTACTGGTTTAGTCTTTGTGACAAATAATAATTCCAAGATATTGAATGAGACAAGAAGACAAACCACGAGTGCTTCTAACCTTCAGATCATCTTAGGTTTACTCACATCAATACTCGTACCTCTCTACTCAGACTGACAAAGCTTTGATCTCATTTAATTTTCCCTTTTTGGCGCTCAATGACAAATATTTCCTATAAATAAAAATGTGCTGTATATTTTGAATAATTTTGTAAAATATAGACTAGTTGTATTTTTAAAACAGGTAGTGCTACAGGTAGAACAGTGCTATTTCCAATTATTCCAACACAATTTTGTAATCTGTTAGTAAGGATGTCATGATCAACTGTATCAAATGCAGCGCTTAAATCTAAGAGTACTAATATTGTGAGTTTATTGTCATCCATATTCATTCTTAAGTCATTTACGACCTTAACTAGTGCTGTCTCCGTACTCTGGTGGGGACGAAAACCAGATTGAAATTTCTCAAGTGTACTCATGAAGGTAATCATTTAGCTGTCTGAATACTAGTTTCTCAAGAATTTTATTTAAAAAGGAAAGGTTTGAAAGAACTTCATCCTCCAGGCAATTAAACACAGTCTTAAAAAAGGTGGTGGGGATGGGGTCAAGTGAGCAGGTAGAGGGTTTTAGTTCCATAACTTCTTTCCTCAGCATTTCTTTATCAATAGCAGCAAAACCATTCATAGTGATGTTAGCCACTTAGTAGTGTTCGAAGACAGGGGCTCACGCACATTCTGAAAAACATGTTTGAGGTCCAGCCTGATTTTTGATATCTTGTCCCTGAAAAATGTGCAAATTCTTCGCTTGTTGATACTGAGGAGAATAAAGCATGTTTTTTTGGGGCTGGATCTATGAGGCTGTCAATAATTGAGAAAAGTATTCTAGGATTATTAAGATTATTAGAAATCAGCTTTGAGAAATTAGCTTGCTTGCATTTCTAATTGCTCTGTTGAAGTTGTCAAAAAAAAAAATGTCAAAATGGACTTGCAGCTTAGTTTTTCCCCATTGACGTTCAGCTCAGTTTTTCTTTAAGTTAATTATATCCCCTGTTCTCCATGGTGGTTTCTGTTTAGATTTAGTCTTCTTAAATTTGGTTGGTGCTACAGTGTCAATGGTAGTCTTTAACTTATTATTAAAATTGTTGACTAGGTCATCACAAGAGGACGGAAGGATCTGTGTGGGTATGTTATTAAAATGATTAACAAAAGTTTCAGCAACTTCCGGGGTAAGATAGCGTTTTGTAACAACCTACTCAGTAGTAAAGCTAGAAGATAATAATAATGCAGTGAAAAAGATACAGTAATGGTCTGAGAGTGCCAAGTCAATAAGGATTAGGGGGTACACATCAACCCTTAGGCCATGAGTAATAATTAGATCTAGCATGTGACCTTGGTTGTGTGTCGGCTCATTAACATGTTAAATGAAGTCCATGGAACTCAACATTTTCAGGAACCCAGCAGCTCTAGAGTCGGCCACGTTATCTACATGTAGATTAAAATCACCCAAAAGCATAATGTTGTCATAATTTGTACTGACAATGGACAACAATTCAGAGAATTCATCCAGGAAGATAGGACACTGTAGCCTTGGCTACAGACCTCATCGAAATGACACTTCGATCTTAGGGTGCAGATATCACGTCTTCCCAAATGGTCTAGCGGATAGGAATCTGCCGCTTCTTAAGCAGGGGGGCAGGTTCGATTCCCGTCATGGCAAATGATTCTTGTAGAAAAATAAAATGAGTCCCAACGTGTGCAACAGAACAGTTTGAAATCTCTTTACATTTTCTTTGTTCATTTTAAGTGTAGAAAAAATATTTCGTTTGTGACCATTTTTTTCTGCCGTTTTGACAACATTCTCATGACTAGAAAGAACACAAGGCTGTCTGCTGAAGGACGCTTGACTGTAGATTTTCGCTTCGTGTCAAAAGGACTCCCTGACGCACACTTTTTCAAAGTAGGTGAATTCATCAGATCTGTTTGAAACATTGCATTTTATCCATTCACGACGACTGCTTAGATACTGCAGCACACTTGCTCCATATACATTGCCCATGAGCGCAGAGCTTGTATTTGTCAATGTAACAACTTTGCTCCATCACGCCGGTTCGACGCCCCTGTAGGCACATGTTTCTCCAATTCCTTTGTGTTTCAGGCAAGTGTTAGAAATTATTTTTATAAAAACTGTTTATTATTGCTATAATAAAAATACATTACTGCAGTGTGCTAAATTTACTAATGTGATGGCCTGTTGATAAATGAGAGATGAATCAAGCATTAGTCCCATGGTACATTGGATTAATACATGGAGAGGTTAAGCCAGGTCATCAGGAAAGATGTTGCAACACACGCTTACACAAAGAGCTATAGTGGAAAGTACCAGGCTAGGGAGGACATACCAGAGTAGGTATCTTATCTCTTACAGGGTGCTGACTCCGCAGCTGGGATGAATGGTGTGACCAGCCCGTGAACAACAAGGGATGCCAAGTCTAAACCATGGTTCCTCCCCAACCAAATAGCCAATCATAATCATTTTGTATTCTGTAAATACTTTGTTTGACTGTTTGAATGCATCCATTTTTGGAAGGTTGGTTACAGATTAACAGCTTGCTGACTGTGATTTTCTTCGCCAAAAGTGGTCCTTGTACAAGCCTAGAATTTTGACATATAAATAAATAGCTAAAAGTAAGAAGTAGTTTGTCTTCTCCTTCAAATAAAGAACACGTTTTCTCACACAAGCCACTGTGATGTAAGACGCCTTTACGCATACATCTTTTCGATGCTTAGACAGTAATGACATAATTCATGTTTACATTTCTTTAATTTTCTATGCATTGTCGTTATTCGTGACGCATCAATGACCAATTGATTATATGGCAATGCAATGAAAAAAGCGTGTGGAAACAGCCGTTAATAATAGATTTGAGAAACACATTTTTTCAATGGTGGCCGCATGGCATTCCTGTGCAGGTTACAATGGTCATTTTTCAAAACGACAAAGATATTTAAACACCTGATTATTTGTTTGGTGTGCTCTATGGCCTCGGCTACAGACCTCATCGAAATGACACTAAGATCTTAGGGTGCAGATATCACGTCTTCCCAAATGGTGTAGCGGATAGGAATCTGCTTTTTTTTTACCCCGGCTACCACGGTTCGAATCCCGTCATGGCAAATGATTCTTGTAGAAAAATAAAATGAGTCCCAACGCGTGCAACAGAACAGTTCGAAATCTCTTTAGATTTGCATCGCCATGAACATTGACGTATGATGCCTTTACGCATACAGCTTTTCAAAGCTTAGACAGTAATGACATGATTCATGTTGACATTTCTTTCATTTTTGATGCATTATCGTTATTCGTGACGCATTTTTACGCATTTTACATTTTGACGCATGATTACATGGCAATGCAATGAACAAAGCGTTTCCAAATAGCCGTTGATGAAAGATTTCAGAAACACATTTCTTCAATAGCAGACGCATGGCATTTCTGTGCAGGTCGCAATGGTCATTTTTCATTCTCATGACGATGAAGAACACAAGGCTGTCTGCTGAAAGACGCTTTACTGTAGATTTTCGCTTTGTGTCAATAGGACTCCCTGACGCACACTTTTTCAAATTAATAGTATTCGTCAGATCTTTTTATAATATTACATTACATTTACATTCATGGCATTTAGCAGACGCCTTTATCCAAAGTGATTTACAACACATACATTTGTTTAAGTAAGTGAATCATCTATCTGTCAGTCTTCATAAGATAAAGTAATCAATGCTCAGACTGCAGGCCATTGGCAGTCACAATGCTAGAAGAAGATTTTTTTTTTTTTAACAAGAGAAAAACAGGGGGATGGTGGGGGTGAAGAGATCTCTAGGGTTGGGGTTATGGTTAGTACAGGGGGGTAGTCGGGGTGAAGAGGTCTTTAGAAGGTTAAGATGTATCCTGAAGAGATGGTTTCAATCTACGGCTGAAGATTGGTAGTGACTCTGCAGTCCTGACAGCAGCGGGAAGCTCATTCCACCAGCGGGGCGTCAGGACAGTGAAAAGCTGTGACCGAGTAGTGCGGCTGCTGCATCCAGCCGAGGTGGAAGAGTGGAGTGATTGTGCAGGGGTTTGGGGGCTAACCATTGCTTGCAAGTAGGGAGGGGCTGTTCCCTTTGCAGCCCCGTTGGCAAGCACCAGGCTCTTGAATCTGATGCGAGCTGCTACCGGGAGCCAGTGGAGGGTGCGGAGGAGGGGAGTGACATGGGAGAATTTAGGGAGATTGAACACCAGACGGGTGGCAGCGTTCTGGATGAGCTGCAGAGGCCTGATGGTGGAGGTGGGGAGTCCGGCCAAGAGTGCGTTGCAGTAGTCAAGGCGAGAGATCACACATGTTTGGACCAAAAGTTGTGCTGCTTCTCTTGTGAGGAATGGACGTGTCTTTCTGATGTTGTAGAGGAATCATTTATTGCCAGTTATACATAAGACAATGAAAAAGTTACTGTCTAGTGCTCAGTTCAGGCAATGTGTCTCATTGGTCAAATTAGAAAGTGTTATTCATGATAGTTTGTCATTGGGAGGAACTTCAGTTCCCTGGCCCACAGTATAATAGCTTTGTAATACAATGTTCAGGAGACAGAGGTCAGAGACAGAACCTAAAATTGTCCTCCATCACCATCTCCATCCCTCCTTGTAGGGCTCTTCTTCTGGGTAGCTGCTGTTTTCCTGGATAGAGACAGGTATGAGAGTCACATGACTGACTACAGTCATGATCACCTAAAAGCCAGTGTTCAGAATACAGATCAAAGGATCTCTTGGAAGTCCTTTTTAAGGAGAATATAAGATCACAATACAATCCTAACCCTTCTAAAGAATGTGTTATGTACAAAAATCACAGAAGCCTTAGCTCATAAGACCAAATATATGTGAAGATAGTACCACTTAGTGGGACATGGAGCATATGAATAGATGGTATATCTGTTATATCTGTTGGTTGTATGACTTCCCCCTTGATGTCTGGGGTCCAGACTCCAGTCCTGCATCGAGCACTCTGATTGGCTGTTAAATACAGCCCTCTGATTGGCTGTAATATCGAGCCCTCTGATTGGCTGTAATATCGAGCCTTCTGATTGGCTGTTAAATAGAGCCCCCTGATTGGCTGTTAATATCGAGCTTTCTGATTGGCTGTTAAATATAGCCCTCTGATTGGCTGTTAAATAGAGCCATCTGATTGGCTGTTAATATCGAACCTTCTGATTGGCTGTTAAATACAGCCCTCTGATTGGCTGTTAAATACAGCCCTCTGATTGGCTGTTAATATCGAGCCTTCTGATTGGCTGTTAAATACAGCCCTCTGATTGGCTGTTAAATACAGCACTCTGATTGGCTGTAATATCGAGCCTTCTGATTGGCTGTTAAATACAGCCCTCTGATTGGCTGTTAAATAGAGCCTTTTGATTGGCTGTTAATATCGAGCTTTCTTTTTTTTATTTTTTATATATGTTTTTACGGCATTTCTGCTTTATTGGGATAGAGACAGTAGAGATTGACAGGAAGGATGGGAGAGAGAGAGGAGGGATGACATGCAAGATAGGTCGAGGGTCGGAATCGAACCAGGAACCTTGCGATTACATGGTAAGCGCATTAGTGTGCTACGCCACTAAGCGCCCCAATATCGAGCTTTCTGATTGGCTGTTAAATACAGCCCTCTGATTGGCTGTTAATTAGAGCCATCTGATTGGCTGTTAATATCGAGCCTTCTGATTGGCTGTTAAATACAGCCCTCTGATTGGCTGTTAAATGTGCGTAAGGACTCCCTAACACACTTTTTTAAATAGGTGAATTCATCAGATCTGTTTGAAACATTGCATTTTATCCATGCACGACGACTGCTTAGATACTCGCAGCACAGTTGCCCCATATAAATTGCCCATGAGCGCGGAGCTTGTCTTTGTCAATGTAACAACTTTGCTCCATCAGGGGGAGATGCCGGTTCGACGCCCCTGTAAGCACATGTTTCTCTAATTCCTTTGTTTCAGGCAAGCCACTGTGACGTCAGCCGCCTTTCCGCATACAGCTTTGCGATGCTTAGACAGTAATGACATAATTCATGTTTACATTTCTTTAATTTTCGACGCATTGTCGTTATTCGTGACGCATCAATGACCAATTGATTATATGGCAGTGCAATGAAAAAAGCGTGTGGAAACAGTCGTTAATGATAGATTCGAGAAGCACATTTCTTCAATGGTGGCCGCATGGCATTCCTGTGCAGGTGACAATGGTCATTTTTCAAAACGACAAAGATATTTAAACACCTGATTATTTGTTTGGTGTGCTCTATGGCCTCGGCTACAGACCTCATCGAAATGACACTTAGATCTTAGGGTGCAGATATCACGTCTTCCCAAATGGTCTTTAGGAGAAGAAGTGCTACGTGGGCGAAAGTGCAAATATAGGCCTGCCTATATAAATAGATAATAACAATTATAAGATAAAAAGAAAATACTGGGGACATGTAATAAATTAGTAATAAGCATAGTGATAAGACAATTAGAGATAACAGGACGTAAAACCCCATAATAAAGTGGCCATGCGTAAGTGTCGTGATATATTAACAAACATTTTCGAAAAATGGTAGACGGTAATAAGTGCTGATGTCCTACAATTCGAGAAAATCACACACTATATATACATACATATGTAAACCACACACAGAGACACAAATACATGTACATGAAAGTGATAAAGTATAATACATGCTTTAGTATAATAAATACAAATATATATATATATATATATATATATATATATATTATATATACACTCAACAAACACTTTATTAGGAACACCTGTACACATTCTCATGGTGGAGGTGGTGTAATGGTGTGGAGAATGTTTTTTTGGCACACTTTGGGCCTGTTAATACTAATCAATCATATTGCTTGAATGCCACAGCCTATTTGAGTATTGTTGCTGACCATGTGCATGCCTTCATGGCCACAATTTACCCATCTTCTAATGGCTACTTACAGCATGATAATGCACCATGTCGCAAAGCAAAAGTCGTCTCAAACTGGTTTCAGAAACATAACAATGAGTTCTGTGTTCTTCAGTGGCCTTCCCAGCCACCAGATCTGAATCAAATAGAACACCTTTGGGATGTGGTAGAACGGGACATTCACAGCTTGGAAGTGCACCTGAAAAATCTACAGCAATCGCGTGATGCAATCATGTCATCATGGACCAGAATGTCAAAGAAATGTTATAAACATCTTGTGGAATCAATGCCACAATAAATTGAGGCTGTTTTCAGAGCAAAGGGAGGCCCTACCCAGTATAGTATAGTGTTCCTCATAACATGCTCAGTGAGTGTGTATATACAGTGGGGGAAATAAGTATTCAACACATCAACAAATGTTTAATTCAACATATTTCCATTGCAGCCATTTACATGAAATTTAGATCAGACATAGGTATTAACTCAGTAAAACTACTCAGCTAAAGAATTTGTAACACTCCAATCTATAAAAAAAAGTTGTGCAATTCTCCAGGGGAAGGAGAAGGACTGGAGAGGAGGGGGAGCCCAACGGGCCTGCCGAGCCAGAAAAGAGCCACTCCAACAGCAGCACGCTGTCCGGCTGGCGGGACAACATCATCTTCGTCAACGAGGTCTTCCACCAGGTACAGCTGACCCTGTATCCTTTGCTGCAGTGTTGACAGGAGGCTGCTGCTGAGGTTCCTCCACTGCTGCACTGCCTCACACATCCAGCAGGGGGCAGCAGCAGAGCAGCTCAGGGCTCTGCAGCACAGGCAGGATTTCTCCTGCTCCTCCTTTTTGGACCTGTAAGCATAGGAGCAGAGGGACACAGCACAGAGCTCATCCTACAAGACTGTGAGGTGGAGGAGGCCAAACTAGACCAGCTATTCCACTTAGACACAGTCCGTCTGGGGTAAGGACAGACACACTGATCTCTGATGAGGAGGAGGGAGGAAGATTTCTCATTGTACAATGTACGCTCCCTCCTCTGTCTCCCCTCAGCTCCAGCAAAGCCCTCCTCTTGCAGCTCCTGTACCTGGTCCCTGTGGGAGGTGAGAGGGGGGTGGTGAGGCGTGCTGTGTTCCTCTGCAGTGCCCTGGGTGGAGAGCTGGACCTCAGTGAGACCACAAACCAAAGTTATACATAGGTAGTATATAGCTGGTATATGATTCCAATTCTCAGAATGAGCCATGAATCAGGAAATTTGGTGTTTCACATAAATAGCAATGTTTTTTTAAATTGTTTTTTATGACTGCCATGGGAGTGGCTGTGGACAAAATCTGCGATGGCCCTATATCCAATTACATTTTTGAAGTCCCTCTCTATCAGAAGAGGTCTTATGCTCTCATCTTTAAACCCAGATGAACATGTATTTTAATCTGAACTGTCTTAGTCTAAAATATATTATATTATAATATATTATATGTTATATCTTAAATATAACTTGAAATGGTGACTGAATACTGCTTGAGTTTGTTTTGTGTGAATCTGTAATGACACCAACTCTCATTACAGACCATTATTGACCAATAAGACACTTTGCTAAATTTCTATTTCTATCTCTCCACTGGACGAAAATCATTCCTATGGGATTTCCCATAGAGTGAAATAGGGCAGATTTCTTGACAGATTTCATGTTGACAGAATAGCAGACTCCAAAGTCTCAACTACCCAGCTTAAGCATATTGAACAACACTTATTGGATTTGTGTTCTAATGGCCTACTCTATGTTACTACTCTAACTCTATGTGATAGGTGTTGGGTTTTAATAACGGAGACTGAAGCCAGAGCTAACTTCGGAGCGTGCTCTCCATTTTATTAACCAAAATGCCACTAATTAAAAAACAGGTACGGTCACGTGAATCACACGCTGCCGTAAAACACATTGCACTGACGCAGCAGTGCCAGATGTAACAATAGGTTTAGGAATTGTTATCTGGGTTTCGTTCTTCCTGGTACATCATCTAGGAGTACCTTCTGACTATGTGCAACACTCACACACACATGCTAGATATTCTGCCCGATGGGAGGGCAGGACAGTGATGTCAGGTTTGTGTGGACATTTGATTGTTGTTGTTGTAATGCCTTAATTACACCTTATGTAGTAGAATTTAAATCATGGTATTTTGAAATAACATACCGTTAACCAGAGCTGTTGATTCATTCAGAGACTTTATTCACAGAGAACGAAGCCGGGTCAGGTTTGCAAAGTTGAACCCCTTTCACTTCCGTTACCTGTCCTTTTATAAACATCACACAGGTTAACGCCGTTCATTCAAATTCCTGTCTACTTACACCAATGATATTTAAGAACTACATTTCGTCATCGTCTCCACCTGACGGGGGAGATCAATTGACCTAGGCTGTTTACAAAAGCCATCTGTCCTGGCTGTTTACAACTGTGTTCATTACTCATCTATCCTGTTTTTGCAGGTTTGATCTATTGTACTCCATTGTGTTCATACCCTCTAGTCAACCCCCACTTATCTGATCTCACCCCTTCTGAGATGTTCCAGGACCATCTGGTGTCCTTGTGACCTTTTCCCCTAGGTTTGGGATTACAACCCTTATATTGTCTTTAAATTTACCATACTTATTTGGCTCTGTTCTAACCTACCACTCTAGTCTTACACACACGTTGCTAGGGAAATGGCACAAGAAAAACGCAATCCTAGCAATGACAATTGTCAGGAGCACTAATTATTCTGCTCTGCATTTAATGCGTTGTTTTTAGCACTCAATGTTTTATTTATTTTGTGTTTGCGTGTCTGTCTAATTTTTTGGCTGTCTAATTTATTTTCTGTTTGTGGCTATCTAATTTTGGTTAGATACACTTGAAGGAGGACAGTACACTAGACGTTTACTTAAGACTGATGTAATATTCAAACCGTCTCACACTACAGGAGGTGTTTACTATGCCCTGACTGATATCAGGACTTTGGCAGAGGAGATGGATAAATTGGCTAATGGTACCACGTAATCACGAGAAATGTTGGGAAATGAGACTAATATATAACAATATATGCAATTTAGCTACCGCTTTTATCCAAAGCGACTTACATTGCAGTGAGTGCATACTTTTTTCAGTATGTATGGTCCCAGCAGAAATCTAACCCACAACCTAAGCGTTGTTTGCGCCATGCTCTACCAACTGAGCCACAGAGGACCAGGAATAAAGTCCCAGAGACCCAAATTGTCAACATTCTAGAGCACCAAGGGCGACTTCATTTTGTAGCCAATCCAAGTATTATTGCTAGGTGAATACCACATAAAACACTTGGCACTCCAGGTGGTGAGTGTACCGGAATTCTTTGGCAGTGAGTGAGTTAAACGCAGATGACGGTTCAAGATACAGCATCAGTAGACAAACATGTTTTGCAGCGCTCACTCAGTCCTGTACATCATGCATGCTCATGGTGTCAACTCAACGTATTGTATGTGTGAAATAGGACAAGCAGATCTCACTCACTAGTAAGATGAGGAAAGTGGTTCTTTTATATTTCCTGTTGTTACTTTTATATTTTTTCATGTTTTTATTATTCATTTAGGTAATTCTTGATTATTATACTTTGTTTAAAATAATCAAAGAGGGGACTGTTGGAATTGTGCAATATTCTATGTGCCTCTCGACCTTTCACCTAGTGGTACCATGCCATAACCAGTACACAATGCAGAGACATGAAATCAGATGCTAGGGAATGGGGGGCCTAGGACCTGTAGCCCTCCAAGGCCAAATTCCATTGCAAGTCTATATATTCTAGTAGTAGTGTTACTATACTGGTACACAGTACACAGTGTGTCTTTATTCTTGATGTAAAGTTGGAGGACATTACATATGAATTAGTTTAGTTGTGTTTACTTAATGTGGGGATGAAATATGTTCCTCTGACACTAGACACCAAAATCACTACTATAGAGAGTGAAATGTTTGATTCTGTCTTTGAGATTCTTATAGCCCAATTTTGTGCAATAATATCTATTTACTAAAATCTGATCTTTAAGAAAGATATTTTTCTCCCTCTTTACGCAGTCTTGGATATTGCTCTGTTAAAGAGAAACAATGTTTCTTCTGGAACTTTTTCAAGTTTAATTGTGGTATGATTTCTGAGTAGTTTCTTGACTATTGAAGTGATTCTACGAGATAATTTCTATAATCTCAGCCTACAGTTCTCAACGTAGCGCTAATGAGTTGGAAACGGGTCCCTGTTACATGCCCTCAGTGTGGTGCGTATGTGTGTGGATTCCACGTAGACCAATGACATCGACACACTTAACAGTAATGCTGCTTCTAAAGTTGGCGATGATAAACTAGGGAGTCTGTGGCTGAATGAGATAAAACAGTGATTCAATTGATTATATTTGTACAAACTATGCATTGATAATTTAGACACAAAATAAGAGGTTAAATAATACAGAAATAGTTATTGCCATATCCCGTAGCTTCTCTTTAATGATTCATTCATAGATAGTGACAATTCAAATAATTTGAAAATATGTGGCTGCACTGTTACTAATGCTATAAATGCAACACATGCTTATAATGTGCAAACTGAATTATAAACCCATTATAAAAGGAAACCTTAGTGTTAAGTGTCACCAAAAGAAAAGAAAACACAGAGACATTAAATCAATTTGAGATACTCTATCACTCATTTATTTGCAAATATATGTAATAAGTGTCTGTAAGTAAAGATAATGAGACTCCGGTGGCCCTGCATATCAGAGAGAGAGAGGGGAAAGGGAGAGAGGGGGGGACATAACAAGAAGGCATGTGAGGTTATTATTTAAACTTTAACTAGAATACTTATTGGATTTCACTGAAGTATCCTTTGCGGTTACCGATGGAGTCTGACCCTGTGGAATTCCTAAAAAAGAGAGAGAAAAAAAGAGAAAGAGAGGGGGAGGGGGAGTGCAACATTAGTGGTAAGAATAAAATTACTTCCAATCATTTAAAATGACTTATTCCGATTACTTAATAGCAAGTGTGTGTGTGTGCCCCCTCAGAAGGACGCCATGAGAAGCTGAAGGTGGTGCTCCAGGAGGCTCGAGACTCCAACGACCAGAGACTCCGTGTTGAAGTACCAGGGAACCTCCTGACCAAACATGTCGTCCAGAAGCATCATCAGCCCGCCCTGAGGTAAGGCTCTGAGTTACTGCTAGTTCACAGTACTCATTTAAACTGAACAATAGATTGGATGCTAAATACTAGAGAGAAGGAACAGTAACAACATCAGAACTTGTCTGTACCTTCAGGTGCAGCAGGCATCTCTCAGCCTCTGGTTTCATGTTGCTGGCAGGCAGGCAGGAGTGTAGGAGAGAGTACAGACGCTCCACAAAACCACCAGGTTGTTGCTCTGGCCCAGCAAACATAGGAGGAGAGAGCAGAGAGTCATATGAACTTGTCAACAAAGTCACCCTGTAACAGTCTTCAGTATAAGAACAGTATTCACCACCACCAGGGGCCTCCCCACCATCACCCCAAACAGAACCAGCTCATAGAGGATGTCTATGAGGTTGACATGGCTAATCTATCAAAAGACAAAAACATTTACAACAAAATAGCAATGATGTTAAAAAGAAGGACCCAATACAGGCACAGGTAATCAATGTGAGACTATTGAAGTGAATGAACTAACCTGATGTTCTGCCAGCTCCATCTCAATGTCACCCTGTTTGGAGGGATCACTCAGGTACCCAACAAGGTCATCATAGGCACGGATGAACTGTGCCTCGTCCTATACAGAACAAGAGAGACAATGTCAGTAAACGGTTGTTACATTTTCTCTTGATAATTCACTCTGTTGGAGGAAGCCAATGTCTTACCTTGTGATTGGCCTGAACCAGTGCTCCCAGCAGGACCTTCCCAGCCACGTACAGCTGGTTCTTGCTCTGGGTGGAATTGAGCAGGGTCTGGTAAAGGGGGAAAAAATAGTGAGACACCATCTGACAGAAGACAGAAGAGAGAAAGCACAGAGAAAGGGTGGTTGACTCACTGTGAAGGCCTGGCGTAGGGTGGTGACCCTCAGGGAAATGTCCTCAGTCCTCTTGGTGGTCAGGTAGAGGCTGTGGGAGAGAATGGCGTATGTAAACCGGTGGAGTTACTAAGTGATAATATGGTAAAGGCTTGATAATATGGTAAAGGCTTAAGTGTTAAGTTTGACCTCATAGCAGTTCTGGCCCTGTGGCTCAGGCTCAGTGTACTGCTGCTGAGCGGGTGTGGAGAAAGAGGCAGCCCCCGACCACGCAGTGGAGGACAGCTGCCCATCCGGTCCCATACGCAGGACGGTATTCACCACACACACACATACACACATACACACATCTCTTTAGCTAAAATGCATGGAGGTGGCTAGCAAGCTAGCTAGTTCAAGCTAAAGGTAACTCTTAGCAACGCCCTTAGACACTGTCAACGGGTTACTTAGCCACCTAGTAGCTAACAATGCTATCATTGCTTCTAACTGGCAAAATAATCATTGCACACACAATTTGTGAGATATGTGTCTAGTGTAAAATGTAATTAAATGTCACATACCCTCTGCAAAGTCGCTGTCGCTTTCCTCTTCACGATCGCGAATCTTGCAAAAAAGAAAACACGAACAACCCGTCGTAGAGACTGCAGACCGCAGTCCACGCACTCGCGCAGCCAATCCTGAAAAACACCGAGGCATTTTTCAGTCCGTTTTGCTCAGAAAATCAGCAGGTTTGTGTCGATGTAAACATCAACTGAAGTCTGTTGTTATCTGGAGCGGACTGAACATTCCATAGAATGTTGCTAATGTTCTATATTGAAAGGTTGCATAGCAACACACCGTTTTGAAAATAATGAGTAATAATGATGCATGACATGTATCATGAACACTTTTCTGAATTTCAAAATGCGTTACCATGTGACCTCAAGAAATAGAACATGAGCAGCCTTCTAGGTTTGATCCAGCGCTACGCAGCAACACACCTCTGATGATGTTGACATTCACGAGACCCAGCTAGTCTTCTGAGCGCTAGCATTACTACGCCACTAGCATTAGCAACGAACGGTACTGAGAAACGCAGGTTTGGCTGCGGGAGTGCATGGATAGCGGACTGCCATTTCTACAACAGGTTGTTGTTCCTGTTTTCTTTTTGAGAGTACAGCGACTTCGAAGCAGGTATGTCACGTTTAATTACATTTTACAGTAGACACGTGGTAAACAATTGCATCTGTGTAATGGCATGACTGTTAGTCCGTCAGTAGCAACGGTGGTAGCATTGTTAGCTTTAGCTTGAACTAGCTCGCTTGCTCGTCACCAACATGCATGTTCGACTTGTGCCGTGTTGTTTTAGCAAGACGCATCGAGTGGTTGTCTAACTATCGTTCAGATATGGTCCAACTATCGTCACATACCCTCTCCGAAGTCGCTGCCGTCGCTTCCCTCTTCACGATCGCGGACCCAGCAAAAAAAGAAAACACGGAAGTAAAAACGGCAGGCCGCAGTCAAAACCTGAAAAACACTGAGGCATTTTTCGGCCCGTTTTGCTCCGAAAATCAGCTGGTTTGTGTCGATGTAAACATCAACTCAACTTTGTTGTTATCTGGAGTGGATTGAACATTCCATAGAATGTTGCTAATGTTCTATATTGAAAGGTTGCATAGCAACATACCATTTTGAAAATAATTCATAATAATCATAGATGACATGCATCATAAAGACTTTTCAAAAATGCGTTACCATGTGACCTCTCGAAATAGAACATGAGCAGCATTCTATGGAATGGTTGATCCAGCGCTACGCAGGAACACACTTCTGTTGATGTTTACATTGAGGAGAACCCGCTGGTTTTCTGAGAGCTAGCATAACTAAGCCATGAGCATTAGCAACGAAAGGTACTGAAAAATGCCTCGGTGTTTTTCACGATTGGCTGCGGGAGTGCATGCGGCAGCGACTGCGATGTTGACATTGACTAGGCCCAGCTGGTCTTCTGAGCGCTAGCATTACTACGCCATTAGCATTAGCAACGAAAGGTACTGAGAAATGCCTCGGTGTTTTTCAGGTTTGGCTGCGGGAGTGCATGGATAGCGGACTGCCATTTCTACGACAGGTTGTTGTTCCTGTTTTCTTTTTGAGAGTACAGCGACTTCGAAGCAGGTATGTCACGTTTAATTGTCACGGTGGTAGCATTGTTAGCTTTAGCTTGAACTAGCTCGCTTGCTCGTCACCAACATGCATGTTCGACTTGTGCTGTGTTGTTTTAGCAACACGTATCGAGTGGTTGTCTAACTATCGTTCAGATATGGTCTTCTGAGCGCTAGCATTACTACGCCATTTGCATTAGCAACGAAAGGTACTGATAAAAGCCTCGGTAGTAGGTATGTCACGTTTAATTACATTTTACAGTAGACACATAGTAAACAAATGCATCTGTGTAATGGCATGACTGTTAGTCCATCAGTAGCAACGGTGGTAGCATTGTTAGCTTTAGCTTTAACTAAGACTGTGAGGTGGAGGAGGCCAGACTAGACCAGCTATTCCACTTAGACACAGTCTGTCTGGCGTAAGGACAGACACACTGATCTCTGATGAGGAGGATTTCTCATTGTACGCTCCCTCCTCTGTCTCCCCTCAGCTCCAGCAAAGCCCTCCTCCTGCAGCTCCTGTACCTGGTCCCTGTGAGAGGTGGGCGGTGAGGCGTGCTGTCTCCCTCTGCAGTGCCCTGGGTGGAGAGCTGGACCTCAGTGAGACCACAAACCAAAGTTATACATAGTTAGTATATGATTCCAATTCTCAGAATGAGCCATGAATCAGGAAATTTGATGTTTCACATATAAGCATTAGCAATGTTTTTTTGAATTGTTTTTTACGACTGCCATGGGAGTGGCTGTGGACAAAATCTGCGATGGCCCTATATCCAATTACATTTCTGAAGTCCCTCTCTATCAGAAGAGGTTTTATGCTCTCACCTTTAAACCCAGATGAACATGTATTTTAATCTGAACTGTCCTAGACTATTAAATATAACTTGAAATGGTGACTACTACTTGAGTTTGTTTTGTGTGAACCTGTAATGACACCAACTCTCATTACAGACCATTATTGACCAATAAGACACTTTACTACATTTCTATTTCTATCTCTCCACTGGGTGAAAATCATTCCTATGGGATTTCCCATAGAGTGAAATAAGGCAGATTTCTTGACAGATTTCACGTTGACAGACATCAATAGCAGACTCCAAAGTCACTAGGTCTCAACTACCCAGCTTAAGCATATTGAACAACACTTATTGGATTTGTGTTCTAATGGCCTACTCTATGTTACCTAGTGTTAGGTTTGGGAATTGTTATCTGGGTTTCGTTCTTCCTGGTACATCATCTAGGACTACCTTCTGACTATGTACAACACTCACACACACATGCTAGATATTCTGCCTGATGGGAGGGCAGGACAGTGATGTCAGGTTTGTGTGGTCATTTGATTGTTATTGTTGTAATGGCTTAATTACACCTTATTTGGCTCTGTTCTAACCTACCACTCTACTCTTACACACATGTTGCTGGGGAAATGGCACAAGAAAGACGCAATCCTAGCAACGACAATTGTCAGTAGCACTAATTATTCTGTAATAATGATGCATGACATGTATTTTCAACACTTTTCAAAAATACGTCACTGTAATGTACACAAAAATACGTCACTGTAATGTATTGGCATTATTACAACTTTGTGTTTCCAATGTATTAATAAGGGCTTTCCCTATTGGCTGTGTAAGAGTCCTTAGCTGTTGTGCACATGCGCTGTACTCTGTCTTAAAATTGATCAGTAAACGAGCATCCACGTAATGTTCTGTCTCCGTGAATATATATAACTCTAAATATATTACAATTTGGCGACGAGGATTGGATATCTAATGAAAGATGATCCCAGTGACGAGAGACAACTTTGCAGCAAGTAGAACGCAATAAACGAACTTTGTAGCTCGAAAGAAAGAGGCTAGCAAACGGAAGCTAAGGCGACTACAAGCTAGCAAGATAGCTAGTTTCCAAATCGGTGCGTTAGCTGAATACAAAGAAGGACAGGAAGATTTCGAATCTTACTTGGAAAGACTGGAACAGTGGATGATCGCAAACGAGGTGGACACTGACAAAAAGGTCAGCGTGTTTCTG
This sequence comes from Argentina silus, assembly GCF_951799395.1. Lineage (NCBI taxonomy): Eukaryota > Metazoa > Chordata > Actinopteri > Argentiniformes > Argentinidae > Argentina > Argentina silus. The sequence continues at coordinate 22,395,268 of NC_139666.1, forward strand.
TCGGTAATCGGAGCGGATGCCTACAGACTTTTAAAGAATTTAGTCAGTCCTGAAAAACCTAGCACACAAACCTACGAGGAGCTAAGCGAGGCGCTCAGTGAGAATTACAAGTCGAAACCGCTTGTCATCGCGGAACGTTTCCGTTTTCAAAAAAAAAAATCAACAAGACGGTGAGTCTATGTCTGATTACATAGTAGCTTTGAAGCAACTTTCAACTCATTGTGAGTTTGGTGCACATCTTAATGATGCACTCCGTGACCGTTTTGTTAGTGGGTTAAAAGCTGAGGCTGTGCAGAGGAAACTTTTATCGCAACCAAGACTAACATTCAAGACTAAGACTATTAAGTAATAAACAAAGTCAAACAGTCAGAACAAAAGGCCTGATTAGACAAAACTTGATGACGAAATGTAGTTCTTGAATGTTATTGGTGTATGCAGACAGGAATTAACCTGTGTGAAATCTATAAAGACAGGTGACTGAGGAGATAACGGGGTCGGCTCTCATGTTCTGCGGGAATAAAGTCTTTGAATGAATCAACAGCTCTGGTTAACGGTATTTTATTTTTAAGTATTATAACTTAAATTCTACGACACTAGCATTAGCAAGGAAGGCCTGAAAAATGCCTTCGTGTTTTTCAGGATTGGCTGTGCGTGGACTGGGGCAGCCGTTTCTACGACAGGTTGTTGTTGTTTTCTTTTTTGCAGGGCTCCCGTTGGGAGGACAGCGAGAGCGACTTCGAAGCGGGTATGTGACGTTTAATTACATTTTACAGTAGTAGACACAGTCAACAAATGTATCTGGGTAATGGCATGACTATTTGTCAGTTAGTAGCAATGGAAGCATTGTTAGCTTTAGCTTGAACTAGCTAGCTTGCTAGTCACCTACATGCATTTTGGACTTGTGCTGTGTTGTTTCACAACAAATATTGAGTGGTTCAGAGTAGTGATGGGCAAATGAAGCTTTTGTGAAGCACTGAACCACTTGAGCCAATTGTTTCGGAAATGGGTTCATTACTCGAAGCTTCAGTTACAGCGACCTCTCCTGGCAAAGTGCAAGGCTGCAGTCAAATTAGGCAGGCTAGTTGGTGGACAGGAGGCTTTTAATTGCACGCACACACACACACACACACACACACACACACACACACACCTCAATGAGCAGTGTTGGAGAAACTACTTTACTTTTGTAGAAAAGATCTTTTGTTCTGAAGCATCTTTGCTTTGATCACCCTTGGATTTAAAGTATTGTAACGACCCTGTGAAAGGCCCGTTAGCAATTCCGCCAAGGGAGTTACCGCTCTTGGTGTTGTGGCTAGCGCGGCCGGTTTGTAAGCGAAAGATTGCGAGTTCGATACCCGCTTAAGACAAGCTGCTCTACCCCGCCGTTCGCTACAGTATCTTTGCTTTGATGAAATTCTTTGATGCACACACACACTAAGACTGAATATCATGTTCTATTTACAAATAAAGATTGATGAATGTGTGTATTGTGTTATTGAGGAGAGAGTGCTGGGGAAAATATGGCATAGGTTGGGTGTGTTTGTGTAACTATGGCAGGGGGTGATTATGTGAGATGGGGAACACTCAAAGATTACAAGAAGAACACTCAGAGAATACAAACGCAATACCAACAACTCAACAGCAACAACGCACCTACTACGACAATCCACAAATTGTGCATTGTTTAGAGCGGTTATAAAGTGTTGAGGCACTCAAATTCAAAACTGTCGCAACCTATCACCTGTCAGAATCGAGACGAGGCAGTGCCAGTGAATCACCTGATTGGACCGCGAACCAGTCAGGTGATTCATTCAGGCAAAGAAGCAGTTGCTGCTTCGACGTCATATGTCACGTGATTTTTTTCGCACCAAAGCAAGCTTTGAAGCAGTGCTTCGATGGAATTGTTGTTCAGTGTTTGAAGCACGTATCGAAGCTTCAGTGTCAAACTGCCATCACTAGTTCAGAGAGAGTCTAACTATTGTTATTGCTCATACTTATTCTTCTTTTTCTTATCATTATTATTCCAATTCTTCCGATGTTTTGGTATGCTACTCCTCCTACAGCGTTCAAGCTATTTAGACTAATCAAACTTTAAAATACCTCTCCGCACGTTTTAAAGTCATGATATTTATTCCGATTCCGAACCCTAGCACATATTCCTGACCAATCAGCGGGCAATGCCGCCATTAGCCTTCCTTCTCCACATACCCAATAGTAATCTGCCACTGGCTCATTCTGGCTAAGATATATATCGATTAGAGGTATGCCTCCTGGTGCCCCAGGAGCCCCTAATCTCAGTACCAGTGGTCCAGAACAGTTTCTTTGCCTATCTTGTTTTATCCTGCGCCTCTCATTGGATACTTCTTCTTCTGTCTCAAACATGTTAGGGCTACTTTAGTACTACCTTACGGGTCGCATTCGTATATTGCTTGGTTATAAGCTACTTTTGGCCTAGGTTGTTCCATATTCCAAGGTACAATACGCCACGTGACGTGACAGTCCCCTTTAAATTTCCCCAGGTTTGCGGTGCCATATGTTATGTTAAGTGGTTTGTCGAAGCATTCAAACTTTTGCTTCCAATCAATTGAATGCGGGGATCTCCCTCTTTTTCTCATCTATTCTCACATCTATTTTTCTGCATTGGTCTCTAAAAGTTTGATCATAAAACGGATGGTATCTGGTGTTGCTTAAGATACCCAAACATTCGGCTGGACAATATGGTCGTTTTGATTCTTCTATGGGACAGGACTTTTTATATAACTGTGCACATGCCTGGTATGTGTGTGGGTTAGGTACAACTCGTAGTTTTTTAAGTGGTGATGGACTACACATGAGGCAATCTCCTTCTGTTACTGACTGGGCTGTAAACTCTCCCCATTTATACCAATAATTTTGCTTTGCCTGTTCCCATAATGTATTTACCTTATATTCTCTGTCCCTATCTCTTTTGGTTTCAACCTGTGTTTGCTTCACTTCCTGACTCAATTCTCTAGGCAGGGCCTGTTCTATTTGGGACAGCATATAGATTAGTATTATTACTTTATATATCACTAGTCACTTCCCTAGGATCCCCCAGGCTCTACTGTCCTTCCCGTTCGGCTGGGAGCTGGATTTCCGGCCCCTGTTCAGCCTCTGTATCTGTTCCTTCATTTCCTCTGTGCTCCTGTACGATCTTACCCGTTCCTTCGTCTTCTTCTTTGGTTTGCTTTTTCTTCTTGCCTCGGGACCCTGGTGCAGTGGTTCAAGTGGTACCAGGTTAGACTCCCTCGGACTTGTATTGCAGTGGGGGTGGCTCGCACTACCTCGTACGGTCCCTCTCTCCTTGGCTCGTTCCACTTCCTCCGGAAGACTTTGATGTACACCTGGTCTCCTGGAGTTATCGGATTGGGCAGGGGTGGCTCCGGCTCCGGCTGCTAGTCTTTTTCCTGTGAATATATAACTTTATGTATCTCAGTTAGTTGTTTCATGTACTGCTTTAGTTCCATCTGGAGTTGTTCCAGTGGTGGTCCTTTATAAGGTATATATTATAAGGCACATATCTTATTCAGCTTTGTTTTGAGGGTACCATTTATTCTTTCTACCATTCCTTGTGATTGTGGATGGTAGACACAACTCAATCTTTGCTTTATCCTTAACTGCTGTATGACTTGTTTCACAGTTTTCTGAATAAATGCTGCACCATTATCTGAGCTAATCTCATTAGGTATTCCAAATCTGGGTATTACTTCTCTTGTTAGACATTTAACCACTGTTCCTGCCCCTAATTCTGCCGATGGTGTTGCTTCTACCCATCTGCTAAATCTATCTATGACAACAAGCATGTATCTTTTCCATTGACCTTTTTTATCCTGTCTACATAGTCCATTACCAAATGTTTAAATGGTCCGTCTGGAACCGGTATGTGTCCTAAGGGTGTTTTGATTCCTTTCTCACATTGTTTTGTGCGCATACTGTGCATTCTGCCAATGCATTTTCTACCATTGCCTGTAAATAGGGTGACCAATACCCTTGGAGTTTTATCTTTCTCACAACTTCCCCCCTTGCGCAATGGTCAAAACCATACGCATCAGCGATCAAAATCCCCAGTAGCACCGTAGGTGCCACTATAGTACCCTCATGCGATCTCCACAATCCTGTAGAGTCTCCTTTTGCCCCCCTTTGGAGCCACATGGATTGCTCATACGGCCCTGCAATCTGTTGCATGCGTATTATATCCGCTAGCTGCGTTATTGGTTCTATTAATACCATTGGGGCCAACACGGCCACCTCACACTTCGAGGCTCGCTTTGCCGCTTCATCAGCAGCATTATTGCCCTGAATAATGTAATCATTGCCTTTCTGGTGCGCCTGACATTTGATGATCGCTAACCGTTTTGGTTTCATCATAGTCGACATCAATTCCTTAATTTGCTCACAATGCTGTATGGGTGACCCATCACTTTTCAAAAAGCCTCTCTGTTTCCATACTGCCCCAAACAGATGACAGACTCCATGCGCATACGCTGAGTCATTAAAAATGTTCACTGATTTGCCTTCCCCCATTTTACAGGCTTCTGTCAGTGCCCTTAGTTCTGCCAACTGGGCAGAACACGGTTGTGGACAGCTGAATGTCTGCCCTATTGTTTGACTATGCCGTACCCTGCATGATTTCCTAAATGATCTCTATAACATGAACCATCTACAAAATATGTCTCTTCTGCATATAGTAAGGGTGTTGATTCTAAATCTGGTCTTAACCTGGTGAATGTTAGCGAGTGTGCTATACAATCATGTTCTTCCCCTTCATCTGCCAGTGGTATTAACTCAGCTGGATTTACTGTGCTACATCTCTTGATAGTGATGTCTGGGTATGTTAATAACGACAAATATGACAGGTTCCTAGCTTGTGTTAGAACAAACCTTCCCTGTTCTAACAGTTCCACTGTCTTGTGATGTGTGTGTATATTGTTATTGGGTAGCCCATTGTGATTGACGAGGCCTTCTCATAGGCATAGTGCATAGCTGCTGAAAACAGGGCAGGTACCCCTGGGCAACACTGTCTAGTTTGGTGCTATAGTAGGCTAACGCTTGCTTTTTCCTACCACTACACGTTTCCTGTACTAACACTGCTGAAGCATACCCACTCCTTCTGTTTGCCACATACAATAGGAATGGTTTGTTATAATCGGGCACAGCCAATGCTGGTGCCCGTTGCATTTCTTTTTTCAACATTTCAAATGCCATTGTAGCTTCTGTTGTCCATATTAAAGGGGCTCTTAAGTTCTGCTGACCCGCTGTTTTCATCAGCACCCTCAGAGCTGCTGTTTTTATCGCATAGTCCTCTATCCAATCTCCGCTGAATCCTGTCATTCCCAAGAATGTCATCATTTGGCCCACATTTACTGGTTTTGGTGTTTTACTTATGCCTTCTAATTGTCCTGGTGATATTGCTTTTGACCCATGCGCTATAGTTCTTCCCAGATAGTCAACCTGAGGTAAGCAATACTGCAATTTAGTTTTTGACACTTTGTGTCCCCCCTTTGCCAATTTTTGGAGAACTCTTATGGAGTCCTCATGACATTGTTCCAATGTGGTTGAACAAATGAGCAAATCATCTGTGCTGTTTATCTCCAGGTCTTCTAGATCTGCTTTTAGCACCTGGTTGAACACATGAGGCGAATGTTTGAACCCTTGAGGTATTCTAGTGTATGTCTATTGTTGTCCTCTGTAGGTAAATGCAAACAAGTACCAACTTTCTTCTGCTAACGGTACACTGAAAAAAGCTGAGCATAAATCTATCACTGTATTGTATTTGGCTGTCGGAGGAACATTTGTTAACAGTGTATGAGGATTTGGTACTTCTGCTGGCCAATCCCGTACCACCTCATTTACTGCTCTTAAGTCATGAACCAATCTCCATTTTGACTTATCTGCTTTTAGAATTTTTGTTCTTATAATTATAGGGCTTGCTGATTTTACTAAGCCCACGTCAGTGTCATGTTTTGACCAGAGACTTTCTGGAATCTGTTTTTCCATGTCATCTCTCAATTGATTATCTGATTTTTCTTTCATCTGAACTTGTTGTTTGTTTAACCAATATGGCTACTTCCTGTGGTATACCATTCATAGGCGTGGCACATATTATTTTTATGAATTCCTTGTCTGCAGAATGTTTTACCAGTGGGTTACTTGTTTTTTTCCAATCACTTTTTAATGCGGTTCTCATCATTGGTCCCAAGTCTCTTGCTCTATACCCTTTATTTACCATTAATGACACATGAGGAGCAGCATTAGGTATATTATACCATTTTTGTACAAATTCTGATTCATCTATTTGCATAGCTGCTCCCTGTTTTCCCACTATGATGTATTGTGACATTAATGGGACAACCACATTTTTAGTTTGTTCTTGGTAGGAGTCGCAATTTGAGTCAAACTGCATAGTGCAGTGGTAGTCAAATCGTGGTTTTCGTGCATCTGGCAATTGGGCTTCAATAAATTTTCTCCATTTGAACCAAGTTTGCTCTATTTCATGGTTTATTTCCCCTAACCAGTAAACATTTGCGCTTGCATTTATTGGTATTTCTTGTGTCTTTATTGCCGTATTATCTACATATACACCTTCTGGGGAACACCATATTTTCATCCCCAGCATGCATAATGCATCCCTCCCCAAGAGATTCACCGGTGTCTGGTCAGAGATCAGTATGGGCAGGGTTGTGGGCTCTGTCTCCTATCTTCAGACTTACTGGAGTTGCCATTGGACTTAACTGGAATTAACTGCGCTTGTCCCGAGAATCCTACTGTTTTAACAATTTTAAAATCTAAAAGTCTATTTCTCTCTTTCTTTTCTCCTGTCTCTTTTTTTAATTAACTCAAGGTTTGTGGGTTTTTTTTACCAGTGTTCCCATTTCCTTACACACTGCAACATCAAATGTCCCTTCCTTAGGCCACTTAGTATAATTCTTACTGGTTCGTTTTTCCCATTTTTCTGACATCTCTTTTATTTGGTTATTCAAAAGAGGGTTTTTATTCTCTAATATTTCTACTGGAGTTACTATGGTAATCCCTTTCTCCATTTTCCCTTTTGTCTTTCCTTTTGCAGTAATTGTTTTTAGGGTTATTGTAAAATGTCTTCATTTTCACTCTTTTCTGCAATTTGTCAAAAGAGAACAATATTGTATTATTAGTTATCTAGGATATCACTGTGAGATTAAAGAAATATGTTAGGAAGCAGCTTTGGAATCAGCTTGAGATATCCTAATCACAATTGGTGTCTTATACCCTGGGAATCAAACGTAGGTATAACCAACAACTGTGTGTATTTGCATGTATGTATGTGTGCTTGAGAGTGTATTTGTATGTGTGAGAATGTAAGAATGAGTGGGTGTCTATATTTGTATGATTATGTGTGAGTGTGTAAGATGTATATGTGTGAGTGTGTGCTGTGTTATATGAGTGTATAAGATGTGTGTGTATGTGTCTGTGTGAGTGTGTGATGTGTATATGGAACCCTAGAATGTGAAATGAATCAGTCTGAGCCTAAACATGAAACTCTTCAATTAAGAATCACTTTTACTCAGCATATACTAATACAATAAAATGTTTTCGAAAATGTTTTAAAAGGTCGACTGTTTGTACCATGCTGCTGGTAAGATAAAGAAGTTACGGAACGGGTCGCGGAAGGTAGATAGGAAGGTTTGGGGATTGAAATTGGAGGTGACAATTAGACGGTCACAACAAGAAAAAGGCGGAGCAGCTAACGATGAAAGAGGAAGGGGGAAGGGGGAGCCAGGGAAGGTAAAGTAAGTTGAATCAAGAAGGTAGACACAAAGTTGAATCAGGAAAGTAACCGCAAGTTAGGTAGGCTAGGGTCTTCTAACCAGTGTCCTATAGTTTTATTGTCTGAGCAGGTTGATGTGGATTTCGACTCTCTGTCCGCCCACTACTATGTCTTGTCGTCCAAAAACTATTTTTTACACCCTTTTACTGAACCCATCTATTTTAACTCTGTACCCTTTTAAAACTTTATGTTTTAATACACATATACTGGGTTTTTGTGGTTTTATGGTTTTATGATGGAAAATGTGTAGAAAAGTATAACTGTGTTTTTATATGAATGATGGCTTGTGTATTTGTATCAATAAAACTTTTACAAAACAAAAAAAAATCTGTTCTTATCAGTTTAATATCTGATATGTCCCCTACCCGGGGGCTATATATTAAATTGATTTTTGCAACAGGGAGATGGAATAGGGGCTTGCTCCATCCACTCCACGCATCGGCCTGGTATTGCAGTACATCCGGGGAACGGTGCACTCCTACCTCATGTGCTAAAACCAGTACTTTTCCTGCCGCTGCGTCCTGTCTCTTGAGGAAATTCCACCACATTTCGGACCAAAAAAGAGAGCGAGGCACGAGGCCCTTTTTAAGGCCAGTTTAAATTTTCCCTCCGTTTTCGTAAAAAAAAAAAAAAGACAGACAGACAGACAGACAGACCTATGGCATGTTTCGCGTGCGTGCGTGTCAGCCTGTCTTATGGTGGGATACGCCTGTTCTGGTTCCTGGCAACCCGCGGGCCTCCGGCCTGGCGTGGCAGACGGTGCCGTGCCACGCCGGCGGCTGAGGAGTCAATATACTCTGGTTTCTCTTCATCACGCAAAAGCCTTTCGCCTTTTACTAAAGACTTCCGTGGAGAGGAACACCTACGAGTTGAAGCTATTTTTGGGGGGCTCTGCGTCCAGCTGAGCCCATATCTGTGTTTCAAAGTAAGAGAAGGCGATGGGGAGAGAAGGGATTCGCGGGGACGTGGTCACAGGTTAACCCAGGGCTCAGACATTTACCTGGCTGGGAGCGGAGGTCGTCAGGGTTCAATTCATGCCTTATCGCTTCTCGGCCTTTTGGCTAAGACAGTGATCGACTCCGTTTGTAGGAGAAATTCTGCCTTTCCGTGGCGTTTTTTCCCCTGCTGTTTGGAGCATATTTCTTTATTTCCCCAGCTTTTGGAATTTACAGCTTTTTCCATAGTTGCTGAATCCTAAACAAAAGGAATCCATTGGCCAGCGGGCGGCTTCTGCAAGTAAGTAATTCCTTTTGTTTTTACTCATTGTGCTGTTTTATCTGTCTTTATTTATTTTAGCTCTTGTTTTTAGTTATTTTTTAGCTTTTTACTGTTTTTATCTGTAGTGCCTCCAAAATGTCGGCTGCTCGTGCCGGCACTAGGAGGCACCACAGCGTACGCTTCCTCCTCAAAGAAAATGCAGGGAAAACCCTGGAGATTTCAAGATTGGATTTCTCCAGAAAATTAATTCAGAAAACCCTTGGGTTTACACCAACAGAATTGAATTGCATTTTGGCTCTCCCTTTCAACAAAGGTTTCGATGTAAGTTTTGGAAATGCTTCCCTACTGAGAAAGTTTTGGCAGACATTCGACCTGTATAGAACCCAGTTCTCTATGTTCACTGTTGAGAAACTGACTGACAATGCCACAAAAATGGTAATTGTCAGAATGTTCAATGAAATGGTGAATGTAGGTGACATTTATGTCTGGCTGGGAAGATATTGCACTGTGAAAGGCCAGGCTATGAAGGTGACAGACGAGGACGGTATCTGGAATTGCTCCTGGCGGGTCCCCATCCAGCAAGTGGAGGATCCCCAGGGCTTCCAGGGCCTGAGACAACTGCCATCCATGATAGTTCTTGGTGAAAACAGGGGCTACATCCACTACCAGGGTCAGCCCAAGCTATGCCGCAAGTGTGGTAAGCATGGGCACCTGGCAGAGGCCTGCCAAGAAATTGTTTGTGGGAAGTGTAGAGAAATTGGGCATGCTTTTGCCGAGTGCACCAATGGCAGAAAGTGCAATCTCTGTGGAGGCTCAGACCACCTCTTCAGAGATTGCCCGCAATCATTTGCCAACAAACTGAAAAACAACAAAATGGCCGAAAAACAAAAGAAGGCACAGGAGGCGGCAGTTGGAGAGTTAATTGAGGAGGCGGAGCCGAAAAATTTGAATCTCCCGCCAAAAGAGGCCATTGGGGGAGAGGCGGGAGGCGTGACGGGAGGGGAGGGGCCAGATCAGGTAGAGGGTGGAGTCGAGGGAGAGAAGGAAAAGGAAGAGGAAAAGGAAGAAAGTGAAAAGGAAATAGAGAGTGAGGAGGTAAGTGAGAAGGCAGAAAGAAAAGTTAGTGATATTTTAGGGTCTGTAAGCGAGAGTAGCTCCGAGAGCCCCTCCCTCCCTTGCGCCCAGCCACAAAGAAAGAGAATTGCAAAATTCTCTCCGGAGGTTGATGAGAACTTGGAGAAAAGGGGAAGAGCTGACCGGCCATTTGAGACATCCTTAGATGAGCCGGACAGAGTCTTCCCCTCGGGTTCACCAAATCAGACTTCCTTTTTAAACTTAAGGCTAACATCAACTCCTAGAGAGAAAGCTCCTAGGAAAGATATGGCTCCAAACCCTTCACTGCCCAGTGCAGTGAAGGAAGAGCCGATATCACAAGAATTGTAATGTGTAGCTTTTAAGTATTTTAATGTTTTACCCTGTTGTTTTTAATGTTTAACCTGTTGTTTTTATCATTCTTTTAATGGCCTTCACAGTCTCCACCCTAAATGTTCGAAGTGTAAGGACGGCTGTGAGGGCCCAAACCGTTTTAACATTTTTAAGTACATGCACGTCAGATGTGTTTTTATTGCAGGAATGCGCCTTACCGTTTTTAAAGTCATACCAGGACTGGGAGAGGAAGTGGACCCACGGACCCTCCATCTGGAGCGGTTCCAACAACAACCGCTCCGATGGAGTGGCCATTCTTATCAAAAACCCTCAGGTGCTGGTGAAGGGCAGCACGGTGGTGACTGACGGTCGGGCACTTTTAGCACATTTGACATTTTTAGGAAAAGATTTTAATGTACTTAACGTGTATGGTTTTAATGACAAAAACGACAGGTTTGACCTTTTACAGGACTTGCAGTCCCACATGCTAGGTAGGGCTCCCCTAGTAGTAGGAGGAGATTTTAACTGTGTTTTATCTAGGAAAGACAGGAAAGGGGCAGGCGAAGGTTTTAAGGTAGACAAGACGTCGGTTTTATTGCAGAGTTTATGTAGGGATTTTAAGCTAACCGACTGTTTCAAAAACGTGCATCCAAGAGAGGAGGGCTTCACCTGGTTCAGTGGTGACGGCACCAAAGCCTCTCGCATCGACTACGTTTTTACCCGGGACTGCCCGCCAACCGATGCCACATTAGCCCCTGTTTTCTTTTCCGACCACGCTATGCTTACATGCACCCTGCCACTATCTTCGGGTGTGACTGTAGGAAGAGGTCTGTGGAAACTGAACTGCTCCCTCCTTGAAGACAAAGAGGTTGTGAGGGAGTACAGGGAGCAGTTCAGCGAATGGCAGACCCTTCAAGACTGTTTTGAGACACGAGCACACTGGTGGGAGATGGTGAAGGACCGGACTAGGAACTTTTTTAGGAAGATAGGTAAGCATAGGAAAGATAGGGAGAACAGACGCATGTTGGGACTGCAAAAAAGACTTCAAAGGTATTTTAATTTAACTCAACAGGGTCTTGATTTTAACGATGAAATTAAAGGGAGTAAAGAAAGATATGTCAGTTTTAGCGGAAATAAAGAGCAAAGGTGTCATTTTAAGAAGAAGGGGAGAAATGTACTAGGTACTTTTTTAAGAAAATAGTTAGTAAGGGGGGGGCGATAGGGGGTTTGAAGAAGGTAGATGGTAATATGGTTGGAGAAACAGAGGGAATGAAGGAAGTAGTGGAGGGTTTTTATGGGGATTTATATGCAGAAAAGAACATATGCAATGACACCTTAAGAGAAGTTTTAGAGTACATAGATAGGACAGTAGAGGACAGTGTGTTTTTAGCCCAGGATTTTACCCTTTTAGAGTTAGATAAATGTGTTAAGAATTTTAAGAAGGGGAAGTCCCCCGGCCAAGACGGACTTCCCCTGGAGTTTTATCTGACTTTCTGGGACATTTTAGCACACGACCTACTGACTGTTTTTACGGACTTTGAACGACTCGACAGACTACCGGACAGTTTTAGAATAGGGATAGTTTCACTTTTGCATAAAAAAAATGACAAGACTGACTTGAAAAACTACAGACCGATTACCCTTTTAAATTTTGATTGTAAACTTTTTAGCAAACTTTTAACAAATCGCATGTCTTTGGTTTTAGGGGAGGTGATTCACCCGGATCAAGCCTGCGCCATTCCGGGGAGGAAGATCACGGACAGCCTCGTACTGATCCGAGACACCATCTGTTATGCGAGAGACAGAAACCTTCGGCTGGTAGTCCTAAATTTAGACTTTGAAAAAGCTTTCGATCGAGTCTCGCACCAGTACCTCTTCCATGTATTGAAAAAAATGGGATTTCCAGGGAGGTTTCTAGCCTGGGTGGGACTGCTGTACACAGACATTAACAGCAGAATCCTTGTTAACGGGCAACTAACAAAAGCGGTGGCAATACACTGCGGTGTCCGTCAGGGGTGTCCGTTATCCCCTCTCCTTTACGCAGCCTGCATCGAGCCATTGGCGCAGATCTTGAGAAAGGACCAACGAATCTGTGGGGTGGACATTCCGGGGAGTGGGGGACTGACCGCCAAGTGCGTTTTATATATGGACGATATCAACCTTTTATCCACTGACATTTTATCCGTGACCAAAGCACTGGACAAGACTGACTGGTACGGACGGGCCTCTGGAGCAAGACTGAACAGAGACAAGACCCAAGCCCAATTTTATGGACCGTGGACAGTGACTGACACGACCGGACTCCCCCTGACAGTGACGCAGACTGACATCAAAATACTCGGGGTTAAGTTTGACAGGGAGGGGGGAGGGAAAGGGAACTGGCAGGACGTTTTAGGGAAAGTTAGACAGCGACTGGGTTACTGGGGACTGAGACGACTGACCCTTGAAGGCAAGGTTTTAATCATTAAATCTGTGATTTTACCTCTGCTTTTATTAATCTGTTCTGTTTTTATCCCACCACGATCCACTCTTTTAGCCCTTGATCGAGCCATCTTTTATTTCCTGTGGGGGTCCAAATGGGAGAGACTAAGGAGAGAAATTGTGAAAAGAGCCCCAGAGAATGGAGGGAAAGGACTCCCGGACCTCCACCTGTTTTTAGGCAGCCGTTACTCAGCACTCCATATAAAATACGCCTTGGCCCCATCCAGAGAACATAAAACAACAGCGATGGCACGCTTCTGGATGGGGTCCTACCTGAGACGGCTGCAGATTTTACCCACCGACTTGAGAGCACCTGTGTCTTTTAATCTTCCCACGACGTATAATTTTATCAAAGAATTTTTAAAAAAACATAACGTGGAGAAAGAGGAAGCTGAGATTTTAACTAACCACCGCTCTCTCCTCTCTCTTGTGCAGGAACGGGAATCAGTGAGCCCAGTGCGCGGGCTGGCATTCGGCGAGCCCTCTACTGTTTGGCGCAATGTGGCCCACCCTGCTCTGCTGAACAGACATCGGGACTTGTCGTGGATGGTAGCCCACGAGATCCTCCCGGTCAGGGCCGTGATGCACTCCCGGGGCATGGTGGCATCCTCCACCTGCCCCCGACCGGGGTGTGGCGCCCCTGAGTCGGTGCGGCACCTGCTCTGGGAGTGCAGAGCCGCTGAAGACCTGTGGGCACTTGCCGGCCCCCTACTATGCCCGTGCCTGCCAGCAGGAGAGGTCCTGAACGCCCAACTGGTGCTCTACGGGGTGAGCCGGAGGAGCATCCCACCGGCCGACTTTGCCAGACTCTGGCTCACCCTCACATGCTTAAAGGAAGCACTATGGACCTCCCGCAGCCTGCTGGTAGGGAAGCGCGTGGAGACCAACCCCCAGGCTGTGGTAGCTGCGGCCGTCGAGTCCCTGGGGGATTACGTCACACGTCGCTCATTCGGAGGAGGGGGCGGCGGCCCACGCTAGAGGTCTGGCCCTGACTGCGCAAGTGCCACTGCTGCCAAGGTCGAGGTTCTCCTCTGGGAGCCTGACACGGCAGGCTCGATGAGCTGTTCAGGAGACCGGGAGAGGCAACCTTGATAAGGACTCACCCCGTTCCTGTACAACAGCCACGTTTTTTATGACACCTACTAAAGACTCTCATTTTACAAGCCACACAATGCACTTTTAATACCCAAAAAATATTTTTTACACCCTTTTACTGAACCCATCTATTTTAACTCTGTAACCATTTTATCTGTACCCTTTTAAAACTTTATGTTTTAATACACATATACTGGGTTTTTGTGGTTTTATGGTTTTATGATGGAAAATGTGTAAAAAAGTATAACTGTGTGTTTTTATATGAATGATGGCTTGTGTATTTGTATCAATAAAACTTTTACAAAACAAAACAAAAAATCTGTTCTTATCAGTTTAATATCTGATATGTCCCCTACCCGGGGGCTATATATTAAATTGATTTTTGCAACAGGGAGATGGAATAGGGGCTTGCTCCATCCACTCCACGCATCGGCCTGGTATTGCAGTACATCCGGGGAACGGTGCACTCCTACCTCATGTGCTAAAACCAGTACTTTTCGTTTTTTCCCCTGCTGTTTGGAGCATATTTCTTTATTTCCCCAGCTTTTGGAATTTACAGCTTTTTCCATAGTTGCTGAATCCTAAACAAAAGGAATCCATTGGCCAGCGGGCGGCTTCTGCAAGTAAGTAATTCCTTTTGTTTTTACTCATTGTGCTGTTTTATCTGTCTTTATTTATTTTAGCTCTTGTTTTTAGTTATTTTTTAGCTTTTTACTGTTTTTATCTGTGGTGCCTCCAAAATGTCGGCTGCTCGTGCCGGCACTAGGAGGCACCACAGCGTACGCTTCCTCCTCAAAGAAAATGCAGGGAAAACCCTGGAGATTTCAAGATTGGATTTCTCCAGAAAATTAATTCAGAAAACCCTTGGGTTTACACCAACAGAATTGAATTGCATTTTGGCTCTCCCTTTCAACAAAGGTTTCGATGTAAGTTTTGGAAATGCTTCCCTACTGAGAAAGTTTTGGCAGACATTCGACCTGTATAGAACCCAGTTCTCTATGTTCACTGTTGAGAAACTGACTGACAATGCCACAAAAATGGTAATTGTCAGAATGTTCAATGAAATGGTGAATGTAGGTGACATTTATGTCTGGCTGGGAAGATATTGCACTGTGAAAGGCCAGGCTATGAAGGTGACAGACGAGGACGGTATCTGGAATTGCTCCTGGCGGGTCCCCATCCAGCAAGTGGAGGATCCCCAGGGCTTCCAGGGCCTGAGACAACTGCCATCCATGATAGTTCTTGGTGAAAACAGGGGCTACATCCACTACCAGGGTCAGCCCAAGCTATGCCGCAAGTGTGGTAAGCATGGGCACCTGGCAGAGGCCTGCCAAGAAATTGTTTGTGGGAAGTGTAGAGAAATTGGGCATGCTTTTGCCGAGTGCACCAATGGCAGAAAGTGCAATCTCTGTGGAGGCTCAGACCACCTCTTCAGAGATTGCCCGCAATCATTTGCCAACAAACTGAAAAACAACAAAATGGCCGAAAAACAAAAGAAGGCACAGGAGGCGGCAGTTGGAGAGTTAATTGAGGAGGCGGAGCCGAAAAATTTGAATCTCCCGCCAAAAGAGGCCATTGGGGGAGAGGCGGGAGGCGTGACGGGAGGGGAGGGGCCAGATCAGGTAGAGGGTGGAGTCGAGGGAGAGAAGGAAAAGGAAGAGGAAAAGGAAGAAAGTGAAAAGGAAATAGAGAGTGAGGAGGTAAGTGAGAAGGCAGAAAGAAAAGTTAGTGATATTTTAGGGTCTGTAAGCGAGAGTAGCTCCGAGAGCCCCTCCCTCCCTTGCGCCCAGCCACAAAGAAAGAGAATTGCAAAATTCTCTCCGGAGGTTGATGAGAACTTGGAGAAAAGGGGAAGAGCTGACCGGCCATTTGAGACATCCTTAGATGAGCCGGACAGAGTCTTCCCCTCGGGTTCACCAAATCAGACTTCCTTTTTAAACTTAAGGCTAACATCAACTCCTAGAGAGAAAGCTCCTAGGAAAGATATGGCTCCAAACCCTTCACTGCCCAGTGCAGTGAAGGAAGAGCCGATATCACAAGAATTGTAATGTGTAGCTTTTAAGTATTTTAATGTTTTACCCTGTTGTTTTTAATGTTTAACCTGTTGTTTTTATCATTCTTTTAATGGCCTTCACAGTCTCCACCCTAAATGTTCGAAGTGTAAGGACGGCTGTGAGGGCCCAAACCGTTTTAACATTTTTAAGTACATGCACGTCAGATGTGTTTTTATTGCAGGAATGCGCCTTACCGTTTTTAAAGTCATACCAGGACTGGGAGAGGAAGTGGACCCACGGACCCTCCATCTGGAGCGGTTCCAACAACAACCGCTCCGATGGAGTGGCCATTCTTATCAAAAACCCTCAGGTGCTGGTGAAGGGCAGCACGGTGGTGACTGACGGTCGGGCACTTTTAGCACATTTGACATTTTTAGGAAAAGATTTTAATGTACTTAACGTGTATGGTTTTAATGACAAAAACGACAGGTTTGACCTTTTACAGGACTTGCAGTCCCACATGCTAGGTAGGGCTCCCCTAGTAGTAGGAGGAGATTTTAACTGTGTTTTATCTAGGAAAGACAGGAAAGGGGCAGGCGAAGGTTTTAAGGTAGACAAGACGTCGGTTTTATTGCAGAGTTTATGTAGGGATTTTAAGCTAACCGACTGTTTCAAAAACGTGCATCCAAGAGAGGAGGGCTTCACCTGGTTCAGTGGTGACGGCACCAAAGCCTCTCGCATCGACTACGTTTTTACCCGGGACTGCCCGCCAACCGATGCCACATTAGCCCCTGTTTTCTTTTCCGACCACGCTATGCTTACATGCACCCTGCCACTATCTTCGGGTGTGACTGTAGGAAGAGGTCTGTGGAAACTGAACTGCTCCCTCCTTGAAGACAAAGAGGTTGTGAGGGAGTACAGGGAGCAGTTCAGCGAATGGCAGACCCTTCAAGACTGTTTTGAGACACGAGCACACTGGTGGGAGATGGTGAAGGACCGGACTAGGAACTTTTTTAGGAAGATAGGTAAGCATAGGAAAGATAGGGAGAACAGACGCATGTTGGGACTGCAAAAAAGACTTCAAAGGTATTTTAATTTAACTCAACAGGGTCTTGATTTTAACGATGAAATAAAGGGAGTAAAGAAAGATATGTCAGTTTTAGCGGAAATAAAGAGCAAAGGTGTCATTTTAAGAAGAAGGGGAGAAATGTACTAGGTACTTTTTTAAGAAAATAGTTAGTAAGGGGGGGGCGATAGGGGGTTTGAAGAAGGTAGATGGTAATATGGTTGGAGAAACAGAGGGAATGAAGGAAGTAGTGGAGGGTTTTTATGGGGATTTATATGCAGAAAAGAACATATGCAATGACACCTTAAGAGAAGTTTTAGAGTACATAGATAGGACAGTAGAGGACAGTGTGTTTTTAGCCCAGGATTTTACCCTTTTAGAGTTAGATAAATGTGTTAAGAATTTTAAGAAGGGGAAGTCCCCCGGCCAAGACGGACTTCCCCTGGAGTTTTATCTGACTTTCTGGGACATTTTAGCACACGACCTACTGACTGTTTTTACGGACTTTGAACGACTCGACAGACTACCGGACAGTTTTAGAATAGGGATAGTTTCACTTTTGCATAAAAAAAATGACAAGACTGACTTGAAAAACTACAGACCGATTACCCTTTTAAATTTTGATTGTAAACTTTTTAGCAAACTTTTAACAAATCGCATGTCTTTGGTTTTAGGGGAGGTGATTCACCCGGATCAAGCCTGCGCCATTCCGGGGAGGAAGATCACGGACAGCCTCGTACTGATCCGAGACACCATCTGTTATGCGAGAGACAGAAACCTTCGGCTGGTAGTCCTAAATTTAGACTTTGAAAAAGCTTTCGATCGAGTCTCGCACCAGTACCTCTTCCATGTATTGAAAAAAATGGGATTTCCAGGGAGGTTTCTAGCCTGGGTGGGACTGCTGTACACAGACATTAACAGCAGAATCCTTGTTAACGGGCAACTAACAAAAGCGGTGGCAATACACTGCGGTGTCCGTCAGGGGTGTCCGTTATCCCCTCTCCTTTACGCAGCCTGCATCGAGCCATTGGCGCAGATCTTGAGAAAGGACCAACGAATCTGTGGGGTGGACATTCCGGGGAGTGGGGGACTGACCGCCAAGTGCGTTTTATATATGGACGATATCAACCTTTTATCCACTGACATTTTATCCGTGACCAAAGCACTGGACAAGACTGACTGGTACGGACGGGCCTCTGGAGCAAGACTGAACAGAGACAAGACCCAAGCCCAATTTTATGGACCGTGGACAGTGACTGACACGACCGGACTCCCCCTGACAGTGACGCAGACTGACATCAAAATACTCGGGGTTAAGTTTGACAGGGAGGGGGGAGGGAAAGGGAACTGGCAGGACGTTTTAGGGAAAGTTAGACAGCGACTGGGTTACTGGGGACTGAGACGACTGACCCTTGAAGGCAAGGTTTTAATCATTAAATCTGTGATTTTACCTCTGCTTTTATTAATCTGTTCTGTTTTTATCCCACCACGATCCACTCTTTTAGCCCTTGATCGAGCCATCTTTTATTTCCTGTGGGGGTCCAAATGGGAGAGACTAAGGAGAGAAATTGTGAAAAGAGCCCCAGAGAATGGAGGGAAAGGACTCCCGGACCTCCACCTGTTTTTAGGCAGCCGTTACTCAGCACTCCATATAAAATACGCCTTGGCCCCATCCAGAGAACATAAAACAACAGCGATGGCACGCTTCTGGATGGGGTCCTACCTGAGACGGCTGCAGATTTTACCCACCGACTTGAGAGCACCTGTGTCTTTTAATCTTCCCACGACGTATAATTTTATCAAAGAATTTTTAAAAAAACATAACGTGGAGAAAGAGGAAGCTGAGATTTTAACTAACCACCGCTCTCTCCTCTCTCTTGTGCAGGAACGGGAATCAGTGAGCCCAGTGCGCGGGCTGGCATTCGGCGAGCCCTCTACTGTTTGGCGCAATGTGGCCCACCCTGCTCTGCTGAACAGACATCGGGACTTGTCGTGGATGGTAGCCCACGAGATCCTCCCGGTCAGGGCCGTGATGCACTCCCGGGGCATGGTGGCATCCTCCACCTGCCCCCGACCGGGGTGTGGCGCCCCTGAGTCGGTGCGGCACCTGCTCTGGGAGTGCAGAGCCGCTGAAGACCTGTGGGCACTTGCCGGCCCCCTACTATGCCCGTGCCTGCCAGCAGGAGAGGTCCTGAACGCCCAACTGGTGCTCTACGGGGTGAGCCGGAGGAGCATCCCACCGGCCGACTTTGCCAGACTCTGGCTCACCCTCACATGCTTAAAGGAAGCACTATGGACCTCCCGCAGCCTGCTGGTAGGGAAGCGCGTGGAGACCAACCCCCAGGCTGTGGTAGCTGCGGCCGTCGAGTCCCTGGGGGATTACGTCACACGTCGCTCATTCGGAGGAGGGGGCGGCGGCCCACGCTAGAGGTCTGGCCCTGACTGCGCAAGTGCCACTGCTGCCAAGGTCGAGGTTCTCCTCTGGGAGCCTGACACGGCAGGCTCGATGAGCTGTTCAGGAGACCGGGAGAGGCAACCTTGATAAGGACTCACCCCGTTCCTGTACAACAGCCACGTTTTTTATGACACCTACTAAAGACTCTCATTTTACAAGCCACACAATGCACTTTTAATACCCAAAAAATATTTTTTACACCCTTTTACTGAACCCATCTATTTTAACTCTGTAACCATTTTATCTGTACCCTTTTAAAACTTTATGTTTTAATACACATATACTGGGTTTTTGTGGTTTTATGGTTTTATGATGGAAAATGTGTAAAAAAGTATAACTGTGTGTTTTTATATGAATGATGGCTTGTGTATTTGTATCAATAAAACTTTTACAAAACAAAACAAAAAATCTGTTCTTATCAGTTTAATATCTGATATGTCCCCTACCCGGGGGCTATATATTAAATTGATTTTTGCAACAGGGAGATGGAATAGGGGCTTGCTCCATCCACTCCACGCATCGGCCTGGTATTGCAGTACATCCGGGGAACGGTGCACTCCTACCTCATGTGCTAAAACCAGTACTTTTCGTTTTTTCCCCTGCTGTTTGGAGCATATTTCTTTATTTCCCCAGCTTTTGGAATTTACAGCTTTTTCCATAGTTGCTGAATCCTAAACAAAAGGAATCCATTGGCCAGCGGGCGGCTTCTGCAAGTAAGTAATTCCTTTTGTTTTTACTCATTGTGCTGTTTTATCTGTCTTTATTTATTTTAGCTCTTGTTTTTAGTTATTTTTTAGCTTTTTACTGTTTTTATCTGTGGTGCCTCCAAAATGTCGGCTGCTCGTGCCGGCACTAGGAGGCACCACAGCGTACGCTTCCTCCTCAAAGAAAATGCAGGGAAAACCCTGGAGATTTCAAGATTGGATTTCTCCAGAAAATTAATTCAGAAAACCCTTGGGTTTACACCAACAGAATTGAATTGCATTTTGGCTCTCCCTTTCAACAAAGGTTTCGATGTAAGTTTTGGAAATGCTTCCCTACTGAGAAAGTTTTGGCAGACATTCGACCTGTATAGAACCCAGTTCTCTATGTTCACTGTTGAGAAACTGACTGACAATGCCACAAAAATGGTAATTGTCAGAATGTTCAATGAAATGGTGAATGTAGGTGACATTTATGTCTGGCTGGGAAGATATTGCACTGTGAAAGGCCAGGCTATGAAGGTGACAGACGAGGACGGTATCTGGAATTGCTCCTGGCGGGTCCCCATCCAGCAAGTGGAGGATCCCCAGGGCTTCCAGGGCCTGAGACAACTGCCATCCATGATAGTTCTTGGTGAAAACAGGGGCTACATCCACTACCAGGGTCAGCCCAAGCTATGCCGCAAGTGTGGTAAGCATGGGCACCTGGCAGAGGCCTGCCAAGAAATTGTTTGTGGGAAGTGTAGAGAAATTGGGCATGCTTTTGCCGAGTGCACCAATGGCAGAAAGTGCAATCTCTGTGGAGGCTCAGACCACCTCTTCAGAGATTGCCCGCAATCATTTGCCAACAAACTGAAAAACAACAAAATGGCCGAAAAACAAAAGAAGGCACAGGAGGCGGCAGTTGGAGAGTTAATTGAGGAGGCGGAGCCGAAAAATTTGAATCTCCCGCCAAAAGAGGCCATTGGGGGAGAGGCGGGAGGCGTGACGGGAGGGGAGGGGCCAGATCAGGTAGAGGGTGGAGTCGAGGGAGAGAAGGAAAAGGAAGAGGAAAAGGAAGAAAGTGAAAAGGAAATAGAGAGTGAGGAGGTAAGTGAGAAGGCAGAAAGAAAAGTTAGTGATATTTTAGGGTCTGTAAGCGAGAGTAGCTCCGAGAGCCCCTCCCTCCCTTGCGCCCAGCCACAAAGAAAGAGAATTGCAAAATTCTCTCCGGAGGTTGATGAGAACTTGGAGAAAAGGGGAAGAGCTGACCGGCCATTTGAGACATCCTTAGATGAGCTGGACAGAGTCTTCCCCTCGGGTTCACCAAATCAGACTTCCTTTTTAAACTTAAGGCTAACATCAACTCCTAGAGAGAAAGCTCCTAGGAAAGATATGGCTCCAAACCCTTCACTGCCCAGTGCAGTGAAGGAAGAGCCGATATCACAAGAATTGTAATGTGTAGCTTTTAAGTATTTTAATGTTTTAGAGGGTGGAGTCGAGGGAGAAAATGAAAAGGAAGAGGAAAAGGAAGAAAGTGAAAAGGAAATAGAGAGTGAGGAGGTAAGTGAGAAGGCAGAAGCTTCATACCCCAAGCTGTCAGGAAGCTAAATTCTCTCCCCTCACTTCCCCCAGCCACATCCTCCAAGCTGTCAAGAAGCTGAAACCACCACCCCCCCTCCCAACCACCCCCCCCCTCCCAACCCTCCAGCCCCCCCCCCCCCCCCCCCCCAAAAAAAAACACTACGGACTCTGGACAATCCACTATTCTATTGCTACAATGCACTATTGCATTATTTATTTTTTTATACAGAATACACAGTATTTGGCTGCTACTTACTGTCTTTACTGACTGCTCTTTTTGCACTGTTTAAATTATTTTTATTGAATGTTTTACTTTTAGTATGTGTTATCTGTTGTGCCTGGGCACTTTATCTGTCTCACCGTGGGAGAGTGAGAAACGTCCTCTCGATTCCTTTGTATGTCTTGACATGTGAAGAATTGACAATAAAGCCACTTTGACTTTGACTTTGACTTTGAGAAAGAAAAGTTAGTGATATTTTAGGGTCTGTAAGCGAGAGTAGCTCCGAGAGCCCCTCCCTCCCTTGCGCCCAGCCACAAAGAAAGAGAATTGCAAAATTCTCTCCGGAGGTTGATGTTCTCTTGATGTCCCCTGGAGAAAAGGGGAAGAGCTGACCGGCCATTTGAGACATCCTTAGATGAGCCGGACAGAGTCTTCCCCTCGGGTTCACCAAATCAGACTTCCTTTTTAAACTTAAGGCTAACATCAACTCCTAGAGAGAAAGCTCCTAGGAAAGATATGGCTCCAAACCCTTCACTGCCCAGTGCAGTGAAGGAAGAGCCGATATCACAAGAATTGTAATGTGTAGCTTTTAAGTATTTTAATGTTCTACCCTGTTGTTTTTAATGTTTAACCTAGGGTGTACATATCAAGTCTTCCCAAATGGTCTAGCGGATAGGCATCTGCCTTGTAACGCAGGGCGGCCCGGGTTCGATTCCCGTCATGGCAAATGATTTTTGTAGAAAAATAAAATGAGTCCCAACGTGTGCAACAGAACAGTTCGAAATCTCGTTACATTTGCATCGTCATGAACATGACTTATATCAGGCTAGCTCATTTTTTCTTTGTTCATTTTAAGTGTAGAAACAATATTTCGTTTGTGACCATTTTTTTCTGCCGTTTTGACAACAGGCTCATGACTAAAGAACACACGGCTGTCTGCTGATTGACGCTTGACTGTAGATTTTCGCTTTGTGTCAAAAGAACTCCCTAACGCACACTTTTTCAAAGTAGGTGAATTCATCAGATCTGTTTGAAACAGTGCATTTTATCCATGCACGACGACTGCTTAGATACTCGCAGCACAGTTGCCCCATATAAATTGCCCATGAGCGCGGAGCTTATCTTTGTCACTGTCGCAACTTTGCTCCATCAGCGGGAGAAGCCGCTTCGATGCCCCTGTAAGCACATGTTTCTCTAATTCCTTTGTTTCAGGCAAGCCACGTGACGTCAGACGCCTTTACGCATACAGCTTTGCGATGCTTAGACAGTAATAACATAATTCATGTTTACATTTCTTTAACTTTCGACGCATTGTCGTTATTCGTGACGCATCAATGACCAATTGATTATATGGCAATGCAATGAAAAAAGCGTGTGGAAAACAGTGTTAATGACAGATTTGAGAAGCACATTTCTTCAATGTTGGCCGCATGGCATTCCTGTGCAGGTGACAATGGTAATTTTTCAAAACGACAAGGATATTTAAACACATGATTATTTGTTTGCTGTGCTCTATGGCCTCTGCTACAGACCTCATCGAAATGACACTTAGATATCTTAGGGTGTACATATCAAGTCTTCCCAAATGGTCTAGCGGATAGGCATCTGCCTTGTAACGCAGGGCGGCCCGGGTTCGATTCCCGTCATGGCAAATGATTTTTGTAGAAAAATAAAATGAGTCCCAACGTGTGCAACAGAACAGTTCGAAATCTCGTTACATTTGCATCGTCATGAACATGACTTATATCAGGCTAGCTCATTTTTTCTTTGTTCATTTTAAGTGTAGAAACAATATTTCGTTTGTGACCATTTTTTTCTGCCGTTTTGACAACAGGCTCATGACTAAAGAACACACGGCTGTCTGCTGATTGACGCTTGACTGTAGATTTTCGCTTTGTGTCAAAAGAACTCCCTAACGCACACTTTTTCAAAGTAGGTGAATTCATCAGATCTGTTTGAAACAGTGCATTTTATCCATGCACGACGACTGCATAGATACTCGCAGCACAGTTGCCCCATATAAATTGCCCATGAGCGCGGAGCTTGTCTTTGTCACTGTCGCAACTTTGCTCCATCAGCGGGAGAAGCCGCTTCGATGCCCCTGTAAGCACATGTTTCTCTAATTCCTTTGTTTCAGGCAAGCCACGTGACGTCAGACGCCTTTACGCATACAGCTTTGCGATGCTTAGACAGTAATAACATAATTCATGTTTACATTTCTTTAACTTTCGACGCATTGTCGTTATTCGTGACGCATCAATGACCAATTGATTATATGGCAATGCAATGAAAAAAGCGTGTGGAAAACAGTGTTAATGACAGATTTGAGAAGCACATTTCTTCAATGTTGGCCGCATGGCATTCCTGTGCAGGTGACAATGGTAATTTTTCAAAACGACAAGGATATTTAAACACATGATTATTTGTTTGCTGTGCTCTATGGCCTCTGCTACAGACCTCATCGAAATGACACTTAGATATCTTAGGGTGTACATATCAAGTCTTCCCAAATGGTCTAGCGGATAGGCATCTGCCTTGTAACGCAGGGCGGCCCGGGTTCGATTCCCGTCATGGCAAATGATTTTTGTAGAAAAATAAAATGAGTCCCAACGTGTGCAACAGAACAGTTCGAAATCTCGTTACATTTGCATCGTCATGAACATGACTTATATCAGGCTAGCTCATTTTTTCTTTGTTCATTTTAAGTGTAGAAACAATATTTCGTTTGTGACCATTTTTTTCTGCCGTTTTGACAACAGGCTCATGACTAAAGAACACACGGCTGTCTGCTGATTGACGCTTGACTGTAGATTTTCGCTTTGTGTCAAAAGAACTCCCTAACGCACACTTTTTCAAAGTAGGTGAATTCATCAGATCTGTTTGAAACAGTGCATTTTATCCATGCACGACGACTGCATAGATACTCGCAGCACAGTTGCCCCATATAAATTGCCCATGAGCGCGGAGCTTGTCTTTGTCACTGTCGCAACTTTGCTCCATCAGCGGGAGAAGCCGCTTCGATGCCCCTGTAAGCACATGTTTCTCTAATTCCTTTGTTTCAGGCAAGCCACGTGACGTCAGACGCCTTTACGCATACAGCTTTGCGATGCTTAGACAGTAATAACATAATTCATGTTTACATTTCTTTAACTTTCGACGCATTGTCGTTATTCGTGACGCATCAATGACCAATTGATTATATGGCAATGCAATGAAAAAAGCGTGTGGAAAACAGTGTTAATGACAGATTTGAGAAGCACATTTCTTCAATGTTGGCCGCATGGCATTCCTGTGCAGGTGACAATGGTAATTTTTCAAAACGACAAGGATATTTAAACACATGATTATTTGTTTGCTGTGCTCTATGGCCTCTGCTACAGACCTCATCGAAATGACACTTAGATATCTTAGGGTGTACATATCAAGTCTTCCCAAATGGTCTAGCGGATAGGCATCTGCCTTGTAACGCAGGGCGGCCCGGGTTCGATTCCCGTCATGGCAAATGATTTTTGTAGAAAAATAAAATGAGTCCCAACGTGTGCAACAGAACAGTTCGAAATCTCGTTACATTTGCATCGTCATGAACATGACTTATATCAGGCTAGCTCATTTTTTCTTTGTTCATTTTAAGTGTAGAAACAATATTTCGTTTGTGACCATTTTTTTCTGCCGTTTTGACAACAGGCTCATGACTAAAGAACTCACGGCTGTCTGCTGATTGACGCTTGACTGTAGATTTTCGCTTTGTGTCAAAAGAACTCCCTAACGCACACTTTTTCAAAGTAGGTGAATTCATCAGATCTGTTTGAAACAGTGCATTTTATCCATGCACGACGACTGCTTAGATACTCGCAGCACAGTTGCCCCATATAAATTGCCCATGAGCGCGGAGCTTATCTTTGTCACTGTAGCAACTTTGCTCCATCAGCGGGAGAAGCCGCTTCGACGCCCCTGTAAGCACATGTTTCTCTAATTCCTTTGTTTCAGGCAAGCCACTGTGACGTCAGACGCCTTTACGCATACAGCTTTGCGATGCTTAGACAGTAATAACATAATTCATGTTTACATTTCTTTAATTTTCGACGCATTGTCGTTATTCGTGACGCATCAATGACCAATTGATTATATGGCAATGCAATGAAAAAAGCGTGTGGAAAACAGTGTTAATGACAGATTTGAGAAGCACATTTCTTCAATGTTGGCCGCATGGCATTCCTGTGCAGGTGACAATGGTAATTTTTCAAAACGACAAGGATATTTAAACACATGATGATTTGTTTGCTGTGCTCTCTGGCGTCTGCTACAGACCTCATCGAAATGACACTTAGATATCTTAGGGTGTACATATCAAGTCTTCCCAAATGGTCTAGCGGATAGGCATCTGCCTTGTAACGCAGGCCGGCCCGGGTTCGATTCCCGTCATGGCAAATGATTTTTGTAGAAAAATAAAATGAGTCCCAACGTGTGCAACAGAACAGTTCGAAATCTTGTTACATTTGCATCGTCATGAACATGACTTATATCAGGCTAGCTCATTTTTTCTTTGTTCATTTTAAGTGTAGAAACAATATTTCGTTTGTGACCATTTTTTTCTGCCGTTTTGACAACAGGCTCATGACTAAAGAACACACCGCTGTCTGCTGATTGACGCTTGACTGTAGATTTTCGCTTTGTGTCAAAAGAACTCCCTAACGCACACTTTTTCAAAGTAGGTGAATTCATCAGATCTGTTTGAAACAGTGCATTTTATCCATGCACGACGACTGCTTCGATACTCGCAGCACAGTTGCCCCATATAAATTGCCCATGAGCGCGGAGCTTGTCTTTGTCACTGTAGCAACTTTGCTCCATCAGCGGGAGAAGCCGCTTCGACGCCCCTGTAAGCACATGTTTCTCTAATTCCTTTGTTTCAGGCAAGCCACTGTGACGTCAGACGCCTTTACGCATACAGCTTTGCGATGCTTAGACAGTAATAACATAATTCATGTTTACATTTCTTTAATTTTCGACGCATTGTCGTTATTCGTGACGCATCAATGACCAATTGATTATATGGCAATGCAATGAAAAAAGCGTGTGGAAAACAGTGTTAATGACAGATTTGAGAAGCACATTTCTTCAATGTTGGCCGCATGGCATTCCTGTGCAGGTGACAATGGTAATTTTTCAAAACGACAAGGATATTTAAACACATGATTATTTGTTTGCTGTGCTCTATGGCCTCTGCTACAGACCTCATCGAAATGACACTTAGATATCTTAGGGTGTACATATCAAGTCTTCCCAAATGGTCTAGCGGATAGGCATCTGCCTTGTAACGCAGGGCGGCCCGGGTTCGATTCCCGTCATGGCAAATGATTTTTGTAGAAAAATAAAATGAGTCCCAACGTGTGCAACAGAACAGTTCGAAATCTCGTTACATTTGCATCGTCATGAACATGACTTATATCAGGCTAGCTCATTTTTTCTTTGTTCATTTTAAGTGTAGAAACAATATTTCGTTTGTGACCATTTTTTTCTGCCGTTTTGACAACAGGCTCATGACTAAAGAACTCACGGCTGTCTGCTGATTGACGCTTGACTGTAGATTTTCGCTTTGTGTCAAAAGAACTCCCTAACGCACACTTTTTCAAAGTAGGTGAATTCATCAGATCTGTTTGAAACAGTGCATTTTATCCATGCACGACGACTGCTTAGATACTCGCAGCACAGTTGCCCCATATAAATTGCCCATGAGCGCGGAGCTTATCTTTGTCACTGTAGCAACTTTGCTCCATCAGCGGGAGAAGCCGCTTCGACGCCCCTGTAAGCACATGTTTCTCTAATTCCTTTGTTTCAGGCAAGCCACTGTGACGTCAGACGCCTTTACGCATACAGCTTTGCGATGCTTAGACAGTAATAACATAATTCATGTTTACATTTCTTTAATTTTCGACGCATTGTCGTTATTCGTGACGCATCAATGACCAATTGATTATATGGCAATGCAATGAAAAAAGCGTGTGGAAAACAGTGTTAATGACAGATTTGAGAAGCACATTTCTTCAATGTTGGCCGCATGGCATTCCTGTGCAGGTGACAATGGTAATTTTTCAAAACGACAAGGATATTTAAACACATGATGATTTGTTTGCTGTGCTCTCTGGCGTCTGCTACAGACCTCATCGAAATGACACTTAGATATCTTAGGGTGTACATATCAAGTCTTCCCAAATGGTCTAGCGGATAGGCATCTGCCTTGTAACGCAGGGCGGCCCGGGTTCGATTCCCGTCATGGCAAGTGATTTTTGTAGAAAAATAAAATGAGTCCCAACGTGTGCAACAGAACAGTTCGAAATCTTGTTACATTTGCATCGTCATGAACATGACTTATATCAGGCTAGCTCATTTTTTCTTTGTTCATTTTAAGTGTAGAAACAATATTTCGTTTGTGACCATTTTTTTCTGCCGTTTTGACAACAGGCTCATGACTAAAGAACACACCGCTGTCTGCTGATTGACGCTTGACTGTAGATTTTCGCTTTGTGTCAAAAGAACTCCCTAACGCACACTTTTTCAAAGTAGGTGAATTCATCAGATCTGTTTGAAACAGTGCATTTTATCCATGCACGACGACTGCATAGATACTCGCAGCACAGTTGCCCCATATAAATTGCCCATGAGCGCGGAGCTTGTCTTTGTCACTGTCGCAACTTTGCTCCATCAGCGGGAGAAGCCGCTTCGACGCCCCTGTAAGCACATGTTTCTCTAATTCCTTTGTTTCAGGCAAGCCACTGTGACGTCAGACGCCTTTACGCATACAGCTTTGCGATGCTTAGACAGTAATAACATAATTCATGTTTACATTTCTTTAATTTTCGACGCATTGTCGTTATTCGTGACGCATCAATGACCAATTGATTATATGGCAATGCAATGAAAAAAGCGTGTGGAAAACAGTGTTAATGACAGATTTGAGAAGCACATTTCTTCAATGTTGGCCGCATGGCATTCCTGTGCAGGTGACAATGGTAATTTTTCAAAACGACAAGGATATTTAAACACATGATTATTTGTTTGCTGTGCTCTATGGCCTCTGCTACAGACCTCATCGAAATGACACTTAGATATCTTAGGGTGTACATATCAAGTCTTCCCAAATGGTCTAGCGGATAGGAATCTGCCTTGTAACGCAGGGCGGCCCGGGTTCGATTCCCGTCATGGCAAATGATTTTTGTAGAAAAATAAAATGAGTCCCAACGTGTGCAACAGAACAGTTCGTAATTTCGTTACATTTGCATCGTAATGAACATGACTTATATCAGGCTAGCTCATTTTTTCTTTGTTCATTTTAAGTGTAGAAACAATATTTCGTTTGTGACCATTTTTTTCTGCCGTTTTGACAACAGGCTCATGACTAAAGAACACACGGCTGTCTGCTGATTGACGCTTGACTGTAGATTTTCGCTTTGTGTCAAAAGAACTCCCTAACGCACACTTTTTCAAAGTAGGTGAATTCATCAGATCTGTTTGAAACAGTGCATTTTATCCATGCACGACGACTGCATAGATACTCGCAGCACAGTTGCCCCATATAAATTGCCCATGAGCGCGGAGCTTGTCTTTGTCACTGTCGCAACTTTGCTCCATCAGCGGGAGAAGCCGCTTCGACGCCCCTGTAAGCACATGTTTCTCTAATTCCTTTGTTTCAGGCAAGCCACTGTGACGTCAGACGCCTTTACGCAAACAGCTTTGCGATGCTTAGACAGTAATAACATAATTCATGTTTACATTTCTTTAACTTTCGACGCATTGTCGTTATTCGTGACGCATCAATGACCAATTGATTATATGGCAATGCAGTGAAAAAAGCGTGTGGAAAACAGTGTTAATGACAGATTTGAGAAGCACATTTCTTCAATGTTGGCCGCATGGCATTCCTGTGCAGGTGACAATGGTAATTTTTCAAAACGACAAGGATATTTAAACACATGATTATTTGTTTGCTGTGCTCTATGGCCTCTGCTACAGACCTCATCGAAATGACACTTAGATATCTTAGGGTGTACATATCAAGTCTTCCCAAATGGTCTAGCGGATAGGCATCTGCCTTGTAACGCAGGGCGGCCCGGGTTCGATTCCCGTCATGGCAAATGATTTTTGTAGAAAAATAAAATGAGTCCCAACGTGTGTGTAGTAAATAAACTTAGATGAAGAAAGGAAGCTGCAGAGGTCCGGATGAGTCAGTTTAATCGTCTTTAATTAATCGTAACTTCATCATTACATACCACGGCCAGATGTGGGGGCTCCTGTCCAGTCAATAATGCCCCCCCTCATCTGGTCCAGCCGTTCAGTCTTTTATACAAAACAGCCTGCTTTGTCTTCCAGATTTGGGCATGGAATTCCCAGGTCCATGTTACCCTAAACATTTTCAACCTATACGATGGTGATGTTTACGGTTTTCACCAAATAAGGGTGTGCCTTTTGGTGTGGTTCACAGCTTTAACTAATTAAGGCTACCCCCACCACTATCTCTTCTTTGCCATCCCCCCAACCTACAGAGGTCAACTGCATGCTGCAACATTCCAAGGGCCTAACCCACTAGGCCCTTCTTCTGGTCAGAGCAAAATATACTACATATTCCCCCCTTTGGGACTTATTAAAGTCCCAACACAGAGAAATTGTACAACACGTACTCTAACCATATTGCATGCAGTTGTGTGTAACATGGTTCAAAGGGATATAAAAATAACAAGTAAACCACAAAAATTATTGTGAACTTAAGCCGTGGAAATTATCAACTAACAGTTTCTAAACAATAGACAGTCTATTCAATGTCCTACTAAAAGCCTACACGTACATTAAGTCAAGCCTTGCTTATACGATTAAAATAAATTGCTACGGACATAAACATGCATAAGTATAGACTATTCTATGATACATACATGGTCCCATATACGTTCAACAAAGAATAATAAAGAGTAATAACAATACTTCAAAGAATAACAAAGAATGATAAAAATACTTCAGAGTAATAAATGAATGACGAAAATACTTCTCTTCAGGTCTTCGTTGCTTGATTTACCTTTACCTGGGGGTCAGAGGTTACTAGCACATAACCCCCCATATGAGGACAGTCTTTACCACTGCCTCGTTTGTGTAACAGACAGAGAATAGAAAGATAGAGAAAGACAGAGATTTGCTGAACACGAAGCCTCTAACTTCGAACTTCACCTCATCCAAAATGAGGATTTGCCTTCGGATCGTTCAACTTAATCTTCAGAATCCCTTCCATCTTCCTCATCGCTGTCATCGTCATCCAGATACCCAGGTTTTGGATATAATTCAGGACTATAATAGTCATCAGGCATTCCTGAATCTTTACGGTCTTCTCTTCTTCCCTTCATAACTGCCATTTGAAGTGCCTGAGTATTCATTGCCTTGTCAATTCCTCGTGTTATTAGTCCTCTTATGATTGGAATGCAACAGCAGATTATGAGGGCTAAGACAATCACACAGCCTAGCATGATGGCTCCTATTCTGGCGAAATAGGCTCCCCATTGTCCCATCATGTTCTCTATCCAGGAGGTCCATTTGCTTCCAAATCCAGCATTTTCTTTAACTTCCTCCCTCAGGTGTTTAAGCTTCCTCATGGCTATAGAGAATTGTCCATCGGCTGCTGTGTTGTTAGGGATGAACGTGCAGCACTGTTCTCCAAACATGTGGCATACTCCTCCTTTTTCTGCCAATAGAAAATCCAGTGCTTGTCTGTTTTGCCAAGCCATTTCACTCGTTGCTGCAAGCTGCCTTCCTAGAGACCCTAAAGCATCATGTGTGTAGTTTATGAATCTTTGCTGGTTATAGTAGATGTAGTTTATCCAGTCAGTATTGACATTTATTCCAGCTGAAGGAAGAAAGAAAGATGCAAATCCCATTGCTACGGAATTTATAGCCTTGTATTCACTGGGTATACCTCTAGGAATTCCCAAACCGTCTAAGCGTCTGTCCTCCTTGTATTCCCTCCGAGATCTCATAACTTTAGATTGTTCTTGGACTTCCAAGTCCTTTGTTGGGATGACAATAATAGGCTGGATTGCCTGCACCCGAGCACATCTCCCATTCCATCCTATCTGCAGGGTGTTCAGTAGATGTTCTCCATCACAGAGCCAATATTGATCTGCTACAGCTTGAGTGGCATAGTGGTATGGGCAAACGCTAGGAGGAATTCCAGCTTTTTTCCCCTTCTTTAGGATTGCTGATATTTTCGCTGTCTTTCCTATTTTTGAAGGCACACATTCTCCATCATTTGTGCTCATTCCTAGTATGGATAGATTCGAAAGATCCCATATACTTTCACAAAGTTCTTTGTCTAGTACACCCACTTCGACAGTTCCCACTTTTTCAAAGCATTCAAATTTTCCCACAAGTGTTAACTCTGTTCCAGGGGATATTGTCTTTAATTTCCTATCTATTCGTACATCTAGAGCATCACATTTGGCTCCCACCGTCTTCATAAGTGTCTCCGCGTGCTCTACTCTTCTGTCCTTCTTTATAGTGTTGTCATAGTATTCTCTGGATCCAAGGAACTGCAAGCACTCTGCTTCGCAGAGTGGGGCAAAGGCAATTGCTTGAAATGGCTTTATCCCCAAACGTGTTCCTGCAACATCAGAGCCCTTCACGCTCTTCAGCCAGTCTGCTTTTAGCTCCCCACAGTTTTTCCAATTGAATTTGGTATTCATGATTATTAACGAGCTTTCTTTTGCTTTGGAGCATATATAACAGTCTTTTTTGCTATGAGTCTCTCCAGTGTATTTCATCCACTGATACCAGAGGTTCCTTCTTGCTTGTATCATCAGTGGATCTTGAATTGAGTCCTGTGTTGACCTTGTTTCATTCTCATTTATTTCCTCTCCATCTCTTCGACTTTCTTCATCGCCTCCAACTCCTTTCTTATCCATTCAAAATCCTTTTCTTTCTCCTTCTCACTCCTCTGCCCATTTCATCACCTCCATCCTCTCTTTCACTTGTTTCACGTCGCATTCTTTCTCCTCCAGAACTTTCTCCTTCTCTCTCCTCTTTTCCATATCCTCCCTGGTTATCTGTTCATCAATTGTGAGGTTTTTCTCAATAGTGAGTTCTTGTGTTACATCTGACTCCATTGTGGTAGTTTCCATCATCTTCTGAGTTTTAATCTCCATTATCTGAGTTGATCCAATTTCATGTCCAACCATAAACATTGTAGGCTCATTCATGGTGGAAACAATTTCTTCTTGAACTAATGGGGTCACTATCTCATCTTTGTCGACAGGCTCTGGCTCTGTGGTATATTCTTGTTCTATCACTGTAGGTTCAAACTCTAAAGTTGTTTGCACTTGTCTGTTAGTTGTATACGCGGTTACAGATTCTGGCTCTGGCTTAGGACTCGTCAACTCTTCTTGATATTTTTCTGATCGTGTTTTATACGTTGTTAGCTCCATTGACATTTCCACTTCCGGTTAGCTTTGTTGTTGTCTCCAATTCCTCTATTTCCTCAGTAACTGTATCTGTGAGGAATTCTAGTACTGACTACCAAAGCGTTGTTTAATCCTTAACTTTTGAGTTGTTAAGTTTCACCGTCTTATCTACAAATTCTTTGCCATTGTCTGATGAAATTCGATCAGGAATTCCCCAGCGTGATATCACCTCACGGCATAAAAATTTAGCAACTGACTGGGCATCTTTTCTTTTGGTTGGGCATGCTTCTACCCATCTGCTAAATCTATCGACAACAACCAACATATATCTTTTGCCTCCTTCAGGGCGAATCATATCCATGTAGTCGAGGACTAGTTCTTTCATTGGCCCATTTGGTGTTGGGATATGTCCTGGAGGAGTTAATACTCCTCTTCTAATATTGTTTTTCAAACAGATTGTGCATCTACCTATGACATGGTCAATTTGTTCTAATAGGTATGGTGCCCAAAATCCGTATTCTTTTGTAATTCTCCTTCTCACTTCCCCCCTCGCTACATGGGCAAGCCCATGAGCGTCATGTATCAACAGTCCTAGCTAGTTAGGAGGTGCTACTATCAAACTCTCATTGTTCCTCCAGAGGCCTGTAGCATCCTGACTCGCTCCTCTGACAAGCCACAAGTTCTTATCTAGTGTACTTGCTTCCTCTTGCAACATGGTCAAGTCTTTGGGAGTAATTGTCTCTTTTAACTCCACTTCGTGTGTCACCAAAAGAACTGCACCTGGTCTGTCTGCTCCAGTTGGCTGGGGGATGCTCAAAAATTGTTCCGTTCCCTCCTGATGTGGTATCTGAAGTTTTCAGGTGATGGGAATTCTCAAGTCTTGGTTCTGCCATCCTGGTAGATTGGTGATGGGCTGTTTCCTTACCCCATCTCAGTCGTGCTCCTGAGCGGAGTCAGTTAAAAGTGAATCAAAATATGTTTAGCTAAGTTTCGCAAAGTATCCTCCTTCTATGTCTCAAGATGAGCAACATATAGCTTACTTATAAAAGTTAGATTTAACTTCGAAACACTCACTATCGCAAAGTTCTGAATGGCAACACTTGTTACTCCTCAAATGATTCGTCAGAGCTATTGTAGCTAACTATCGTAAACTATTTCAGTGCTGCTAGCAATCGTCGCCTTTTCCAAGTTGGAACTTTGTCGCCACAACAGTGTCCAGTGTGCTATGGATTGTCCAAAATAAACTACACATTCCTGGCAATATTGCAACTTTTTCTGAGAGGCTTTGTGTCCTTTTTCATCATCTTGTTCTGCTTGTGGAAGAACTCCACATTGATGTCTCCACAGACAGGCAGTGGCTGGGGGAACTCAAAGTACATATGCTTGTCCCCTCGCCTTGTGTGCACTGTGTTGGACGTATGGATCTTGATTTTTAGTTGATAAACCACAAACTGCGGATCCCAATGCCAATTCCCTTTCTTGAAGGCCTGAGGAATCGGGTCACTCCTGTTTTTAACAGTACTGTCCCTGCAGGTGCCTCCTAAGCATGGGGAGCGTCTCAAACACCATTTTGTGGAAGAGCAGAGCGATGGGCTTGTATTCTAGCTGGTTCTTCAGAAAGTAGCTGTAGTAGTAGACATAGCGTCGCTGGCTTGGGATTGTGACTCCCTTCTTGTCTCTTGTCCGCACTTCCCCGTAGAAGTCGAGTGCTTCCTATGCCTCCAGGAACTTCCCTCGGTGGAGGAGATAAGTGCAGATCATGACGCCGGTGAGGCCCTTCCCTGCCTTGCAGTGGATGGCCGCCACATGATGGTCATCCTCACTTAGCCACTGGTCCAGGTCTTCACAGAATGGCTTGATTAGCTCCAGCTGAGGCTGGTTGTGGTCTTCAAAGGGGTACTGTGCAACTCTGCAGTTAAACTTTGCGGTGTCGTAATGTCGCTCAGTGCAAAGATTATATATCTTATAATGGTTTTTGTGTTTTGAATCCAGAAACCGTACTACATTGTCTATGTTGTTTCTGTAGACACTCTCAAGTCTTTCTGCAGGAAAGCCCATAGCAATTATATTCGGATAAATATAGGTCAAGTCCAAGTCAAACCCATCTTCCTGGTATCTCCTTTTGTTTCGGCTGACAATTTCCTTTATTATTGCAGCCATATCTGTGACAGGAGTCCTTAAGGTATTGAGCTTAAGAGAGAGTATTGTTGTCTTTGTACGAAACGCTGCCAATATGTTTCTCCCTCGCAATCCCGTTGGTGTCACCACTAGCTAATGCTAGCTAGCTCTCTTTGTGGTTGTCTGGGATCTCAGGGTCAGACGACTGGGTGATGGAGGTCATGATAGGTGTCGTCTTAACTTTATTGGAGTGTATAGCGTCTCTATGTCTTCAAAATATACTTAGTATAAAATCTGTGTAAAAGTTTTGTTTCTATCTAGCTATGTGTTTTTTCTTTGGCTGGTTTGCCTGTTACAGCTGAGAACTCAATCTACAGTTGAAATAAGATTGCAGGTTTAAGAGGACATTCAGTCTCTTCCTTTCTCGGTTGCAGACTTCTCTGTAGTTATAACTTTTTTTTTTTTTTTTTTTTTTTTTTTGGATCCTTCTTTGTCTGTTTAGACACTACCAGCTGACACCCCCCTTTCAGATTCTCTGGGCACCCCTAAAACCCCCGTTCCGGGCCCCTGTTCGGGTTCACCGGTCCCTGTGATTGTTGTTGCTGTGGCCATTGCATTCGTCCCTGGGATGTATTCATTGGAGTTGGGTATTGTCCCTTGTAGGCTTCTTCGCCGTAATCACGGGCTCTTTTCCAACATGTCCGGATCAGATGTCCTTTTTTCCCGCAATAGTGACACAGTCTTACTACTTGCTGGGGTTCTGGATTGTAACCTCCTTGTCCAGTATGTCCTTGACCCCCCTTTCTCCATTTCTGAGGTTGTGGGTATGGAGGCTGAGGAGCAGCCTGTATTACTGGTGTCAATTGAGGTTGTGTCTGTGGTTGAGGCAGGTTTTGCAGAACCGCAGCCTGTGGTCTTTTCTTATTCTGTTTTCTCTTGCTCAACTGCACCTGATTAAGTTTTCTGAGCGTCTCTTGGTCTTGCTCTTTCAAAGTTTGTTCTTCTTTGCAATGTAACTCCACCTGATGGGCTACGTGGTCTATGTAGATAACAATCGTGGTTTTAGCTTCTCCTGTCTTGAGTATTTGTTTATCTTCATCTTCCATGAGGTATCTTCCTTCTGGGTTGAGGATTGGTAGTTGTGGATAGCTGCTGGTGGGCGTATCCCTTTCCTCATATGGTGGTGGAGCCACAGTTGGGGATTTGTGTGAGAAAGGAGTATTCGTCTCCTTCACTAATCTCCTGGTTTCCTCTTCCAGGCTCTTATCCACTGCTTTATCTCTTATTCCTTTTACCAATGGGTTGCTCTTTTCAACCTTTTGCACTGGAGTAGACGTCTTAGCTGAAGCCGCACCCATAATTGTTGTTCCTTCAACCGTTGACTTAGCTGAAGACACTTTTCCAGTAGGCACTTCCTTTGTTTACAGTTCAACTTCTTGGCTGAATGGTTGGTTACTTATTTTGTTGATTCTATATTAATGTCTTTAATCGACACATTCAGTCACCATACCAGTGTGAAACGTTCTTGCTCTGGCTATCTTCCTATCCAGGAGCTTACTTTCTAATCTCAACCCTAGTCTTCAGCACTTTGGCGGCGGGACAATTAAGCACTCCCTTGAGGGGACTCCACTGACCCAAGTAACTCAGGTTTGTGGAGGTGCGCCCGAGACAACCGCTCTAACCACCTCCGTGCCAAAAATAACAAATTAAAATAAAAAAGGTTCAGCAAAGACACCGAGATGCCTTTGTTGCTATGCCTGTCAGCAAGTCAGTTCCACACCCCACAATCATACACCTTTCAGACTCAGACGTCCCTTACAAGGATGTTTGTCCTGTTAATGCTAGCCAAATCAATCCTCCTGTAAATACTAAACAAACCACCAACCACGCTACAATTAGAATATTCAGTTTAAATTGTGATATGATTATATCGCAGTCATGCAAAAGCTTTATATCATTTCACAGGTGATGCACACATAGTATTGTTCAAGTCGAAGCATGTAAAAATTAGAAACAGATTAGATTGCTTGTATTATACATGTTCCATCAATGTCAGCATGATTATTCTATGCACTATAATTCACTACCATTATCTGTTAATGGAAGTGACTGATCAATAAGAGAGAGAGAGAGAGAGGATCGCCTTATCTTAATTAAGCAACTAGCCAAACAATCACTCAATGGTTATATTATTTTCACAATTAATAAATTTATTCATTGATTCATTACAAATCAATCACAAATAATCAATCACTAATTCAATTCAATTAACCAATCCTTGGTCACAATTAACAATGGTCAGTTATCTCCAATGGAGCAGCCAATTAACCAATTTAACCATATAATCAATTAACCATACAATCAAACAACTGATTGATCAATTAACCAATTACCCTAGTACCCAATTAACAAATCGACCACTCAATCAAATCAATCATCCAATTAAATCATCAATCAATCAACCAATTAATCAAATCAGCAATTAATCAACCAATCAATAATCAAATTAATCAAATCAGTAGTCAATTAATAATCAATCAATCAAATCAGTAACTAATCAATAATCAATTAATCAAATCAATCAAATCAGTAATCAATTAATAATCAATTAATCAAATCAGTAATCAACTAATAATCAATTAACCTTTTAACAGATCCCCAAATTAACCAACTAATCACCTAACCAATTAACCAAGAATCAATCGATCAATTAATCAGACAATCAAATGGTCAATCCACAAGTCTATATAGCGAACTTCAAACATCAACCAAATAATAGCAGTCTTACTTTGACGTAGGCTATATGAGACGAGCTGTTCTGATGTCTCTCACAAATTGGTCTTTTTACTGCTATCTGGCGCTCTCTCTCTCAGGACCTCTGTCCCTCTCCTGTTTTGCTCGAAACAAAGCATTAATTTGATTAGTTCTCTTAAAATAATTAATCATTCAACACAAAACATACAGAAGATACTAGACTAAAATAAGATCAGAGATAAGAAAAATAAACTTCATAAAATGGAACGTTACTTTTTCCCAAAGTTTAAACAGTTTCCAACATCTCAACGCGCACTTGAAATGTTGGGAACAGGCCCATAAAAACACATCGTATATTTCATTGACATGTACCGCCTGGCACCAAGAGCCACGTAAGCATGTCCATATAGGGCGTATAGTATCGGCTATACTCTACAGCATTAAGGCCGCACCCAACCGACCAATAAATTTACACTTATTTTTAACGAACAATGAATTTACACTTATTTTCAATGAACAATAAATTTACACTTTTTACAATATGCATATTCTATAGAGAAAGAACAGAGAGAAAGAGGGAATCTCAGAGAGGCACTATATGGTTTATGCTTCGTTTTCTGATCAGAAGCCGCTCAACCTCAAATCAGTCAGACGAACAAAAGGCCCTCGTGCGTTTGCGCGCTCGAAGTTCCCCGTCCGCTGAGACAAGAGGTCGAATTGCAACAGCCAGATCCCCGCACTCACGGAATAGAAATCCCCAATGAGAAAGAGAGAGAGAGAGAAAGAACAGAGAGGGAAGATCTTTTTAGATGAGATTTTTACAGCTTGCACTGTGCACACCCAATCATATTGTTCAATTCAAATTTCTCTCTCTCAAATTTAAGAACAAGGGTAAGATACTAATTTTATTTCGTACGTTCTCTGGAAGAAATTAGCTCAGATAGCCCAGAGCAGGGGACCCGCCCCTGTCAGGGATCTGTAACTTTTCAAGCAGGCATCCATTCTATTTTTAGAACAAGTGAGCAGAAAGGGAGCAGGGGAGACAGCAGTGTTAAAAGCTGTGCGCCTCCGCTCCAAGATGCAACTCAACCTGTTACCACAAAACTCAAATGTAGCCTGAAATCTAACTCTATTTATCTGCAGATACTTAAAAACTTAATAATAGCACTACTATATCCAATGTAGCCTATACCTCAAACTCGTAACAAATATATACAATTCGGATGTAGTCAACCTCAGACGAAATACTATCAGCGTCCCATATAGCACCCATCGAGTCACTACTCCTATTAGTGTCTTCCTAAATGTAAGTGATCACGACAACCAGCTGATCAGACCAGTTTCGGAATGTTAAGTGACGTAACTCCAAATGATTCAAACTAATTACCGAATTTTTAGGGTTACATTGAAGAGTCGAATCT
Source organism: Argentina silus (assembly GCF_951799395.1). Taxonomy (NCBI): domain Eukaryota; kingdom Metazoa; phylum Chordata; class Actinopteri; order Argentiniformes; family Argentinidae; genus Argentina; species Argentina silus. The sequence goes on from NC_139666.1 coordinate 22,435,033, forward strand.
CCAATAGTTAGGTCAACATATCATTCACAGACACTCTATACTTTGTTTAAATTTAGCAGACATGCAACCACCTTCAATTCATCTACTTGGTTCTTTTTAAATTTTGGTCGATAGCCCACAGTCAACTTGATACTTATCTTTTTGAGGCACACACCCAGCTGGTGGCCTGTTCTTCTGCACGGCTATCGGTTGGCCAAATCCTGTTCGTGACGCCAATTTGTAGTAAATAAACTTAGATGAAGAAAGGAAGCTGCAGAGGTCCGGATGAGTCAGTTTAATCGTCTTTAATTAATCGTAACTTCATCATTACATACCACGGCCAGATGTGGGGGCTCCTGTCCAGTCAATAATGCCCCCCCTTATCTGGTCCAGCCGTTCAGTCTTTTATACAAAACAGCCTGCTTTGTCTTCCAGATTTGGGCATGGAATTCCCAGGTCCATGTTACCCTAAACATTTTCAACCTATACGATGGTGATGTTTACGGTTTTCACCAAATAAGGGTGTGCCTTTTGGTGTGGTTCACAGCTTTAACTAATTAAGGCTACCCCCACCACTATCTCTTCTTTGCCATCCCCCCAACCTACAGAGGTCAACTGCATGCTGCAACATTCCAAGGGCCTAACCCACTAGGCCCTTCTTCTGGTCAGAGCAAAATATACTACATGTGCAACAGAACAGTTCGAAATCTCGTTACATTTGCATCGTCATGAACATGACTTATATCAGGCTAGCTCATTTTTTCTTTGTTCATTTTAAGTGTAGAAACAATATTTCGTTTGTGACCATTTTTTTCTGCCGTTTTGACAACAGGCTCATGACTAAAGAACACACGGCTGTCTGCTGATTGACGCTTGACTGTAGATTTTCGCTTTGTGTCAAAAGAACTCCCTAACGCACACTTTTTCAAAGTAGGTGAATTCATCAGATCTGTTTGAAACAGTGCATTTTATCCATGCACGACGACTGCTTAGATACTCGCAGCACAGTTGCCCCATATAAATTGCCCATGAGCGCGGAGCTTGTCTTTGTCACTGTCGCAACTTTGCTCCATCAGCGGGAGAAGCCGTTTCGACGCCCCTGTTAGCACATGTTTCTCTAATTCCTTTGTTTCAGGCAAGCCACTGTGACGTCAGACGCCTTTACGCATACAGCTTTGCGATGCTTAGACAGTAATAACATAATTCATGTTTACATTTCTTTAATTTTCGACGCATTGTCGTTATTCGTGACGCATCAATGACCAATTGATTATATGGCAATGCAATGAAAAAAGCGTGTGGAAAACAGTGTTAATGACAGATTTGAGAAGCACATTTCTTCAATGTTGGCCGCATGGCATTCCTGTGCAGGTGACAATGGTAATTTTTCAAAACGACAAGGATATTTAAACACATGATTATTTGTTTGCTGTGCTCTATGGCCTCTGCTACAGACCTCATCGAAATGACACTTAGATATCTTAGGGTGTACATATCAAGTCTTCCCAAATGGTCTAGCGGATAGGCATCTGCCTTGTAACGCAGGGCGGCCCGGGTTCGATTCCCGTCATGGCAAATGATTTTTGTAGAAAAATAAAATGAGTCCCAACGTGTGCAACAGAACAGTTCGAAATCTCGTTGCATTTGCATCGTCATGAACATGACTTATATCAGGCTAGCTCATTTTTTCTTTGTTCATTTTAAGTGTAGAAACAATATTTCGTTTGTGACCATTTTTTTCTGCCGTTTTGACAACAGGCTCATGACTAAAGAACACACGGCTGTCTGCTGATTGACGCTTGACTGTAGATTTTCGCTTTGTGTCAAAAGAACTCCCTAACGCACACTTTTTCAAAGTAGGTGAATTCATCAGATCTGTTTGAAACAGTGCATTTTATCCATGCACGACTGCTTAGATACTCGCAGCACAGTTGCCCCATATAAATTGCCCATGAGCGCGGAGCTTGTCTTTGTCACTGTAGCAACTTTGCTCCATCAGCGGGAGAAGCCGCTTCGACGCCCCTGTAAGCACATGTTTCTCTAATTCCTTTGTTTCAGGCAAGCCACTGTGACGTCAGACGCCTTTACGCATACAGCTTTGCGATGCTTAGACAGTAATAACATAATTCATGTTTACATTTCTTTAATTTTCGACGCATTGTCGTTATTCGTGACGCATCAATGACCAATTGATTATATGGCAATGCAATGAAAAAAGCGTGTGGAAAACAGTGTTAACGACAGATTTGAGAAGCACATTTCTTCAATGTTGGCCGCATGGCATTCCTGTGCAGGTGACAATGGTAATTTTTCAAAACGACAAGGATATTTAAACACATGATTATTTGTTTGCTGTGCTCTATGGCCTCTGCTACAGACCTCATCGAAATGACACTTAGATATCTTAGGGTGTACATATCAAGTCTTCCCAAATGGTCTAGCGGATAGGAATCTGCCTTGTAACGCAGGGTGGCCCGGGTTCGATTCCCGTCATGGCATATGATTTTTGTAGAAAAATAAAATGAGTCCCAACGTGTGCAACAGAACAGTTCGAAATCTCGTTACATTTGCATCGTCATGAACATGACTTATATCAGGCTAGCTCATTTTTTCTTTGTTCATTTTAAGTGTAGAAACAATATTTCGTTTGTGACCATTTTTTTCTGCCGTTTTGACAACAGGCTCATGACTAAAGAACACACGGCTGTCTGCTGATTGACGCTTGACCGTAGATTTTCGCTTTGTGTCAAAAGAACTCCGTAACGCACACTTTTTCAAAGTAGGTGAATTCATCAGATCTGTTTGAAACATTGCATTTTATCCATGCACGACGACTGCTTAGATACTCGCAACACAGTTTCCCCATATAAATTGCCCATGAGCGCGGAGCTTGTCTTTGTCACTGTAGCAACTTTGCTCCATCAGCGGGAGAAGCCGGTTCGACGCCCCTGTAAGCACATGTTTCTCTAATTCCTTTGTTTCAGGCAAGCCACTGTGACGTCAGACGCCTTTACGCATACAGCTTTGCGATGCTTAGACAGTAATAACATAATTCATGTTTACATTTCTTTAATTTTCGACGCATTGTCGTTATTCGTGACGCATCAATGACCAATTGATTATATGGCAATGCAATGAAAAAAGCGTGTGGAAAACAGTGTTAATGACAGATTTGAGAAGCACATTTCTTCAATGTTGGCCGCATGGCATTCCTGTGCAGGTGACAATGGTAATTTTTCAAAACGACATGATTATTTGTTTGCTGTGCTCTATGGCCTCTGCTACATACCTCATCGAAATGACACTTAGATATCTTAGGGTGTACATATCAAGTCTTCCCAAATGGTCTAGCGGATAGGAATCTGCCTTGTAACGCAGGGCGGCCCGGGTTCGATTCCCGTCATGGCAAATGATTTTTGTAGAAAAATAAAATGAGTCCCAACGTGTGCAACAGAACAGTTCGAAATCTCGTTACATTTGCATCGTCATGAACATGACTTATATCAGGCTAGCTCATTTTTTCTTTGTTCATTTTAAGTGTAGAAACAATATTTCGTTTGTGACCATTTTTTTCTGCCGTTTTGACAACAGGCTCATGACTAAAGAACACACGGCTGTCTGCTGATTGACGCTTGACCGTAGATTTTCGCTTTGTGTCAAAAGAACTCCGTAACGCACACTTTTTCAAAGTAGGTGAATTCATCAGATCTGTTTGAAACATTGCATTTTATCCATGCACGACGACTGCTTAGATACTCGCAACACAGTTTCCCCATATAAATTGCCCATGAGCGCGGAGCTTGTCTTTGTCACTGTAGCAACTTTGCTCCATCAGCGGGAGAAGCCGGTTCGACGCCCCTGTAAGCACATGTTTCTCTAATTCCTTTGTTTCAGGCAAGCCACTGTGACGTCAGACGCCTTTACGCATACAGCTTTGCGATGCTTAGACAGTAATAACATAATTCATGTTTACATTTCTTTAATTTTCGACGCATTGTCGTTATTCGTGACGCATCAATGACCAATTGATTATATGGCAATGCAATGAAAAAAGCGTGTGGAAAACAGTGTTAATGACAGATTTGAGAAGCACATTTCTTCAATGTTGGCCGCATGGCATTCCTGTGCAGGTGACAATGGTAATTTTTCAAAACGACATGATTATTTGTTTGCTGTGCTCTATGGCCTCTGCTACATACCTCATCGAAATGACACTTAGATATCTTAGGGTGTACATATCAAGTCTTCCCAAATGGTCTAGCGGATAGGAATCTGCCTTGTAACGCAGGGCGGCCCGGGTTCGATTCCCGTCATGGCAAATGATTTTTGTAGAAAAATAAAATGAGTCCCAACGTGTGCAACAGAACAGTTCGAAATCTCGTTACATTTGCATCGTCATGAACATGACTTATATCAGGCTAGCTCATTTTTTCTTTGTTCATTTTAAGTGTAGAAACAATATTTCGTTTGTGACCATTTTTTTCTGCCGTTTTGACAACAGGCTCATGACTAAAGAACACACGGCTGTCTGCTGATTGGCGCTTGACTGTAGATTTTCGCTTTGTGTCAAAAGGACTCCCTAACGCACACTTTTTCAAAGGAGGTGAATTCATCAGATCTGTTTGAAACATTGCATTTTATCCATGCACGACGACTGCTTAGATACTCGCAGCACAGTTGCCCCATATAAATTGCCCATGAGCGCGGAGCTTGTCTTTGTCACTGTAGCAACTTTGCTCCATCAGCGGGAGAATCCGGTTCGACGCCCCTGTAAGCACGTTTGTCTAATTCCTTTGTTTCAGGCAAGCCACTGTGACGTCAGACGCCTTTACGCATACAGCTTTGCGATGCTTAGACAGTAATAACATAATTCATGTTTACATTTCTTTAATTTTCGACGCATTGTCGTTATTCGTGACGCATCAATGACCAATTGATTATATGGCAATGCAATGAAAAAAGCGTGTGGAAAACAGTGTTAATGACAGATTTGAGAAGCACATTTCTTCAATGTTGGCCGCATGGCATTCCTGTGCAGGTGACAATGGTAATTTTTCAAAACGACAAGGATATTTAAACACATGATTATTTGTTTGCTGTGCTCTATGGCCTCTGCTACAGACCTCATCGAAATGACACTTAGATATCTTAGGGTGTACATATCAAGTCTTCCCAAATGGTCTAGCGGATAGGCATCTGCCTTGTAACGCAGGGCGGCCCGGGTTCGATTCCCGTCATGGCAAATGATTTTTGTAGAAAAATAAAATGAGTTCCAACGTGTGCAACAGAACAGTTCGAAATCTCGTTACATTTGCATCGTCATGAACATGACTTATATCAGGCTAGCTCATTTTTTCTTTGTTCATTTTAAGTGTAGAAACAATATTTCGTTTGTGACCATTTTTTTCTGCCGTTTTGACAACAGGCTCATGACTAAAGAACACACGGCTGTCTGCTGATTCTCGCTTGACTGTAGATTTTCGCTTTGTGTCAAAAGGACTCCCTAACGCACACTTTTTCAAAGTAGGTGAATTCATCAGATCTGTTTGAAACATTGCATTTTATCCATGCACGACGACTGCTTAGATACTCGCAGCACAGTTGCCCCATATAAATTGCCCATGAGCGCGGAGCTTGTCTTTGTCACTGTAGCAACTTTGCTCCATCAGCGGGAGAATCCGGTTCGACGCCCCTGTAAGCACGTTTCTCTAATTCCTTTGTTTCAGGCAAGCCACTGTGACGTCAGACGCCTTTACGCATACAGCTTTGCGATGCTTAGACAGTAATAACATAATTCATGTTTACATTTCTTTAATTTTCGACGCATTGTCGTTATTCGTGACGCATCAATGACCAATTGATTATATTGCAATGCAATGAAAAAAGCGTGTGGAAAACAGTGTTAATGACAGATTTGAGAAGCACATTTCTTCAATGTTGGCCGCATGGCATTCCTGTGCAGGTGACAATAGTAATTTTTCAAAACGACAAGGATATTTAAACACATGATTATTTGTTTGCTGTGCTCTATGGCCTCTGCTACAGACCTCATCGAAATGACACTTAGATATCTTAGGGTGTACATATCAAGTCTTCCCAAATGGTCTAGCGGATAGGAATCTGCCTTGTCACGCAGGGCGGCCCGGGTTCGATTCCCGTCATGGCAAAGGATTTTTGTAGAAAAATAAAATGAGTCCCAACGTGTGCAACAGAACAGTTCGAAATCTCGTTACATTTGCATCGTCATGAACATGACTTATATCAGGCTAGCTAATTTTTTCTTTGTTCATTTTAAGTGTAGAAACAATATTTCGTTTGTGAACATTTTTTTCTGCCGTTTTGACAACAGGCTCATTACTAAAGAACACACGGCTGTCTGCTGATTGACGCTTGACTGTAGATTTTCGCTTTGTGTCAAAAGAACTCCCTAACGCACACTTTTTCAAAGTAGGTGAATTAATCAGATCTGTTTGAAACATTGCATTTTATCCATGCACGACGACTACTTAGATACTCGCAGCACAGTTGCCTCATATAAATTGCCCATGAGCGCGGAGCTTGTCTTTGTCACTGTAGCAACTTTGCTCCATCAGCGGGAGAAGGCGGTTCGACGCCCCTGTAAGCACATGTTTCTCTAATTCCTTTGTTTCAGGCAAGCCACTGTGACGTCAGACGCCTTTACGCATACAGCTTTGCGATGCTTAGACAGTAATAACATAATTCATGTTTACATTTCTTTAATTTTCGACGCATTGTCGTTATTCGTGACGCATCAATGACCAATTGATTATATGGCAATGCAATGAAAAAAGCGTGTGGAAAACAGTGTTAATGACAGATTTGAGAAGCACATTTCTTCAATGTTGGCCGCATGGCATTCCTGTGCAGGTGACAATGGTAATTTTTCAAAACGACAAGGATATTTAAACACATGATAATTTGTTTGCTGTGCTCTATGGCCTCTGCTACAGACCTCATCGAAATGACACTTAGATATCTTAGGGTGTACATATCAAGTCTTCCCAAATGGTCTAGCGGATAGGAATCTGCCTTGTCATGCAGGGCGGCCCGGGTTCGATTCCCGTCATGGCAAAGGATTTTTGTAGAAAAATAAAATGAGTCCCAACGTGTGCAACAGAACAGTTCGAAATCTCGTTACATTTGCATCGTCATGAACATGACTTATATCAGGCTAGCTAATTTTTTCTTTGTTCATTTTAAGTGTAGAAACAATATTTCGTTTGTGAACATTTTTTTCTGCCGTTTTGACAACAGGCTCATTACTAAAGAACACACGGCTGTCTGCTGATTGACGCTTGACTGTAGATTTTCGCTTTGTGTCAAAAGAACTCCCTAACGCACACTTTTTCAAAGTAGGTGAATTCATCAGATCTGTTTGAAACATTGCATTTTATCCATGCACGACGACTACTTAGATACTCGCAGCACAGTTGCCTCATATAAATTGCCCATGAGCGCGGAGCTTGTCTTTGTCACTGTAGCAACTTTGCTCCATCAGCGGGAGAAGGCGGTTCGACGCCCCTGTAAGCACATGTTTCTCTAATTCCTTTGTTTCAGGCAAGCCACTGTGACGTCAGACGCCTTTACGCATACAGCTTTGCGATGCTTAGACAGTAATAACATAATTCATGTTTACATTTCTTTAATTTTCGACGCATTGTCGTTATTCGTGACGCATCAATGACCAATTGATTATATGGCAATGCAATGAAAAAAGCGTGTGGAAAACAGTGTTAATGACAGATTTGAGAAGCACATTTCTTCAATGTTGGCCGCAGGGCATTCCTGTGCAGGTGACAATGGTAATTTTTCAAAACGACAAGGATATTTAAACACATGATTATTTGTTTGCTGTGCTCTATGGCCTCTGCTACAGACCTCATCGAAATGACACTTAGATATCTTAGGGTGTACATATCAAGTCTTCCCAAATGGTCTAGCGGATAGGAATCTGCCTTGTCACGCAGGGGTGGCCCGGGTTCGATTCCCGTCATGGCAAAGGATTTTTGTAGAAAAATAAAATGAGTCCCAACCGTGTGCAACAGAACAGTTCGAAATCTCGTTACATTTGCATCGTCATGAACATGACTTATATCAGGCTAGCTAATTTTTTCTTTGTTCATTTTAAGTGTAGAAACAATATTTCGTTTGTGAACATTTTTTTCTGCCGTTTTGACAACAGGCTCATTACTAAAGAACACACGGCTGTCTGCTGATTGACGCTTGACTGTAGATTTTCGCTTTGTGTCAAAAGAACTCCCGAACGCACACTTTTTCAAAGTAGGTGAATTCATCAGATCTGTTTGAAACATTGCATTTTATCCATGCACGACGACTACTTAGATACTCGCAGCACAGTTACCTCATATAAATTGCCCATGAGCGCGGAGCTTGTCTTTGTCACTGTAGCAACTTTGCTCCATCAGCGGGAGAAGGCGGTTCGACGCCCCTGTAAGCACATGTTTCTCTAATTCCTTTGTTTCAGGCAAGCCACTGTGACGTCAGACGCCTTTACGCATACAGCTTTGCGATGCTTAGACAGTAATAACATAATTCATGTTTACATTTCTTTAATTTTCGACGCATTGTCGTTATTCGTGACGCATCAATGACCAATTGATTATATGGCAATGCAATGAAAAAAGCGTGTGGAAAACAGTGTTAATTACAGATTTGAGAAGCACATTTCTTCAATGTTGGCCGCAGGGCATTCCTGTGCAGGTGACAATGGTAATTTTTCAAAACGACAAGGATATTTAAACACATGATTATTTGTTTGCTGTGCTCTATGGCCTCTGCTACAGACCTCATCGAAATGACACTTAGATATCTTAGGGTGTACATATCAAGTCTTCCCAAATGGTCTAGCGGATAGGAATCTGCCTTGTCACGCAGGGGTGGCCCGGGTTCGATTCCCGTCATGGCAAAGGATTTTTGTAGAAAAATAAAATGAGTCCCAACCGTGTGCAACAGAACAGTTCGAAATCTCGTTACATTTGCATCGTCATGAACATGACTTATATCAGGCTAGCTAATTTTTTCTTTGTTCATTTTAAGTGTAGAAACAATATTTCGTTTGTGAACATTTTTTTCTGCCGTTTTGACAACAGGTTCATTACTAAACAACACACGGCTGTCTGCTGATTGACGCTTGACTGTAGATTTTCGCTTTGTGTCAAAAGAACTCCCTAACGCACACTTTTTCAAAGTAGGTGAATTCATCAGATCTGTTTGAAACATTGCATTTTATCCATGCACGACGACTACTTCGATACTCGCAGCACAGTTGCCTCATATAAATTGCCCATGAGCGCGGAGCTTGTCTTTGTCACTGTAGCAACTTTGCTCCATCAGCGGGAGAAGGCGGTTCGACGCCCATGTAAGCACATGTTTCTCTAATTCCTTTGTTTCAGGCAAGCCACTGTGACGTCAGACGCCTTTACGCATACAGCTTTGCGATGCTTAGACAGTAATAACATAATTCATGTTTACATTTCTTTAATTTTCGACGCATTGTCGTTATTCGTGACGCATCAATGACCAATTGATTATATGGCAATGCAATGAAAAAAGCGTGTGGAAAACAGTGTTAATGACAGATTTGAGAAGCACATTTTTTCAATGTTGGCCGCAGGGCATTCCTGTGCAGGTGACAATGGTAATTTTTCAAAACGACAAGGATATTTAAACACATGATTATTTGTTTGCTGTGCTCTATGGCCTCTGCTACAGACCTCATCGAAATGACACTTAGATATCTTAGGGTGTACATATCAAGTCTTCCCAAATGGTCTAGCGGATAGGAATCTGCCTTGTCACGCAGGGCGGCCCGGGTTCGATTCCCGTCATGGCAAAGGATTTTTGTAGAAAAATAAAATGAGTCCCAACGTGTGCAACAGAACAGTTCGAAATCTCGTTACATTTGCATCGTCATGAACATGACTTATATCAGGCTAGCTAATTTTTTCTTTGTTCATTTTAAGTGTAGAAACAATATTTCGTTTGTGAACATTTTTTTCTGCCGTTTTGACAACAGGCTCATTACTAAAGAACACACGGCTGTCTGCTGATTGACGCTTGACTGTAGATTTTCGCTTTGTGTCAAAAGAACTCCCTAACGCACACTTTTTCAAAGTAGGTGAATTCATCAGATCTGTTTGAAACATTGCATTTTATCCATGCACGACGACTACTTAGATACTCGCTGCACAGTTGCCTCATATAAATTGCCCATGAGCGCGGAGCTTGTCTTTGTCACTGTAGCAACTTTGCTCCATCAGCGGGAGAAGGCGGTTCGACGCCCCTGTAAGCACATGTTTCTCTAATTCCTTTGTTTCAGGCAAGCCACTGTGACGTCAGACGCCTTTACGCATACAGCTTTGCGATGCTTAGACAGTAATAACATAATTCATGTTTACATTTCTTTAATTTTCGACGCATTGTCGTTATTCGTGACGCATCAATGACCAATTGATTATATGGCAATGCAATGAAAAAAGCGTGTGGAAAACAGTGTTAATGACAGATTTGAGAAGCACATTTTTTCAATGTTGGCCGCAGGGCATTCCTGTGCAGGTGACAATGGTAATTTTTCAAAACGACAAGGATATTTAAACACATGATTATTTGTTTGCTGTGCTCTATGGCCTCTGCTACAGACCTCATCGAAATGACACTTAGATATCTTAGGGTGTACATATCAAGTCTTCCCAAATGGTCTAGCGGATAGGAATCTGCCTTGTCACGCAGGGGTGGCCCGGGTTCGATTCCCGTCATGGCAAAGGATTTTTGTAGAAAAATAAAATGAGTCCCAACCGTGTGCAACAGAACAGTTCGAAATCTCGTTACATTTGCATCGTCATGAACATGACTTATATCAGGCTAGCTAATTTTTTCTTTGTTCATTTTAAGTGTAGAAACAATATTTCGTTTGTGAACATTTTTTTCTGCCGTTTTGACAACAGGTTCATTACTAAAGAACACACGGCTGTCTGCTGATTGACGCTTGACTGTAGATTTTCGCTTTGTGTCAAAAGAACTCCCTAACGCACACTTTTTCAAAGTAGGTGAATTCATCAGATCTGTTTGAAACATTGCATTTTATCCATGCACGACGACTACTTCGATACTCGCAGCACAGTTGCCTCATATAAATTGCCCATGAGCGCGGAGCTTGTCTTTGTCACTGTAGCAACTTTGCTCCATCAGCGGGAGAAGGCGGTTCGACGCCCATGTAAGCACATGTTTCTCTAATTCCTTTGTTTCAGGCAAGCCACTGTGACGTCAGACGCCTTTACGCATACAGCTTTGCGATGCTTAGACAGTAATAACATAATTCATGTTTACATTTCTTTAATTTTCGACGCATTGTCGTTATTCGTGACGCATCAATGACCAATTGATTATATGGCAATGCAATGAAAAAAGCGTGTGGAAAACAGTGTTAATGACAGATTTGAGAAGCACATTTTTTCAATGTTGGCCGCAGGGCATTCCTGTGCAGGTGACAATGGTAATTTTTCAAAACGACAAGGATATTTAAACACATGATTATTTGTTTGCTGTGCTCTATGGCCTCTGCTACAGACCTCATCGAAATGACACTTAGATATCTTAGGGTGTACATATCAAGTCTTCCCAAATGGTCTAGCGGATAGGAATCTGCCTTGTCACGCAGGGCGGCCCGGGTTCGATTCCCGTCATGGCAAAGGATTTTTGTAGAAAAATAAAATGAGTCCCAACGTGTGCAACAGAACAGTTCGAAATCTCGTTACATTTGCATCGTCATGAACATGACTTATATCAGGCTAGCTAATTTTTTCTTTGTTCATTTTAAGTGTAGAAACAATATTTCGTTTGTGAACATTTTTTTCTGCCGTTTTGACAACAGGCTCATTACTAAAGAACACACGGCTGTCTGCTGATTGACGCTTGACTGTAGATTTTCGCTTTGTGTCAAAAGAACTCCCTAACGCACACTTTTTCAAAGTAGGTGAATTCATCAGATCTGTTTGAAACATTGCATTTTATCCATGCACGACGACTACTTAGATACTCGCAGCACAGTTGCCTCATATAAATTGCCCATGAGCGCGGAGCTTGTCTTTGTCACTGTAGCAACTTTGCTCCATCAGCGGGAGAAGGCGGTTCGACGCCCCTGTAAGCACATGTTTCTCTAATTCCTTTGTTTCAGGCAAGCCACTGTGACGTCAGACGCCTTTACGCATACAGCTTTGCGATGCTTAGACAGTAATAACATAATTCATGTTTACATTTCTTTAATTTTCGACGCATTGTCGTTATTCGTGACGCATCAATGACCAATTGATTATATGGCAATGCAATGAAAAAAGCGTGTGGAAAACAGTGTTAATGACAGATTTGAGAAGCACATTTCTTCAATGTTGGCCGCATGGCATTCCTGTGCAGGTGACAATGGTAATTTTTCAAAACGACAAGGATATTTAAACACATGATTATTTGTTTGCTGTGCTCTATGGCCTCTGCTACAGACCTCATCGAAATGACACTTAGATATCTTAGGGTGTACATATCAAGTCTTCCCAAATGGTCTAGCGGATAGGAATCTGCCTTGTCACGCAGGGCGGCCCGGGTTCGATTCCCGTCATGGCAAAGGATTTTTGTAGAAAAATAAAATGAGTCCCAACGTGTGCAACAGAACAGTTCGAAATCTCGTTACATTTGCATCGTCATGAACATGACTTATATCAGGCTAGCTAATTTTTTCTTTGTTCATTTTAAGTGTAGAAACAATATTTCGTTTGTGAACATTTTTTTCTGCCGTTTTGACAACAGGCTCATTACTAAAGAACACACGGCTGTCTGCTGATTGACGCTTGACTGTAGATTTTCGCTTTGTGTCAAAAGAACTCCCTAACGCACACTTTTTCAAAGTAGGTGAATTCATCAGATCTGTTTGAAACATTGCATTTTATCCATGCACGACGACTACTTAGATACTCGCAGCACAGTTGCCTCATATAAATTGCCCATGAGCGCGGAGCTTGTCTTTGTCACTGTAGCAACTTTGCTCCATCAGCGGGAGAAGGCGGTTCGACGCCCCTGTAAGCACATGTTTCTCTAATTCCTTTGTTTCAGGCAAGCCACTGTGACGTCAGACGCCTTTACGCATACAGCTTTGCGATGCTTAGACAGTAATAACATAATTCATGTTTACATTTCTTTAATTTTCGACGCATTGTCGTTATTCGTGACGCATCAATGACCAATTGATTATATGGCAATGCAATGAAAAAAGCGTGTGGAAAACAGTGTTAATTACAGATTTGAGAAGCACATTTCTTCAATGTTGGCCGCAGGGCATTCCTGTGCAGGTGACAATGGTAATTTTTCAAAACGACAAGGATATTTAAACACATGATTATTTGTTTGCTGTGCTCTATGGCCTCTGCTACAGACCTCATCGAAATGACACTTAGATATCTTAGGGTGTACATATCAAGTCTTCCCAAATGGTCTAGCGGATAGGAATCTGCCTTGTCACGCAGGGGTGGCCCGGGTTCGATTCCCGTCATGGCAAAGGATTTTTGTAGAAAAATAAAATGAGTCCCAACCGTGTGCAACAGAACAGTTCGAAATCTCGTTACATTTGCATCGTCATGAACATGACTTATATCAGGCTAGCTAATTTTTTCTTTGTTCATTTTAAGTGTAGAAACAATATTTCGTTTGTGAACATTTTTTTCTGCCGTTTTGACAACAGGTTCATTACTAAAGAACACACGGCTGTCTGCTGATTGACGCTTGACTGTAGATTTTCGCTTTGTGTCAAAAGAACTCCCTAACGCACACTTTTTCAAAGTAGGTGAATTCATCAGATCTGTTTGAAACATTGCATTTTATCCATGCACGACGACTACTTCGATACTCGCAGCACAGTTGCCTCATATAAATTGCCCATGAGCGCGGAGCTTGTCTTTGTCACTGTAGCAACTTTGCTCCATCAGCGGGAGAAAGCGGTTCGACGCCCATGTAAGCACATGTTTCTCTAATTCCTTTGTTTCAGGCAAGCCACTGTGACGTCAGACGCCTTTACGCATACAGCTTTGCGATGCTTAGACAGTAATAACATAATTCATGTTTACATTTCTTTAATTTTCGACGCATTGTCGTTATTCGTGACGCATCAATGACCAATTGATTATATGGCAATGCAATGAAAAAAGCGTGTGGAAAACAGTGTTAATGACAGATTTGAGAAGCACATTTCTCCAATGTTGGCCGCATGGCATACCTGTGCAGGTGACAATGGTAATTTTTCAAAACGACAAGGATATTTAAACACATGATTATTTGTTTGCTGTGCTCTATGGCCTCTGCTACAGACCTCATCGAAATGACACTTAGATATCTTAGGGTGTACATATCAAGTTTTCCCAAATGGTCTAGCGGATAGGCATCTCCCTTGTAACGCAGGGCGGCCCGGGTTCGATTCCCGTCATGGCAAATGTTTTTTGTAGAAAAATAAAATGAGTCCCAACGTGTGCAACAGAACAGTTCGAAATCTCGTTACATTTGCATCGTCATGAACATGACTTATATCAGGCTAGCTCATTTTTTCTTTGTTCATTTTAAGTGTAGAAACAATATTTCGTTTGTGACCATTTTTTTCTGCCGTTTTGACAACAGGCTCATGACTAAAGAACACACGGCTGTCTGCTGATTGACGCTTGACTGTAGATTTTCGCTTTGTGTCAAAAGAACTCCCTAACGCACACTTTTTCAAAGTAGGTGAATTCATCAGATCTGTTTGAAACATTGCATTTTATCCATGCACGACGACTACTTAGATACTCGCAGCACAGTTGCCTCATATAAATTGCCCATGAGCGCGGAGCTTGTCTTTGTCACTGTAGCAACTTTGCTCCATCAGCGGGAGAAGGCGGTTCGACGCCCCTGTAAGCACATGTTTCTCTAATTCCTTTGTTTCAGGCAAGCCACTGTGACGTCAGACGCCTTTACGCATACAGCTTTGCGATGCTTAGACAGTAATAACATAATTCATGTTTACATTTCTTTAATTTTCGACGCATTGTCGTTATTCGTGACGCATCAATGACCAATTGATTATATGGCAATGCAATGAAAAAAGCGTGTGGAAAACAGTGTTAATGACAGATTTGAGAAGCACATTTCTTCAATGTTGGCCGCATGGCATTCCTGTGCAGGTGACAATGGTAATTTTTCAAAACGACAAGGATATTTAAACACATGATTATTTGTTTGCTGTGCTCTATGGCCTCTGCTACAGACCTCATCGAAATGACACTTAGATATCTTAGGGTGTACATATCAAGTCTTCCCAAATGGTCTAGCGGATAGGAATCTGCCTTGTAACGCAGGGCGGCCCGGGTTCGATTCCCGTCATGGCAAAGGATTTTTGTAGAAAAATAAAATGAGTCCCAACGTGTGCAACAGAACAGTTCGAAATCTCGTTACATTTGCATCGTCATGAACATGACTTATATCAGGCTAGCTCATTTTTTCTTTGTTCATTTTAAGTGTAGAAACAATATTTCGTTTGTGACCATTTTTTTCTGCCGTTTTGACAACAGGCTCATGACTAAAGAACACACGGCTGTCTGCTGATTGACGCTTGACTGTAGATTTTAGCTTTGTGTCAAAAGAACTTCCTAACGCACACTTTTTCAAAGTAGGTGAATTCATCAGATCTGTTTGAAACATTGCATTTTATCCATGCACGACGACTGCTTAGATACTCGCAGCACAGTTGCCCCATATAAATTGCCCATGAGCGCGGAGCTTGTCTTTGTCACTGTAGCAACTTTGCTCCATCAGCGGGAGAAGGCGCTTCGACGCCCCTGTAAGCACATGTTTCTCTGATTCCTTTGTTTCAGGCAAGCCACTGTGACGTCAGACGCCTTTACGCATACAGCTTTGCGATGCTTAGACAGTAATAACATAATTCATGTTTACATTTCTTTAATTTTCGACGCATTGTCGTTATTCGTGACGCATCAATGACCAATTGATTATATGGCAATGCAATGAAAAAAGCGTGTGGAAAACAGTGTTAATGACAGATTTGAGAAGCACATTTCTTCAATGTTGGCCGCAGGGCATTCCTGTGCAGGTGACAATGGTAATTTTTCAAAACGACAAGGATATTTAAACACATGATTATTTGTTTGCTGTGCTCTATGGCCTCTGCTACAGACCTCATCGAAATGACACTTAGATATCTTAGGGTGTACATATCAAGTCTTCCCAAATGGTCTAGCGGATAGGAATCTGCCTTGTCACGCAGGGCGGCCCGGGTTCGATTCCCGTCATGGCAAAGGATTTTTGTAGAAAAATAAAATGAGTCCCAACGTGTGCAACAGAACAGTTCGAAATCTCGTTACATTTGCATCGTCATGAACATGACTTATATCAGGCTAGCTCATTTTTTCTTTGTTCATTTTAAGTGTAGAAACAATATTTCGTTTGTGAACATTTTTTTCTGCCGTTTTGACAACAGGCTCATTACTAAAGAACACACGGCTGTCTGCTGATTGACGCTTGACTGTAGATTTTCGCTTTGTGTCAAAAGAACTCCCTAACGCACACTTTTTCAAAGTAGGTGAATTCATCAGATCTGTTTGAAACATTGCATTTTATCCATGCACGACGACTACTTAGATACTCGCAGCACAGTTACCTCATATAAATTGCCCATGAGCGCGGAGCTTGTCTTTGTCACTGTAGCAACTTTGCTCCATCAGCGGGAGAAGGCGGTTCGACGCCCCTGTAAGCACATGTTTCTCTAATTCCTTTGTTTCAGGCAAGCCACTGTGACGTCAGACGCCTTTACGCATACAGCTTTGCGATGCTTAGACAGTAATAACATAATTCATGTTTACATTTCTTTAATTTTCGACGCATTGTCGTTATTCGTGACGCATCAATGACCAATTGATTATATGGCAATGCAATGAAAAAAGCGTGTGGAAAACAGTGTTAATGACAGATTTGAGAAGCACATTTCTTCAATGTTGGCCGCAGGGCATTCCTGTGCAGGTGACAATGGTAATTTTTCAAAACGACAAGGATATTTAAACACATGATTATTTGTTTGCTGTGCTCTATGGCCTCTGCTACAGACCTCATCGAAATGACACTTAGATATATTAGGGTGTACATATCAAGTCTTCCCAAATGGTCTAGCGGATAGGAATCTGCCTTGTCACGCAGGGCGGCCCGGGTTCGATTCCCGTAATGGCAAAGGATTTTTGTAGAAAAATAAAATGAGTCCCAACGTGTGCAACAGAACAGTTCGAAATCTCGTTACATTTGCATCGTCATGAACATGACTTATATCAGGCTAGCTAATTTTTTCTTTGTTCATTTTAAGTGTAGAAACAATATTTCGTTTGTGAACATTTTTTTCTGCCGTTTTGACAACAGGCTCATTACTAAAGAACACACGGCTGTCTGCTGATTGACGCTTGACTGTAGATTTTCGCTTTGTGTCAAAAGAACTCCCGAACGCACACTTTTTCAAAGTAGGTGAATTCATCAGATCTGTTTGAAACATTGCATGTTATCCATGCACGACGACTACTTAGATACTCGCAGCACAGTTACCTCATATAAATTGCCCATGAGCGCGGAGCTTGTCTTTGTCACTGTAGCAACTTTGCTCCATCAGCGGGAGAAGGCGGTTCGACGCCCCTGTAAGCACATGTTTCTCTAATTCCTTTGTTTCAGGCAAGCCACTGTGACGTCAGACGCCTTTACGCATACAGCTTTGCGATGCTTAGACAGTAATAACATAATTCATGTTTACATTTCTTTAATTTTCGACGCATTGTCGTTATTCGTGACGCATCAATGACCAATTGATTATATGGCAATGCAATGAAAAAAGCGTGTGGAAAACAGTGTTAATGACAGATTTGAGAAGCACATTTCTTCAATGTTGGCCGCAGGGCATTCCTGTGCAGGTGACAATGGTAATTTTTCAAAACGACAAGGATATTTAAACACATGATTATTTGTTTGCTGTGCTCTATGGCCTCTGCTACAGACCTCATCGAAATGACACTTAGATATCTTAGGGTGTACATATCAAGTCTTCCCAAATGGTCTAGCGGATAGGAATCTGCCTTGTCACGCAGGGCGGCCCGGGTTCGATTCCCGTCATGGCAAAGGATTTTTGTAGAAAAATAAAATGAGTCCCAACGTGTGCAACAGAACAGTTCGAAATCTCGTTACATTTGCATCGTCATGAACATGACTTATATCAGGCTAGCTAATTTTTTCTTTGTTCATTTTAAGTGTAGAAACAATATTTCGTTTGTGACCATTTTTTTCTGCCGTTTTGACAACAGGCTCATGACTAAAGAACACACGGCTGTCTGCTGATTGACGCTTGACTGTAGATTTTCGCTTTGTGTCAAAAGAACTTCCTAACGCACACTTTTTCAAAGTAGGTGAATTCATCAGATCTGTTTGAAACATTGCATTTTATCCATGCACGACGACTGCTTAGATACTCGCAGCACAGTTGCCCCATATAAATTGCCCATGAGCGCGGAGCTTGTCTTTGTCACTGTAGCAACTTTGCTCCATCAGCGGGAGAAGGCGCTTCGACGCCCCTGTAAGCACATGTTTCTCTGATTCCTTTGTTTCAGGCAAGCCACTGTGACGTCAGACGCCTTTACGCATACAGCTTTGCGATGCTTAGACAGTAATAACATAATTCATGTTTACATTTCTTTAATTTTCGACGCATTGTCGTTATTCGTGACGCATCAATGACCAATTGATTATATGGCAATGCAATGAAAAAAGCGTGTGGAAAACAGTGTTAATGACAGATTTGAGAAGCACATTTCTTCAATGTTGGCCGCAGGGCATTCCTGTGCAGGTGACAATGGTAATTTTTCAAAACGACAAGGATATTTAAACACATGATTATTTGTTTGCTGTGCTCTATGGCCTCTGCTACAGACCTCATCGAAATGACACTTAGATATCTTAGGGTGTACATATCAAGTCTTCCCAAATGGTCTAGCGGATAGGAATCTGCCTTGTCATGCAGGGCGGCCCGGGTTCGATTCCCGTCATGGCAAAGGATTTTTGTAGAAAAATAAAATGAGTCCCAACGTGTGCAACAGAACAGTTCGAAATCTCGTTACATTTGCATCGTCATGAACATGACTTATATCAGGCTAGCTAATTTTTTCTTTGTTCATTTTAAGTGTAGAAACAATATTTCGTTTGTGAACATTTTTTTCTGCCGTTTTGACAACAGGCTCATTACTAAAGAACACACGGCTGTCTGCTGATTGACGCTTGACTGTAGATTTTCGCTTTGTGTCAAAAGAACTCCCGAACGCACACTTTTTCAAAGTAGGTGAATTCATCAGATCTGTTTGAAACATTGCATGTTATCCATGCACGACGACTACTTAGATACTCGCAGCACAGTTACCTCATATAAATTGCCCATGAGCGCGGAGCTTGTCTTTGTCACTGTAGCAACTTTGCTCCATCAGCGGGAGAAGGCGGTTCGACGCCCCTGTAAGCACATGTTTCTCTAATTCCTTTGTTTCAGGCAAGCCACTGTGACGTCAGACGCCTTTACGCATACAGCTTTGCGATGCTTAGACAGTAATAACATAATTAATGTTTACATTTCTTTAATTTTCGACGCATTGTCGTTATTCGTGACGCATCAATGACCAATTGATTATATGGCAATGCAATGAAAAAAGCGTGTGGAAAACAGTGTTAATGACAGATTTGAGAAGCACATTTCTTCAATGTTGGCCGCAGGGCATTCCTGTGCAGGTGACAATGGTAATTTTTCAAAACGACAAGGATATTTAAACACATGATTATTTGTTTGCTGTGCTCTATGACCTCTGCTACAGACCTCATCGAAATGACACTTAGATATCTTAGGGTGTACATATCAAGTCTTCCCAAATGGTCTAGCGGATAGGAATCTGCCTTGTCACGCAGGGGTGGCCCGGGTTCGATTCCCGTCATGGCAAAGGATTTTTGTAGAAAAATAAAATGAGTCCCAACCGTGTGCAACAGAACAGTTCGAAATCTCGTTACATTTGCATCGTCATGAACATGACTTATATCAGGCTAGCTAATTTTTTCTTTGTTCATTTTAAGTGTAGAAACAATATTTCGTTTGTGAACATTTTTTTCTGCCGTTTTGACAACAGGCTCATTACTAAAGAACACACGGCTGTCTGCTGATTGACGCTTGACTGTAGATTTTCGCTTTGTGTCAAAAGAACTCCCTAACGCACACTTTTTCAAAGTAGGTGAATTCATCAGATCTGTTTGAAACATTGCATTTTATCCATGCACGACGATTACTTAGATACTCGCAGCACAGTTACCTCATATAAATTGCCCATGAGCGCGGAGCTTGTCTTTGTCACTGTAGCAACTTTGCTCCATCAGCGGGAGAAGGCGGTTCGACGCCCCTGTAAGCACATGTTTCTCTAATTCCTTTGTTTCAGGCAAGCCACTGTGACGTCAGACGCCTTTACGCATACAGCTTTGCGATGCTTAGACAGTAATAACATAATTCATGTTTACATTTCTTTAATTTTCGACGCATTGTCGTTATTCGTGACGCATCAATGACCAATTGATTATATGGCAATGCAATGAAAAAAGCGTGTGGAAAACAGTGTTAATGACAGATTTGAGAAGCACATTTCTTCAATGTTGGCCGCATGGCATTCCTGTGCAGGTGACAATGGTAATTTTTCAAAACGACAAGGATATTTAAACACATGATTATTTGTTTGCTGTGCTCTATGGCCTCTGCTACAGACCTCATCGAAATGACACTTAGATATCTTAGGGTGTACATATCAAGTTTTCCCAAATGGTCTAGCGGATAGGCATCTCCCTTGTAACGCAGGGCGGCCCGGGTTCGATTCCCGTCATGGCAAATGTTTTTTGTAGAAAAATAAAATGAGTCCCAACGTGTGCAACAGAACAGTTCGAAATCTCGTTACATTTGCATCGTCATGAACATGACTTATATCAGGCTAGCTCATTTTTTCTTTGTTCATTTTAAGTGTAGAAACAATATTTCGTTTGTGACCATTTTTTTCTGCCGTTTTGACAACAGGCTCATGACTAAAGAACACACGGCTGTCTGCTGATTGACGCTTGACTGTAGATTTTCGCTTTGTGTCAAAAGAACTCCCTAACGCACACTTTTTCAAAGTAGGTGAATTCATCAGATCTGTTTGAAACATTGCATTTTATCCATGCACGACGACTACTTAGATACTCGCAGCACAGTTGCCTCATATAAATTGCCCATGAGCGCGGAGCTTGTCTTTGTCACTGCAGCAACTTTGCTCCATCAGCGGGAGAAGGCGGTTCGACGCCCCTGTAAGCACATGTTTCTCTAATTCCTTTGTTTCAGGCAAGCCACTGTGACGTCAGACGCCTTTACGCATACAGCTTTGCGATGCTTAGACAGTAATAACATAATTCATGTTTACATTTCTTTAATTTTCGACGCATTGTCGTTATTCGTGACGCATCAATGACCAATTGATTATATGGCAATGCAATGAAAAAAGCGTGTGGAAAACAGTGTTAATGACAGATTTGAGAAGCACATTTCTTCAATGTTGGCCACATGGCATTCCTGTGCAGGTGACAATGGTAATTTTTCAAAACGACAAGGATATTTAAACACATGATTATTTGTTTGCTGTGCTCTATGGCCTCTGCTACAGACCTCATCGAAATGACACTTAGATATCTTAGGGTGTACATATCAAGTTTTCCCAAATGGTCTAGCGGATAGGCATCTCCCTTGTAACGCAGGGCGGCCCGGGTTCGATTCCCGTCGTGGCAAATGTTTTTTGTAGAAAAATAAAATGAGTCCCAACGTGTGCAACAGAACAGTTCGAAATCTCGTTACATTTGCATCGTCATGAACATGACTTATATCAGGCTAGCTCATTTTTTCTTTGTTCATT
This sequence comes from Argentina silus, assembly GCF_951799395.1. Classification (NCBI taxonomy): domain Eukaryota; kingdom Metazoa; phylum Chordata; class Actinopteri; order Argentiniformes; family Argentinidae; genus Argentina; species Argentina silus. The sequence continues at coordinate 22,457,055 of NC_139666.1, forward strand.
TTAAGTGTAGAAACAATATTTCGTTTGTGACCATTTTTTTCTGCCGTTTTGACAACAGGCTCATGACTAAAGAACACACGGCTGTCTGCTGATTGACGCTTGACTGTAGATTTTCGCTTTGTGTCAAAAGAACTCCCTAACGCACACTTTTTCAAAGTAGGTGAATTCATCAGATCTGTTTGAAACATTGCATTTTATCCATGCACGACGACTACTTAGATACTCGCAGCACAGTTGCCTCATATAAATTGCCCATGAGCGCGGAGCTTGTCTTTGTCACTGTAGCAACTTTGCTCCATCAGCGGAGAAGGTGGTTCGACGCCCCTGTAAGCACATGTTTCTCTAATTCCTTTGTTTCAGGCAAGCCACTGTGACGTCAGACGCCTTTACGCATACAGCTTTGCGATGCTTAGACAGTAATAACATAATTCATGTTTACATTTCTTTAATTTTCGAAGCATTGTCGTTATTCGTGACGCATCAATGACCAATTGATTATATGGCAATGCAATGAAAAAAGCGTGTGGAAAACAGTGTTAATGACAGATTTGAGAAGCACATTTCTTCAATGTTGGCCGCAGGGCATTCCTGTGCAGGTGACAATGGTAATTTTTCAAAACGACAAGGATATTTAAACACATGATTATTTGTTTGCTGTGCTCTATGGCCTCTGCTACAGACCTCATCGAAATGACACTTAGATATCTTAGGGTGTACATATCAAGTCTTCCCAAATGGTCTAGCGGATAGGAATCTGCCTTGTCACGCAGGGGTGGCCCGGGTTCGATTCCCGTCATGGCAAAGGATTTTTGTAGAAAAATAAAATGAGTCCCAACCGTGTGCAACAGAACAGTGCGAAATCTCGTTACATTTGCATCGTCATGAACATGACTTATATCAGGCTAGCTAATTTTTTCTTTGTTCATTTTAAGTGTAGAAACAATATTTCGTTTGTGAACATTTTTTTCTGCCGTTTTGACAACAGGCTCATTACTAAAGAACACACGGCTGTCTGCTGATTGACGCTTGACTGTAGATTTTCGCTTTGTGTCAAAAGAACTCCCGAACGCACACTTTTTCAAAGTAGGTGAATTCATCAGATCTGTTTGAAACATTGCATTTTATCCATGCACGACGACTACTTCGATACTCGCAGCACAGTTGCCTCATATAAATTGCCCATGAGCGCGGAGCTTGTCTTTGTCACTGTAGCAACTTTGCTCCATCAGCGGGAGAAGGCGGTTCGACGCCCCTGTAAGCACATGTTTCTCTAATTCCTTTGTTTCAGGCAAGCCACTGTGACGTCAGACGCCTTTACGCATACAGCTTTGCGATGCTTAGACAGTAATAACATAATTCATGTTTACATTTCTTTAATTTTCGACGCATTGTCGTTATTCGTGACGCATCAATGACCAATTGATTATATGGCAATGCAATGAAAAAAGCGTGTGGAAAACAGTGTTAATGACAGATTTGAGAAGCACATTTCTTCAATGTTGGCCGCAGGGCATTCCTGTGCAGGTGACAATGGTAATTTTTCAAAACGACAAGGATATTTAAACACATGATTATTTGTTTGCTGTGCTCTATGGCCTCTGCTACAGACCTCATCGAAATGACACTTAGATATCTTAGGGTGTACATATCAAGTCTTCCCAAATGGTCTAGCGGATAGGAATCTGCCTTGTCACGCAGGGGTGGCCCGGGTTCGATTCCCGTCATGGCAAAGGATTTTTGTAGAAAAATAAAATGAGTCCCAACCGTGTGCAACAGAACAGTGCGAAATCTCGTTACATTTGCATCGTCATGAACATGACTTATATCAGGCTAGCTAATTTTTTCTTTGTTCATTTTAAGTGTAGAAACAATATTTCGTTTGTGAACATTTTTTTCTGCCGTTTTGACAACAGGCTCATTACTAAAGAACACACGGCTGTCTGCTGATTGACGCTTGACTGTAGATTTTCGCTTTGTGTCAAAAGAACTCCCGAACGCACACTTTTTCAAAGTAGGTGAATTCATCAGATCTGTTTGAAACATTGCATTTTATCCATGCACGACGACTACTTAGATACTCGCAGCACAGTTACCTCATATAAATTGCCCATGAGCGCGGAGCTTGTCTTTGTCACTGTAGCAACTTTGCTCCATCAGCGGGAGAAGGCGGTTCGACGCCCCTGTAAGCACATGTTTCTCTAATTCCTTTGTTTCAGGCAAGCCACTGTGACGTCAGACGCCTTTACGCATACAGCTTTGCGATGCTTAGACAGTAATAACATAATTCATGTTTACATTTCTTTAATTTTCGACGCATTGTCGTTATTCGTGACGCATCAATGACCAATTGATTATATGGCAATGCAATGAAAAAAGCGTGTGGAAAACAGTGTTAATGACAGATTTGAGAAGCACATTTCTTCAATGTTGGCCGCAGGGCATTCCTGTGCAGGTGACAATGGTAATTTTTCAAAACGACAAGGATATTTAAACATATGATTATTTGTTTGCTGTGCTCTATGGCCTCTGCTACAGACCTCATCGAAATGACACTTAGATATCTTAGGGTGTACATATCAAGTCTTCCCAAATGGTCTAGCGGATAGGAATCTGCCTTGTCACGCAGGGGTGGCCCGGGTTCGGTTCCCGTCATGGCAAAGGATTTTTGTAGAAAAATAAAATGAGTCCCAACCGTGTGCAACAGAACAGTTCGAAATCTCGTTACATTTGCATCGTCATGAACATGACTTATATCAGGCTAGCTAATTTTTTCTTTGTTCATTTTAAGTGTAGAAACAATATTTCGTTTGTGAACATTTTTTTCTGCCGTTTTGACAACAGGCTCATTACTAAAGAACACACGGCTGTCTGCTGATTGACGCTTGACTGTAGATTTTCGCTTTGTGTCAAAAGAACTCCCTAACGCACACTTTTTCAAAGTAGTTGAATTCATCAGATCTGTTTGAAACATTGCATTTTATCCATGCACGACGACTACTTCGATACTCGCAGCACAGTTGCCTCATATAAATTGCCCATGAGCGCGGAGCTTGTCTTTGTCACTGTAGCAACTTTGCTCCATCAGCGGGAGAAGGCGGTTCGACGCCCCTGTAAGCACATGTTTCTCTAATTCCTTTGTTTCAGGCAAGCCACTGTGACGTCAGACGCCTTTACGCATACAGCTTTGCGATGCTTAGACAGTAATAACATAATTCATGTTTACATTTCTTTAATTTTCGACGCATTGTCGTTATTCGTGACGCATCAATGACCAATTGATTATATGGCAATGCAATGAAAAAAGCGTGTGGAAAACAGTGTTAATGACAGATTTGAGAAGCACATTTCTTCAATGTTGGCCGCAGGGCATTCCTGTGCAGGTGACAATGGTAATTTTTCAAAACGACAAGGATATTTAAACACATGATTATTTGTTTGCTGTGCTCTATGGCCTCTGCTACAGACCTCATCGAAATGACACTTAGATATCTTAGGGTGTACATATCAAGTCTTCCCAAATGGTCTAGCGGATAGGAATCTGCCTTGTCACGCAGGGGTGGCCCGGGTTCGATTCCCGTCATGGCAAAGGATTTTTGTAGAAAAATAAAATGAGTCCCAACCGTGTGCAACAGAACAGTGCGAAATCTCGTTACATTTGCATCGTCATGAACATGACTTATATCAGGCTAGCTAATTTTTTCTTTGTTCATTTTAAGTGTAGAAACAATATTTCGTTTGTGAACATTTTTTTCTGCCGTTTTGACAACAGGCTCATTACTAAAGAACACACGGCTGTCTGCTGATTGACGCTTGACTGTAGATTTTCGCTTTGTGTCAAAAGAACTCCCTAACGCACACTTTTTCAAAGTAGGTGAATTCATCAGATCTGTTTGAAACATTGCATTTTATCCATGCACGACGACTGCTTAGATACTCGCAGCACAGTTGCCCCATATAAATTGCCCATGAGCGCGGAGCTTGTCTTTGTCACTGTAGCAACTTTGCTCCATCAGCGGGAGAAGGCGCTTCGACGCCCCTGTAAGCACATGTTTCTCTGATTCCTTTGTTTCAGGCAAGCCACTGTGACGTCAGACGCCTTTACGCATACAGCTTTGCGATGCTTAGACAGTAATAACATAATTCATGTTTACATTTCTTTAATTTTCGACGCATTGTCGTTATTCGTGACGCATCAATGACCAATTGATTATATGGCAATGCAATGAAAAAAGCGTGTGGAAAACAGTGTTAATGACAGATTTGAGAAGCACATTTCTTCAATGTTGGCCGCAGGGCATTCCTGTGCAGGTGACAATGGTAATTTTTCAAAACGACAAGGATATTTAAACACATGATTATTTGTTTGCTGTGCTCTATGGCCTCTGCTACAGACCTCATCGAAATGACACTTAGATATCTTAGGGTGTACATATCAAGTCTTCCCAAATGGTCTAGCGGGTAGGAATCTGCCTTGTCACGCAGGGCGGCCCGGGTTCGATTCCCGTCATGGCAAAGGATTTTTGTAGAAAAATAAAATGAGTCCCAACGTGTGCAACAGAACAGTTCGAAATCTCGTTACATTTGCATCGTCATGAACATGACTTATATCAGGCTAGCTAATTTTTTCTTTGTTCATTTTAAGTGTAGAAACAATATTTCGTTTGTGAACATTTTTTTCTGCCGTTTTGACAACAGGCTCATTACTAAAGAACACACGGCTGTCTGCTGATTGACGCTTGACTGTAGATTTTCGCTTTGTGTCAAAAGAACTCCCTAACGCACACTTTTTCAAAGTAGGTGAATTCATCAGATCTGTTTGAAACATTGCATTTTATCCATGCACGACGACTACTTAGATACTCGCAGCACAGTTGCCTCATATAAATTGCCCATGAGCGCGGAGCTTGTCTTTGTCACTGTAGCAACTTTGCTCCATCAGCGGGAGAAGGCGGTTCGACGCCCCTGTAAGCACATGTTTCTCTAATTCCTTTGTTTCAGGCAAGCCACTGTGACGTCAGACGCCTTTACGCATACAGCTTTGCGATGCTTAGACAGTAATAACATAATTCATGTTTACATTTCTTTAATTTTCGACGCATTGTCGTTATTCGTGACGCATCAATGACCAATTGATTATATGGCAATGCAATGAAAAAAGCGTGTGGAAAACAGTGTTAATGACAGATTTGAGAAGCACATTTCTTCAATGTTGGCCGCATGGCATTCCTGTGCAGGTGACAATGGTAATTTTTCAAAACGACAAGGATATTTAAACACATGATTATTTGTTTGCTGTGCTCTATGGCCTCTGCTACAGACCTCATCGAAATGACACTTAGATATCTTAGGGTGTACATATCAAGTCTTCCCAAATGGTCTAGCGGATAGGAATCTGCCTTGTCACGCAGGGCGGCCCGGGTTCGATTCCTGTCATGGCAAAGGATTTTTGTAGAAAAATAAAATGAGTCCCAACCGTGTGCAACAGAACAGTTCGAAATCTCGTTACATTTGCATCGTCATGAACATGACTTATATCAGGCTAGCTAATTTTTTCTTTGTTCATTTTAAGTGTAGAAACAATATTTCGTTTGTGAACATTTTTTTCTGCCGTTTTGACAACAGGCTCATTACTAAAGAACACACGGCTGTCTGCTGATTGACGCTTGACTGTAGATTTTCGCTTTGTGTCAAAAGAACTCCCTAACGCACACTTTTTCAAAGTAGGTGAATTCATCAGATCTGTTTGAAACATTGCATTTTATCCATGCACGACGACTACTTAGATACTCGCAGCACAGTTGCCTCATATAAATTGCCCATGAGCGCGGAGCTTGTCTTTGTCACTGTAGCAACTTTGCTCCATCAGCGGGAGAAGGCGGTTCGACGCCCCTGTAAGCACATGTTTCTCTAATTCCTTTGTTTCAGGCAAGCCACTGTGACGTCAGACGCCTTTACGCATACAGCTTTGCGATGCTTAGACAGTAATAACATAATTCATGTTTACATTTCTTTAATTTTCGACGCATTGTCGTTATTCGTGACGCATCAATGACCAATTGATTATATGGCAATGCAATGAAAAAAGCGTGTGGAAAACAGTGTTAATGACAGATTTGAGAAGCACATTTCTTCAATGTTGGCCGCATGGCATTCCTGTGCAGGTGACAATGGTAATTTTTCAAAACGACAAGGATATTTAAACACATGATTATTTGTTTGCTGTGCTCTATGGCCTCTGCTACAGACCTCATCGAAATGACACTTAGATATCTTAGGGTGTACATATCAAGTCTTCCCAAATGGTCTAGCGGATAGGAATCTGCCTTGTAACGCAGGGCGGCCCGTGTTCGATTCCCGTCATGGCAAAGGATTTTTGTAGAAAAATAAAATGAGTCCCAACGTGTGCAACAGAACAGTTCGAAATCTCGTTACATTTGCATCGTCATGAACATGACTTATATCAGGCTAGCTCATTTTTTCTTTGTTCATTTTAAGTGTAGAAACAATATTTCGTTTGTGACCATTTTTTTCTGCCGTTTTGACAACAGGCTCATGACTAAAGAACACACGGCTGTCTGCTGATTGACGCTTGACTGTAGATTTTCGCTTTGTGTCAAAAGAACTTCCTAACGCACACTTTTTCAAAGTAGGTGAATTCATCAGATCTGTTTGAAACATTGCATTTTATCCATGCACGACGACTGCTTAGATACTCGCAGCACAGTTGCCCCATATAAATTGCCCATGAGCGCGGAGCTTGTCTTTGTCACTGTAGCAACTTTGCTCCATCAGCGGGAGAAGGCGCTTCGACGCCCCTGTAAGCACATGTTTCTCTGATTCCTTTGTTTCAGGCAAGCCACTGTGACGTCAGACGCCTTTACGCATACAGCTTTGCGATGCTTAGACAGTAATAACATAATTCATGTTTACATTTCTTTAATTTTCGACGCATTGTCGTTATTCGTGACGCATCAATGACCAATTGATTATATGGCAATGCAATGAAAAAAGCGTGTGGAAAACAGTGTTAATGACAGATTTGAGAAGCACATTTCTTCAATGTTGGCCGCAGGGCATTCCTGTGCAGGTGACAATGGTAATTTTTCAAAACGACAAGGATATTTAAACACATGATTATTTGTTTGCTGTGCTCTATGGCCTCTGCTACAGACCTCATCGAAATGACACTTAGATATCTTAGGGTGTACATATCAAGTCTTCCCAAATGGTCTAGCGGATAGGAATCTGCCTTGTCACGCAGGGCGGCCCGGGTTCGATTCCCGTCATGGCAAAGGATTTTTGTAGAAAAATAAAATGAGTCCCAACGTGTGCAACAGAACAGTTCGAAATCTCGTTACATTTGCATCGTCATGAACATGACTTATATCAGGCTAGCTAATTTTTTCTTTGTTCATTTTAAGTGTAGAAACAATATTTCGTTTGTGAACATTTTTTTCTGCCGTTTTGACAACAGGCTCATTACTAAAGAACACACGGCTGTCTGCTGATTGACGCTTGACTGTAGATTTTCGCTTTGTGTCAAAAGAACTCCCGAACGCACACTTTTTCAAAGTAGGTGAATTCATCAGATCTGTTTGAAACATTGCATTTTATCCATGCACGACGACTACTTAGATACTCGCAGCACAGTTACCTCATATAAATTGCCCATGAGCGCGGAGCTTGTCTTTGTCACTGTAGCAACTTTGCTCCATCAGCGGGAGAAGGCGGTTCGACGCCCCTGTAAGCACATGTTTCTCTAATTCCTTTGTTTCAGGCAAGCCACTGTGACGTCAGACGCCTTTACGCATACAGCTTTGCGATGCTTAGACAGTAATAACATAATTCATGTTTACATTTCTTTAATTTTCGACGCATTGTCGTTATTCGTGACGCATCAATGACCAATTGATTATATGGCAATGCAATGAAAAAAGCGTGTGGAAAACAGTGTTAATGACAGATTTGAGAAGCACATTTCTCCAATGTTGGCCGCATGGCATACCTGTGCAGGTGACAATGGTAATTTTTCAAAACGACAAGGATATTTAAACACATGATTATTTGTTTGCTGTGCTCTATGGCCTCTGCTACAGACCTCATCGAAATGACACTTAGATATCTTAGGGTGTACATATCAAGTTTTCCGAAATGGTCTAGCGGATAGGCATCTCCCTTGTAACGCAGGGCGGCCCGGGTTCGATTCCCGTCATGGCAAATGTTTTTTGTAGAAAAATAAAATGAGTCCCAACGTGTGCAAAAGAACAGTTCGAAATCTCGTTACATTTGCATCGTCATGAACATGACTTATATCAGGCTAGCTCATTTTTTCTTTGTTCATTTTAAGTGTAGAAACAATATTTCGTTTGTGACCATTTTTTTCTGCCATTTTGACAACAGGCTCATGACTAAAGAACACACGGCTGTCTGCTGATTGACGCTTGACTGTAGATTTTCGCTTTGTGTCAAAAGAACTCCCTAACGCACACTTTTTCAAAGTAGGTGAATTCATCAGATCTGTTTGAAACATTGCATTTTATCCATGCACGACGACTACTTAGATACTCGCAGCACAGTTGCCCCATATAAATTGCCCATGAGCGCGGAGCTTGTCTTTGTCACTGTAGCATCTTTGCTCCATCAGCGGGAGAAGGCGCTTCGACGCCCCTGTAAGCACATGTTTCTCTGATTCCTTTGTTTCAGGCAAGCCACTGTGACGTCAGACGCCTTTACGCATACAGCTTTGCGATGCTTAGACAGTAATAACATAATTCATGTTTACATTTCTTTAATTTTCGACGCATTGTCGTTATTCGTGACGCATCAATGACCAATTGATTATATGGCAATGCAATGAAAAAAGCGTGTCGAAAACAGTGTTAATGACAGATTTGAGAAGCACATTTCTTCAATGTTGGCCGCATGGCATTCCTGTGCAGGTGACAATGGTAATTTTTCAAAACGACAAGGATATTTCAACACATGATTATTTGTTTGCTGTGCTCTATGGCCTCTGCTACAGACCTCATCGAAATGACACTTAGATATCTTAGGGTGTACATATCAAGTCTTCCCAAATGGTCTAGCGGATAGGAATCTGCCTTGTAACGCAGGGCGGCCCGTGTTCGATTCCCGTCATGGCAAAGGATTTTTGTAGAAAAATAAAATGAGTCCCAACGTGTGCAACAGAACAGTTCGAAATCTCGTTACATTTGCATCGTCATGAACATGACTTATATCAGGCTAGCTCATTTTTTCTTTGTTCATTTTAAGTGTAGAAACAATATTTCGTTTGTGACCATTTTTTTCTGCCGTTTTGACAACAGGCTCATGACTAAAGAACACACGGCTGTCTGCTGATTGACGCTTGACTGTAGATTTTCGCTTTGTGTCAAAAGAACTTCCTAACGCACACTTTTTCAAAGTAGGTGAATTCATCAGATCTGTTTGAAACATTGCATTTTATCCATGCACGACGACTGCTTAGATACTCGCAGCACAGTTGCCCCATATAAATTGCCCATGAGCGCGGAGCTTGTCTTTGTCACTGTAGCAACTTTGCTCCATCAGCGGGAGAAGGCGCTTCGACGCCCCTGTAAGCACATGTTTCTCTGATTCCTTTGTTTCAGGCAAGCCACTGTGACGTCAGACGCCTTTACGCATACAGCTTTGCGATGCTTAGACAGTAATAACATAATTCATGTTTACATTTCTTTAATTTTCGACGCATTGTCGTTATTCGTGACGCATCAATGACCAATTGATTATATGGCAATGCAATGAAAAAAGCGTGTGGAAAACAGTGTTAATGACAGATTTGAGAAGCACATTTCTTCAATGTTGGCCGCAGGGCATTCCTGTGCAGGTGACAATGGTAATTTTTCAAAACGACAAGGATATTTAAACACATGATTATTTGTTTGCTGTGCTCTATGGCCTCTGCTACAGACCTCATCGAAATGACACTTAGATATCTTAGGGTGTACATATCAAGTCTTCCCAAATGGTCTAGCGGATAGGAATCTGCCTTGTCACGCAGGGCGGCCCGGGTTCGATTCCCGTCATGGCAAAGGATTTTTGTAGAAAAATAAAATGAGTCCCAACGTGTGCAACAGAACAGTTCGAAATCTCGTTACATTTGCATCGTCATGAACATGACTTATATCAGGCTAGCTAATTTTTTCTTTGTTCATTTTAAGTGTAGAAACAATATTTCGTTTGTGAACATTTTTTTCTGCCGTTTTGACAACAGGCTCATTACTAAAGAACACACGGCTGTCTGCTGATTGACGCTTGACTGTAGATTTTCGCTTTGTGTCAAAAGAACTCCCGAACGCACACTTTTTCAAAGTAGGTGAATTCATCAGATCTGTTTGAAACATTGCATTTTATCCATGCACGACGACTACTTAGATACTCGCAGCACAGTTACCTCATATAAATTGCCCATGAGCGCGGAGCTTGTCTTTGTCACTGTAGCAACTTTGCTCCATCAGCGGGAGAAGGCGGTTCGACGCCCCTGTAAGCACATGTTTCTCTAATTCCTTTGTTTCAGGCAAGCCACTGTGACGTCAGACGCCTTTACGCATACAGCTTTGCGATGCTTAGACAGTAATAACATAATTCATGTTTACATTTCTTTAATTTTCGACGCATTGTCGTTATTCGTGACGCATCAATGACCAATTGATTATATGGCAATGCAATGAAAAAAGCGTGTGGAAAACAGTGTTAATGACAGATTTGAGAAGCACATTTCTCCAATGTTGGCCGCATGGCATACCTGTGCAGGTGACAATGGTAATTTTTCAAAACGACAAGGATATTTAAACACATGATTATTTGTTTGCTGTGCTCTATGGCCTCTGCTACAGACCTCATCGAAATGACACTTAGATATCTTAGGGTGTACATATCAAGTTTTCCGAAATGGTCTAGCGGATAGGCATCTCCCTTGTAACGCAGGGCGGCCCGGGTTCGATTCCCGTCATGGCAAATGTTTTTTGTAGAAAAATAAAATGAGTCCCAACGTGTGCAAAAGAACAGTTCGAAATCTCGTTACATTTGCATCGTCATGAACATGACTTATATCAGGCTAGCTCATTTTTTCTTTGTTCATTTTAAGTGTAGAAACAATATTTCGTTTGTGACCATTTTTTTCTGCCATTTTGACAACAGGCTCATGACTAAAGAACACACGGCTGTCTGCTGATTGACGCTTGACTGTAGATTTTCGCTTTGTGTCAAAAGAACTCCCTAACGCACACTTTTTCAAAGTAGGTGAATTCATCAGATCTGTTTGAAACATTGCATTTTATCCATGCACGACGACTACTTAGATACTCGCAGCACAGTTGCCCCATATAAATTGCCCATGAGCGCGGAGCTTGTCTTTGTCACTGTAGCATCTTTGCTCCATCAGCGGGAGAAGGCGCTTCGACGCCCCTGTAAGCACATGTTTCTCTGATTCCTTTGTTTCAGGCAAGCCACTGTGACGTCAGACGCCTTTACGCATACAGCTTTGCGATGCTTAGACAGTAATAACATAATTCATGTTTACATTTCTTTAATTTTCGACGCATTGTCGTTATTCGTGACGCATCAATGACCAATTGATTATATGGCAATGCAATGAAAAAAGCGTGTCGAAAACAGTGTTAATGACAGATTTGAGAAGCACATTTCTTCAATGTTGGCCGCATGGCATTCCTGTGCAGGTGACAATGGTAATTTTTCAAAACGACAAGGATATTTCAACACATGATTATTTGTTTGCTGTGCTCTATGGCCTCTGCTACAGACCTCATCGAAATGACACTTAGATATCTTAGGGTGTACCTATCAAGTCTTCCCAAATGGTCTAGCGGATAGGCATCTACCTTGTAATGCAGGGCGGCCCGGGTTCGATTCCCGTCATGGCAAATGTTTTTTGTAGAAAAATAAAATGAGTCCCAACGTGTGCAACAGAACAGTTCGAAATCTCGTTACATTTGCATCGTCATGAACATGACTTATATCAGGCTAGCTCATTTTTTCTTTGTTCATTTTAAGTGTAGAAACAATATTTCGTTTGTGACCATTTTTTTCTGCCGTTTTGACAACAGGCTCATTACTAAAGAACACACGGCTGTCTGCTGATTGACGCTTGACTGTAGATTTTCGCTTTGTGTCAAAAGAACTTCCTAACGCACACTTTTTCAAAGTAGGTGAATTCATCAGATCTGTTTGAAACATTGAATTTTATCCATGCACGACGACTGCTTAGATACTCGCAGCACAGTTGCCCCATATAAATTGCCCATGAGCGCGGAGCTTGTCTTTGTCACTGTAGCATCTTTGCTCCATCAGCGGGAGAAGGCGCTTCGACGCCCCTGTAAGCACATGTTTCTCTGATTCCTTTGTTTCAGGCAAGCCACTGTGACGTCAGACGCCTTTACGCATACAGCTTTGCGATGCTTAGACAGTAATAACATAATTCATGTTTACATTTCTTTAATTTTCGACGCATTGTCGTTATTCGTGACGCATCAATGACCAATTGATTATATGGCAATGCAATGAAAAAAGCGTGTGGAAAACAGTGTTAATGACAGATTTGAGAAGCACATTTCTTCAATGTTGGCCGCATGGCATTCCTGTTCAGGTGACAATGGTAATTTTTCAAAACGACAAGGATATTTCAACACATGATTATTTGTTTGCTGTGCTCTATGGCCTCTGCTACAGACCTCATCGAAATGACACTTAGATATCTTAGGGTATACATATAAAGATTTCCCAAATGGTCTAGCGGATAGGCATCTACCTTGTAACCCATGGCGGCCCGGGTTCGATTCCCGTCATGGCAAATGTTTTTTGTAGAAAAATAAAATGAGTCCCAACGTGTGCAACAGAACAGTTCGAAATCTCGTTACATTTGCATCGTCATGAACATGACTTATATCAGGCTAGCTCATTTTTTCTTTGTTCATTTTAAGTGTAGAAACAATATTTCGTTTGTGAACATTTTTTTCTGTCGTTTTGACAACTGGCTCATTACTAAAGAACACACGGCTGTCTGCTGATTGACGCTTGACTGTAGATTTTCGCTTTGTGTCAAAAGAACTCCCTAACGCACACTTTTTCAAAGTAGGTGAATTCATCAGATCTGTTTGAAACATTGCATTTTATCCATGCACGACGACTACTTAGATACTCGCAGCACAGTTGCCTCATATAAATTGCCCATGAGCGCGGAGCTTGTCTTTGTCACTGCAGCAACTTTGCTCCATCAGCGGGAGAAGGCGGTTCGACGCCCCTGTAAGCACATGTTTCTCTAATTCCTTTGTTTCAGGCAAGCCACTGTGACGTCAGACGCCTTTACGCATACAGCTTTGCGATGCTTAGACAGTAATAACATAATTCATGTTTACATTTCTTTAATTTTCGACGCATTGTCGTTATTCGTGACGCATCAATGACCAATTGATTATATGGCAATGCAATGAAAAAAGCGTGTGGAAAACAGTGTTAATGACAGATTTGAGAAGCACATTTCTTCAATGTTGGCCGCATGGCATTCCTGTGCAGGTGACAATGGTAATTTTTCAAAACGACAAGGATATTTAAACACATGATTATTTGTTTGCTGTGCTCTATGGCCTCTGCTACAGACCTCATCGAAATGACACTTAGATATCTTAGGGTGTACATATCAAGTCTTCCCAAATGGTCTAGTGGATAGGAATCTGCCTTGTCACGCAGGGCGGCCTGGGTTCGATTCCCGTCATGGCAAATGATTTTTGTAGAAAAATAAAATGAGTCCCAACGTGTGCAACAGACCAGTTCGAAATCTCGTTACATTTGCATCGTCATGAACATGACTTATATCAGGCTAGCTCATTTTTTCTTTGTTCATTTTAAGTGTAAAAACAATATTTCGTTTGTGAACATTTTTTTCTGCCGTTTTGACAACAGGCTCATTACTAAAGAACACACGGCTGTCTGCTGATTGACGCTTGACTGTAGATTTTCGCTTTGTGTCAAAAGAACTCCCGAACGCACACTTTTTCAAAGTAGGTGAATTCATCAGATCTGTTTGAAACATTGCATTTTATCCATGCACGACGACTACTGAGATACTCGCAGCACAGTTGCCTCATATAAATTGCCCATGAGCGCGGAGCTTGTCTTTGTCACTGTAGCAACTTTGCTCCATCAGCGGGAGAAGGCGGTTCGACGCCCCTGTAAGCACATGTTTCTCTAATTCCTTTGTTTCAGGCAAGCCACTGTGACGTCAGACGCCTTTACGCATTCAGCTTTGCGATGCTTAGACAGTAATAACATAATTCATGTTTACATTTCTTTAATTTTCGACGCATTGTCGTTATTCGTGACGCATCAATGACCAATTGATTATATGGCAATGCAATGAAAAAAGCGTGTGGAAAACAGTGTTAATGACAGATTTGAGAAGCACATTTCTTCAATGTTGGCCGCATGGCATTCCTGTGCAGGTGACAATGGTAATTTTTCAAAACGACAAGGATATTTAAACACATGATTATGTGTTTGCTGTGCTCTATGGCCTCTGCTACAGACCTCATCGAAATGACACTTAGATATCTTAGGGTGTACATGTCAAGTTTTCCCAAATGGTCTAGCGGATAGGCATCTACCTTGTAACGCAGGGCGGCCCGGGTTTGATTCCCGTCATGGCAAATGTTTTTTGTAGAAAAATAAAATGAGTCCCAACGTGTGCAACAGAACAGTTCGAAATCTCGTTACATTTGCATCGTCATGAACATGACTTATATCAGGCTAGCTAATTTTTTCTTTGTTCATTTTAAGTGTAGAAACAATATTTCGTTTGTGAACATTTTTTTCTGCCGTTTTGACAACAGGCTCATTACTAAAGAACACACGGCTGTCTGCTGATTGACGCTTGACTGTAGATTTTCGCTTTGTGTCAAAAGAACTCCCTAACGCACACTTTTTCAAAGTAGGTGAATTCATCAGATCTGTTTGAAACATTGCATTTTATCCATGCACGACGACTACTTAGATACTCGCAGCACAGTTGCCTCATATAAATTGCCCATGAGCGCGGAGCTTGTCTTTGTCACTGTAGCAACTTTGCTCCATCAGCGGGAGAAGGCGCTTCGACGCCCCTGTAAGCACATGTTTCTCTAATTCCTTTGTTTCAGGCAAGCCACTGTGACGTCAGACGCCTTTACGCATACAGCTTTGCGATGCTTAGACAGTAATAACATAATTCATGTTTACATTTCTTTAATTTTCGACGCATTGTCGTTATTCGTGACGCATCAATGACCAATTGATTATATGGCAATGCAATGAAAAAAGCGTGTGGAAAACAGTGTTAATGACAGATTTGAGAAGCACATTTCTTCAATGTTGGCCGCATGGCATTCCTGTGCAGGTGACAATGGTAATTTTTCAAAACGACAAGGATATTTAAACACATGATTATTTGTTTGCTGTGCTCTATGGCCTCTGCTACAGACCTCATCGAAATGACACTTAGATATCTTAGGGTGTACATATCAAGTCTTCCCAAATGGTCTAGCGGATAGAAATCTGCCTTGTCACGCAGGGCGGCCCGGGTTCGATTCCCGTCATGGCAAATGTTTTTTGTAGAAAAATAAAATGAGTCCCAACGTGTGCAACAGAACAGTTCGAAATCTCGTTACATTTGCATCGTCATGAACATGACTTATATCAGGCTAGCTCATTTTTTCTTTGTTCATTTTAAGTGTAGAAACAATATTTCGTTTGTGACCATTTTTTTCTGCCGTTTTGACAACAGGCTCATGACTAAAGAACACACGGCTGTCTGCTGATTGACGCTTGACTGTAGATTTTCGCTTTGTGTCAAAAGAACTTCCTAACGCACACTTTTTCAAAGTAGGTGAATTCATCAGATCTGTTTGAAACATTGCATTTTATCTATGCAGACGACTGCTTAGATACTCGCAGCACAGTTGCCCCATATACATTGCCCATGAGCGCGGAGCTTGTCTTTGTCACTGTAGCAACTTTGCTCCATCAGCGTGAGAAGGCGGTTCGACGCCCCTGTAAGCACATGTTTCTCTGATTCCTTTGTTTCAGGCAAGCCACTGTGACGTCAGACGCCTTTACGCATACAGCTTTGCGATGCTTAGACAGTAATAACATAATTCATGTTTACATTTCTTTAATTTTCGACGCATTGTCGTTATTCGTGACGCATCAATGACCAATTGATTATATGGCAATGCAATGAAAAAAGCGTGTGGAAAACAGTGTTAATGACAGATTTGAGAAGCACATTTCTTCAATGTTGGCCGCATGGCATTCCTGTGCAGGTGACAATGGTAATTTTTCAAAACGACAAGGATATTTAAACACATGATTATTTGTTTGCTGTGCTCTATGGCCTCTGCTACAGACCTCATCGAAATGACACTTAGATATCTTAGGGTGTACATATCAAGTCTTCCCAAATGGTCTAGCGGATAGGCATCTACCTTGTAACGCAGGGCGGCCCGGGTTCGATTCCCGTCATGGCAAATTTTTTTGTAGAAAAATAAAATGAGTCCCAACGTGTGCAACAGAACAGTTCGAAATCTCGTTACATTTGCATCGTCATGAACATGACATATCAGGCTAGCTCATTTTTTCTTTGTTCATTTTAAGTGTAGAAACAATATTTCGTTTGTGACCATTTTTTTCTGCCGTTTTGACAACAGGCTCATGACTAAAGAACACACGGCTGTCTGCTGATTGACGCTTGACTGTAGATTTTCGCTTTGTGTCAAAAGAACTTCCTAACGCACACTTTTTCAAAGTCGGTGAATTCATCAGATCTGTTTGAAACATTGCATTTTATCCATGCACGACGACTGCTTAGATACTCGCAGCACAGTTGCCCCATATAAATTGCCCATGAGCGCGGAGCTTGTCTTTGTCACTGTAGCAACTTTGCTCCATCAGCGGGAGAAGGCGGTTCGACGCCCCTGTAAGCACATGATTCTCTAATTCCTTTGTTTCAGGCAAGCCACTGTGACGTCAGACGCCTTTACGCATACAGCTTTGCGATGCTTAGACAGTAATAACATAATTCATGTTTACATTTCTTTAATTTTCGACGCATTGTCGTTATTCGTGACGCATCAATGACCAATTGATTATATGGCAATGCAATGAAAAAAGCGTGTGGAAAACAGTGTTAATGACAGATTTGAGAAGCACATTTCTTCAATGTTGGCCGCATGGCATTCCAGTGCAGGTGACAATGGTAATTTTTCAAAACGACAAGGATATTTAAACACATGATTATTTGTTTGCTGTGCTCTATGGCCTCTGCTACAGACCTCATCGAAATGACACTTAGATATCTTAGGGTGTACATATCAAGTCTTCCCAAATGGTCTAGCGGATAGGAATCTGCCTTGTCACGCAGGGCGGCCCGGGTTCGATTCCCGTCATGGCAAATGATTTTTGTAGAAAAATAAAATGAGTCCCAACGTGTGCAACAGAACAGTTCGAAATCTCGTTACATTTGCATCGTCATGAACATGACTTATATCAGGCTAGCTAATTTTTTCTTTGTTCATTTTAAGTGTAGAAACAATATTTCGTTTGTGAACATTTTTTTCTGCCGTTTTGACAACAGGCTCATTACTAAAGAACACACGGCTGTCTGCTGATTGACGCTTGACTGTAGATTTTCGCTTTTGTCAAAAGAACTCCCTAACGCACACTTTTTCAAAGTAGGTGAATTCATCAGATCTGTTTGAAACATTGCATTTTATCCATGCACGACGACTACTTAGATACTCGCAGCACAGTTGCCTCATATAAATTGCCCATGAGCGCGGAGCTTGTCTTTGTCACTGTAGCAACTTTGCTCCATCAGCGGGAGAAGGCGGTTCGACGCCCCTGTAAGCACATGTTTCTCTAATTCCTTTGTTTCAGGCAAGCCACTGTGACGTCAGACGCCTTTACGCATACAGCTTTGCGATGCTTAGACAGTAATAACATAATTCATGTTTACATTTCTTTAATTTTCGACGCATTGTCGTTATTCGTGACGCATCAATGACCAATTGATTATATGGCAATGCAATGAAAAAAGCGTGTGGAAAACAGTGTTAATGACAGATTTGAGAAGCACATTTCTTCAATGTTGGCCGCATGGCATTCCTGTGCAGGTGACAATGGTAATTTTTCAAAACGACAAGGATATTTCAACACATGATTATTTGTTTGCTGTGCTCTATGGCCTCTGCTACAGACCTCATTGAAATGACACTTAGATATCTTAGGTTGTACATATCAAGTCTTCCCAAATGGTCTAGCGGATAGGCATCTACCTTGTAACGCAGGGTGGCCCGGGTTCGATTCCCGTCATGGCAAATGTTTTTTGTAGAAAAATAAAATGAGTCCCAACGTGTGCAACAGAACAGTTCGAAATCTCGTTACATTTGCATCGTCATGAACATGACTTATATCAGGCTAGCTCATTTTTTCTTTGTTCATTTTAAGTGTAGAAACAATATTTCGTTTGTGAACATTTTTTTCTGCCGTTTTGACAACAGGCTCATTACTAAAGAACACACGGCTGTCTGCTGATTGACGCTTGACTGTAGATTTTCGCTTTGTGTCAAAAGAACTCCCTAACGCACACTTTTTCAAAGTAGGTGAATTCATCAGATCTGTTTGAAACATTGCATTTTATCCATGTACGACGACTACTTAGATACTCGCAGCACAGTTGCCTCATATAAATTGCCCATGAGCGCGGAGCTTGTCTTTGTCACTGTAGCAACTTTGCTCCATCAGCGGGAGAAGGCGGTTCGACGCCCCTGTAAGCACATGATTCTCTAATTCCTTTGTTTCAGGCAAGCCACTGTGACGTCAGACGCCTTTACGCATACAGCTTTGCGATGCTTAGACAGTAATAACATAATTCATGTTTACATTTCTTTAATTTTCGACGCATTGTCGTTATTCGTGACGCATCAATGACCAATTGATTATATGGCAATGCAATGAAAAAAGCGTGTGGAAAACAGTGTTAATGACAGATTTGAGAAGCACATTTCTTCAATGTTGGCCGCATGGCATTCCTGTGCAGGTGACAATGGTAATTTTTCAAAACGACAAGGATATTTAAACACATGATTATTTGTTTGCTGTGCTCTATGGCCTCTGCTACAGACCTCATCGAAATGACACTTAGATATCTTAGGGTGTACATATCAAGTTTTCCCAAATGGTCTAGCGGATAGGCATCTACCTTGTAACGCAGGGCGGCCCGGGTTCGATTCCCGTCATGGCAAATGTTTTTTGTAGAAAAATAAAATGAGTCCCAACGTGTGCAACAGAACAGTTCGAAATCTCGTTACATTTGCATCGTCATGAACATGACTTATATCAGGCCAGCTAATTTTTTCTTTGTTCATTTTAAGTGTAGAAACAATATTTCGTTTGTGACCATTTTTTTCTGCCGTTTTGACAACAGGCTCATTACTAAAGAACAGACGGCTGTCTGCTGATTGACGCTTGACTGTAGATTTTCGCTTTGTGTCAAAAGAACTCCCTAACGCACACTTTTTCAAAGTAGGTGAATTCATCAGATCTGTTTGAAACATTGCATTTTATCCATGCACGATGACTACTTAGATACTCGCAGCACAGTTGCCTCATATAAATTGCCCATGAGCGCGGAGCTTGTCTTTGTCACTGTAGCAACTTTGCTCCATCAGTGGGAGAAGGCGGTTCGACGCCCCTGTAAGCACATGTTTCTCTAATTCCTTTGTTTCAGGCAAGCCACTGTGACGTCAGACGCCTTTACGCATACTGCTTTGCGATGCTTAGACAGTAATAACATAATTCATGTTTACATTTCTTTAATTTTCGACGCGTTGTCGTTATTCGTGACGCATCAATGACCAATTGATTATATGGCAATGCAATGAAAAAAGCGTGTGGAAAACAGTGTTAATGACAGATTTGAGAAGCACATTTCTTCAATGTTGGCCGCATGGCATTCCTGTGCAGGTGACAATGGTAATTTTTCAAAACGACAAGGATATTTAAACACATGATTATTTGTTTGCTGTGCTCTATGGCCTCTGCTACAGACCTCATCGAAATGACACTTAGATATCTTAGGGTGTACATATCAAGTCTTCCCAAATGGTCTAGCGGATAGGCATCTACCTTGTAACGCAGGGCGCCCTGGGTTTGATTCCCGTCATGGCAAATGTTTTTTGTAGAAAAATAAAATGAGTCCCAACGTGTGCAACAGAACAGTTCGAAATCTCGTTACATTTGCATCGTCATGAACATGACTTATATCAGGCTAGCTATTTTTTTCTTTGTTCATTTTAAGTGTAGAAACAATATTTCGTTTGTGAACATTTTTTTCTGCCGTTTTGACAACAGGCTCATTACTAAAGAACACACGGCTGTCTGCTGATTGACGCTTGACTGTAGATTTTCGCTTTGTGTCAAAAGAACTCCCTAACGCACACTTTTTCAAAGGAGGTGAATTCATCAGATCTGTTTGAAACATTGCATTTTATCCATGCACGACGACTACTTAGATACTCGCAGCACAGTTGCCTCATATAAATTGCCCATGAGCGCGGAGCTTGTCTTTGTCACTGTAGCAACTTTGCTCCATCAGCGGGAGAAGGCGGTTCGACGCCCCTGTAAGCACATGTTTCTCTAATTCCTTTGTTTCAGGCAAGCCACTGTGACGTCAGACGCCTTTACGCATACAGCTTTGCGATGCTTAGACAGTAATAACATAATTCATGTTTACATTTCTTTAATTTTCGACGCATTGTCGTTATTCGTGACGCATCAATGACCAATTGATTATATGGCAATGCAATGAAAAAAGCGTGTGGAAAACAGTGTTAATGACAGATTTGAGAAGCACATTTCTTCAATGTTGGCCGCATGGCATTCCTGTGCAGGTGACAATGGTAATTTTTCAAAACGACAAGGATATTTAAACACATGATTATTTGTTTGCTGTGCTCTATGGCCTCTGCTACAGACCTCATCGAAATGACACTTAGATATCTTAGGGTGTACATATCAAGTCTTCCCAAATGGTCTAGCGGATAGGCATCTACCTTATAACGCAGGGCGGCCCGGGTTCGATTCCCGTCATGGCAATGGGTTTTTGTAGAAAAATAAAATGAATCCCAACGTGTGCAACAGAACAGTTCGAAATCTCGTTACATTTGCATCGTCATGAACATGACTTATATCAGGCTAGCTAATTTTTTCTTTGTTCATTTTAAGTGTAGAAACAATATTTCGTTTGTGAACATTTTTTTCTGCCGTTTTGACAACAGGCTCATGACTAAAGAACACACGGCTGTCTGCTGATTGACGCTTGACTGTAGATTTTCGCTTTGTGTCAAAAGAACTTCCTAACGCACACTTTTTCAAAGTAGGTGAATTCATCAGATCTGTTTGAAACATTGCATTTTATCCATGCACGACGACTGCTTAGATACTCGCAGCACAGTTGCCCCATATAAATTGCCCATGAGCGCGGAGCTTGTCTTTGTCACTGTCGCAACTTTGCTCCATCAGCGGGAGAAGGCGCTTCGACGCCCCTGTAAGCACATGTTTCTCTGATTCCTTTGTTTCAGGCAAGCCACTGTGACGTCAGACGCCTTTACGCATACAGCTTTGCGATGCTTAGACAGTAATAACATAATTCATGTTTACAT
This sequence comes from Argentina silus, assembly GCF_951799395.1. Classification (NCBI taxonomy): domain Eukaryota; kingdom Metazoa; phylum Chordata; class Actinopteri; order Argentiniformes; family Argentinidae; genus Argentina; species Argentina silus. The sequence continues at coordinate 22,478,798 of NC_139666.1, forward strand.
TTCTTTAATTTTCGACGCATTGTCGTTATTCGTGACGCATCAATGACCAATTGATTATATGGCAATGCAATGAAAAAAGCGTGTGGAAAACAGTGTTAATGACAGATTTGAGAAGCACATTTCTTCAATGTTGGCCGCATGGCATTCCTGTGCAGGTGACAATGGTAATTTTTCAAAACGACAAGGATATTTCAACACATGATTATTTGTTTGCTGTGCTCTATGGCCTCTGCTACAGACCTCATCGAAATGACACTTAGATATCTTAGGTTGTACATATCAAGTCTTCCCAAATGGTCTAGCGGATAGGAATCTGCCTTGTAACGCAGGGCGGCCCGGGTTCGATTCCCGTCATGGCAAAGGATTTTTGTAGAAAAATAAAATGAATCCCAACGTGTGCAACAGAACAGTTCGAAATCTCGTTACATTTGCATCGTCATGAACATGACTTATATCAGGCTAGCTAATTTTTTCTTTGTTCATTTTAAGTGTAGAAACAATATTTCGTTTGTGAACATTTTTTTCTGCCGTTTTGACAACAGGCTCATGACTAAAGAACACACGGCTGTCTGCTGATTGACGCTTGACTGTAGATTTTCGCTTTGTGTCAAAAGAACTCCCTAACGCACACTTTTTCAAAGTAGGTGAATTCATCAGATCTGTTTGAAACATTGCATTTTATCCATGCACGACGACTACTTAGATACTCGCAGCACAGTTGCCTCATATAAATTGCCCATGAGCGCGGAGCTTGTCTTTGTCACTGTAGCAACTTTGCTCCATCAGCGGGAGAAGGCGGTTCGACGCCCCTGTAAGCACATGTTTCTCTAATTCCTTTGTTTCAGGCAAGCCACTGTGACGTCAGACGCCTTTACGCATGCAGCTTTGCGATGCTTAGACAGTAATAACATAATTCATGTTTACATTTCTTTAATTTTCGACGCATTGTCGTTATTCGTGACGCATCAATGACCAATTGATTATATGGCAATGCAATGAAAAAAGCGTGTGGAAAACAGTGTTAATGACAGATTTGAGAAGCACATTTCTTCAATGTTGGCCGCATGGCATTCCGTTGCAGGTGACAATGGTAATTTTTCAAAACGACAAGGATATTTAAACACATGATTATTTGTTTGCTGTGCTCTATGGCCTCTGCTACAGACCTCATCGAAATGACACTTAGATATCTTAGGGTGTACATATCAAGTCTTCCCAAATGGTCTAGCGGATAGGCATCTACCTTGTAACGCAGGGCGGCCCGGGTTCGATTCCCGTCATGGCAAATGTTTTTTGTAGAAAAATAAAATGAGTCCCAACGTGTGCAACAGAACAGTTCGAAATCTCGTTACATTAGCATCGTCATGAACATGACTTATATCAGGCTAGCTAATTTTTTCTTTGTTCATTTTAAGTGTAGAAACAATATTTCGTTTGTGAACATTTTTTTCTGCCGTTTTGACAACAGGCTCATGACTAAAGAACACACGGCTGTCTGCTGATTGACGCTTGACTGTAGATTTTCGCTTTGTGTCAAAAGAACTTCCTAACGCACACTTTTTCAAAGTAGGTGAATTCATCAGATCTGTTTGAAACATTGCATTTTATCCATGCACGACGACTGCTTAGATACTCGCAGCACAGTTGCCTCATATAAATTGCCCATGAGCGCGGAGCTTGTCTTTGTCACTGTAGCAACTTTGCTCCATCAGCGGGAGAAGGCGGTTCGACGCCCCTGTAAGCACATGTTTCTCTAATTCCTTTGTTTCAGGCAAGCCACTGTGACGTCAGACGCCTTTACGCATACAGCTTTGCGATGCTTAGACAGTAATAACATAATTCATGTTTACATTTCTTTAATTTTCGACGCATTGTCGTTATTCGTGACGCATCAATGACCAATTGATTATATGGCAATGCAATGAAAAAAGCGTGTGGAAAACAGTGTTAATGACAGATTTGAGAAGCACATTTCTTCAATGTTGGCCGCATGGCATTCCTGTGCAGGTGACAATGGTAATTTTTCAAAACGACAAGGATATTTAAACACATGATTATTTGTTTGCTGTGCTCTATGGCCTCTGCTACAGACCTCATCGAAATGACACTTAGATTTCTTAGGGTGTACATATCAAGTCTTCCCAAATGGTCTAGCGGATAGGCATCTACCTTATAACGCAGGGCGGCCCGGGTTCGATTCCCGTCATGGCAAATGTTTTTTGTAGAAAAATAAAATGAGTCCCAACGTGTGCAACAGAACAGTTCGAAATCTCGTTACATTTGCATCGTCATGAACATGACTTATATCAGGCTAGCTAATTTTTTCTTTGTTCATTTTAAGTGTAGAAACAATATTTCGTTTGTGAACATTTTTTTCTGCCGTTTTGACAACAGGCTCATGACTAAAGAACACACGGCTGTCTGCTGATTGACGCTTGACTGTAGATTTTCGCTTTGTGTCAAAAGAACTCCCTAACGCACACTTTTTCAAAGTAGGTGAATTCATCAGATCTGTTTGAAACATTGCATTTTATCCATGCACGACGACTACTTAGATACTCGCAGCACAGTTGCCTCATATAAATTGCCCATGAGCGCGGAGCTTGTCTTTGTCACTGTAGCAACTTTGCTCCATCAGCGGGAGAAGGCGGTTCGACGCCCCTGTAAGCACATGTTTCTCTAATTCCTTTGTTTCAGGCAAGCCACTGTGACGTCAGACGCCTTTACGCATGCAGCTTTGCGATGCTTAGACAGTAATAACATAATTCATGTTTACATTTCTTTAATTTTCGACGCATTGTCGTTATTCGTGACGCATCAATGACCAATTGATTATATGGCAATGCAATGAAAAAAGCGCGTGGAAAACAGTGTTAATTACAGATTTGAGAAGCACATTTCTTCAATGTTGGCCGCATGGCATTCCTGTGCAGGTGACAATGGTAATTTTTCAAAACGACAAGGATATTTCAACACATGATTATTTGTTTGCTGTGCTCTATGGCCTCTGCTACAGACCTCATCGAAATGACACTTAGATATCTTAGGGTGTACCTATCAAGTCTTCCCAAATGGTCTAGCGGATAGGCATCTACCTTGTAATGCAGGGCGGCCCGGGTTCGATTCCCGTCATGGCAAATGTTTTTTGTAGAAAAATAAAATGAGTCCCAACGTGTGCAACAGAACAGTTCGAAATCTCGTTACATTTGCATCGTCATGAACATGACTTATATCAGGCTAGCTCATTTTTTCTTTGTTCATTTTAAGTGTAGAAACAATATTTCGTTTGTGACCATTTTTTTCTGCCGTTTTGACAACAGGCTCATGACTAAAGAACACACGGCTGTCTGCTGATTGACGCTTGACTGTAGATTTTCGCTTTGTGTCAAAAGAACTTCCTAACGCACACTTTTTCAAAGTAGGTGAATTCATCAGATCTGTTTGAAACATTGAATTTTATCCATGCACGACGACTGCTTAGATACTCGCAGCACAGTTGCCCCATATAAATTGCCCATGAGCGCGGAGCTTGTCTTTGTCACTGTAGCATCTTTGCTCCATCAGCGGGAGAAGGCGCTTCGACGCCCCTGTAAGCACATGTTTCTCTGATTCCTTTGTTTCAGGCAAGCCACTGTGACGTCAGACGCCTTTACGCATACAGCTTTGCGATGCTTAGACAGTAATAACATAATTCATGTTTACATTTCTTTAATTTTCGACGCATTGTCGTTATTCGTGACGCATCAATGACCAATTGATTATATGGCAATGCAATGAAAAAAGCGTGTGGAAAACAGTGTTAATGACAGATTTGAGAAGCACATTTCTTCAATGTTGGCCGCATGGCATTCCTGTTCAGGTGACAATGGTAATTTTTCAAAACGACAAGGATATTTCAACACATGATTATTTGTTTGCTGTGCTCTATGGCCTCTGCTACAGACCTCATCGAAATGACACTTAGATATCTTAGGGTATACATATAAAGATTTCCCAAATGGTCTAGCAGATAGGCATTTACCTTGTAATGCAGGGCGGCCCGGGTTCGATTCCCGTCATGGCAAATGTTTTTTGTAGAAAAATAAAATGAGTCCCAACGTGTGCAACAGAACAGTTCGAAATCTCGTTACATTTGCATCGTCATGAACATGACTTATATCAGGCTAGCTAATTTTTTCTTTGTTCATTTTAAGTGTAGAAACAATATTTCGTTTGTGACCATTTTTTTCTGCCGTTTTGACAACAGGCTCATTACTAAAGAACACACGGCTGTCTGCTGATTGACGCTTGACTGTAGATTTTCGCTTTGTGTCAAAAGAACTCCCTAACGCACACTTTTTCAAAATAGGTGAATTCATCAGATCTGTTTGAAACATTGCATTTTATCCATGCACGACGACTACTTAGATACTCGCAGCACAGTTGCCTCATATAAATTGCCCATGAGCGCGGAGCTTGTCTTTGTCACTGTAGCAACTTTGCTCCATCAGCGGGAGAAGGCGGTTCGACGCCCCTGTAAGCACATGTTTCTCTAATTCCTTTGTTTCAGGCAAGCCACTGTGACGTCAGACGCCTTTACGCATACAGCTTTGCGATGCTTAGACAGTAATAACATAATTCATGTTTACATTTCTTTAATCTTCGACGCATTGTCGTTATTCGTGACGCATCAATGACCAATTGATTATATGGCAATGCAATGAAAAAAGCGTGTGGAAAACAGTGTTAATGACAGATTTGAGAAACACATTTCTTCAATGTTGGCCGCATGGCATTCCTGTGCAGGTGACAATGGTAACTTTTCAAAACGACAAGGATATTTAAACACATGATTATTTGTTTGCTGTGCTCTATGGCCTCTGCTACAGACCTCATCGAAATGACACTTAGATATCTTAGGGTGTACATATCAAGTTTTCCCAAATGGTCTTGCGGATAGGCATCTACCTTGTAACGCAGGGCGGCCCGGGTTCAATTCCCGTCATGGCAAATGTTTTTTGTAGAAAAATAAAATGAGTCCCAACGTGTGCAACAGAACAGTTCGAAATCTCGTTACATTTGCATCGTCATGAACATGACTTATATCAGGCTAGCTCATTTTTTCTTTGTTCATTTTAAGTGTAGAAACAATATTTCGTTTGTGACCATTTTTTCTGCCGTTTTGACAACAGGCTCATGACTAAAGAACACACGGCTGTCTGCTGATTGACGCTTGACTGTAGATTTTCGCTTTGTGTCAAAAGAACTTCCTAACGCACACTTTTTCAAAGTAGGTGAATTCATCAGATCTGTTTGAAACATTGCATTTTATCCATGCACGACGACTGCTTAGATACTCGCAGCACAGTTGCCCCATATAAATTGCCCATGAGCGCGGAGCTTGTCTTTGTCACTGTAGCAACTTTGCTCCATCAGCGGGAGAAGGCGGTTCGACGCCCCTGTAAGCACATGTTTCTCTAATTCCTTTGTTTCAGGCAAGCCACTGTGACGTCAGACGCCTTTACGCATACAGCTTTGCGATGCTTAGACAGTAATAACATAATTCATGTTTACATTTCTTTAATCTTCGACGCATTGTCGTTATTCGTGAATCAATGACCAATTGATTATATGGCAATGCAATGAAAAAAGCGTGTGGAAAACAGTGTTAATGACAGATTTGAGAAGCACATTTCTTCAATGTTGGCCGCATGGCATTCCTGTTCAGGTGACAATGGTAATTTTTCAAAACGACAAGGATATTTCAACACATGATTATTTGTTTGCTGTGCTCTATGGCCTCTGCTACAGACCTCATCGAAATGACACTTAGATATCTTAGGGTGTACATATCAAGTCTTCCCAAATGGTCTAGCGGATAGGCATCTACTTTGTAACGCAGGGAGGCCCGGGTTCGATTCCTGTCGTGGCAAATGTTTTTTGTAGAAAAATAAAATGAGTCCCAACGTGTGCAACAGAACAGTTCGAAATCTCGTTACATTTGCATCGTCATGAACATGACTTATATCAGGCTAGCTAATTTTTTCTTTGTTCATTTTAAGTGTAGAAACAATATTTCGTTTGTGAACATTTTTTTCTGCCGTTTTGACAACAGGCTCATGACTAAAGAACACACGGCTGTCTGCTGATTGACGCTTGACTGTAGATTTTCGCTTTGTGTCAAAAGAACTTCCTAACGCACACTTTTTCAAAGTAGGTGAATTCATCAGATCTGTTTGAAACATTGCATTTTATCCATGCACGACGACTGCTTAGATACTCGCAGCACAGTTGCCCCATATAAATTGCCCATGAGCGCGGAGCTTGTCTTTGTCACTGTAGCAACTTTGCTCCATCAGCGGGAGAAGGCGCTTCGACGCCCCTGTAAGCACATGTTTCTCTGATTCCTTTGTTTCAGGCAAGCCACTGTGACGTCAGACGCCTTTACGCATACAGCTTTGCGATGCTTAGACAGTAATAACATAATTCATGTTTACATTTCTTTAATTTTCGACGCATTGTCGTTATTCGTGACGCATCAATGACCAATTGATTATATGGCAATGCAATGAAAAAAGCGTGTGGAAAACAGTGTTAATGACAGATTTGAGAAGCACATTTCTTCAATGTTGGCCGCATGGCATTCCTGTGCAGGTGACAATGGTAATTTTTCAAAACGACAAGGATATTTCAACACATGATTATTTGTTTGCTGTGCTCTATGGCCTCTGCTACAGACCTCATCGAAATGACACTTAGATATCTTAGGGTGTACATATCAAGTTTTCCCAAATGGTCTAGCGGATAGGCATCTACCTTGTAACGCAGGGCGGCCCGGGTTCGATTCCCGTCATGGCAAATGTTTTTTGTAGAAAAATAAAATGAGTCCCAACGTGTGCAACAGAACAGTTCGAAATCTCGTTACATTTGCATCGTCATGAACATGACTTATATCAGGCTAGCTCATTTTTTCTTTGTTCATTTTAAGTGTAGAAACAATATTTCGTTTGTGAACATTTTTTTCTGCCGTTTTGACAACAGGCTCATTACTAAAGAACACACGGCTGTCTGCTGATTGACGCTTGACTGTAGATTTTCGCTTTGTGTCAAAAGAACTCCCTAACGCACACTTTTTCAAAGTAGGTGAATTCATCAGATCTGTTTGAAACATTGCATTTTATCCATGCACGACGACTGCTTAGATACTCGCAGCACAGTTGCCCCATATAAATTGCCCATGAGCGCGGAGCTTGTCTTTGTCACTGTTGCAACTTTGCTCCATCAGCGGGAGAAGGCGGTTCGACGCCCCTGTAAGCACATGTTTCTCTAATTCCTTTGTTTCAGGCAAGCCACTGTGACGTCAGACGCCTTTACGCATACAGCTTTGCGATGCTTAGACAGTAATAACATAATTCATGTTTACATTTCTTTAATTTTCGACGCATTGTCGTTATTCGTGACGCATCAATGACCAATTGATTATATGGCAATGCAATGAAAAAAGCGTGTGGAAAACAGTGTTAATGACAGATTTGAGAAGCACATTTCTTCAATGTTGGCCGCATGGCATTCCTGTGCAGGTGACAATGGTAATTTTTCAAAACGACAAGGATATTTAAACACATGATTATTTGTTTGCTGTGCTCTATGGCCTCTGCTACAGACCTCATCGAAATGACACTTAGATATCTTAGGGTGTACATATCAAGTTTTCCCAAATGGTCTAGCGGATAGGCATCTACCTTGTAACGCAGGGCGGCCCGGGTTCGATTCCCGTCATGGCAAATGTTTTTTGTAGAAAAATAAAATGAGTCCCAACGTGTGCAACAGAACAGTTCGAAATCTCGTTACATTTGCATCGTCATGAACATGACTTATGTCAGGCTAGCTCATTTTTTCTTTGTTCATTTTAAGTGTAGAAACAATATTTCGTTTGTGACCATTTTTTTCTGCCGTTTTGACAACAGGCTCATGACTAAAGAACACACGGCTGTCTGCTGATTGACGCTTGACTGTAGATTTTCGCTTTGTGTCAAAAGAACTTCCTAACGCACACTTTTTCAAAGTAGGTGAATTCATCAGATCTGTTTGAAACATTGAATTTTATCCATGCACGACGACTGCTTAGATACTCGCAGCACAGTTGCCCCATATAAATTGCCCATGAGCGCGGAGCTTGTCTTTGTCACTGTAGCATCTTTGCTCCATCAGCGGGAGAAGGCGCTTCGACGCCCCTGTAAGCACATGTTTCTCTGATTCCTTTGTTTCAGGCAAGCCACTGTGACGTCAGACGCCTTTACGCATACAGCTTTGCGATGCTTAGACAGTAATAACATAATTCATGTTTACATTTCTTTAATTTTCGACGCATTGTCGTTATTCGTGACGCATCAATGACCAATTGATTATATGGCAATGCAATGAAAAAAGCGTGTGGAAAACAGTGTTAATGACAGATTTGAGAAGCACATTTCTTCAATGTTGGCCGCATGGCATTCCTGTTCAGGTGACAATGGTAATTTTTCAAAACGACAAGGATATTTCAACACATGATTATTTGTTTGCTGTGCTCTATGGCCTCTGCTACAGACCTCATCGAAATGACACTTAGATATCTTAGGGTGTACATATCAAGTCTTCCCAAATGGTCTAGCGGATAGGCATCTACTTTGTAACGCAGTGAGGCCCGGGTTCGATTCCCGTCGTGGCAAATGTTTTTTGTAGAAAAATAAAATGAGTCCCAACGTGTGCAACAGAACAGTTCGAAATCTCGTTACATTTGCATCGTCATGAACATGACTTATATCAGGCTAGCTAATTTTTTCTTTGTTCATTTTAAGTGTAGAAACAATATTTCGTTTGTGAACATTTTTTTCTGCCGTTTTGACAACAGGCTCATGACTAAAGAACACACGGCTGTCTGCTGATTGACGCTTGACTGTAGATTTTCGCTTTGTGTCAAAAGAACTCCCTAACGCACACTTTTTCAAAGTAGGTGAATTCATCAGATCTGTTTGAAACATTGCATTTTATCCATGCACGACGACTACTTAGATACTCGCAGCACAGTTGCCTCATATAAATTGCACATGAGCGCGGAGCTTGTCTTTGTCACTGTAGCAACTTTGCTCCATCAGCGGGAGAAGGCGGTTCGACGCCCCTGTAAGCACATGTTTCTCTAATTCCTTTGTTTCAGGCAAGCCACTGTGACGTCAGACGCCTTTACGCATACAGCTTTGCGATGCTTAGACAGTAATAACATAATTCATGTTTACATTTCTTTAATTTTCGACGCATTGTCGTTATTCGTGACGCATCAATGACCAATTGATTATATGGCAATGCAATGAAAAAAGCGTGTGGAAAACAGTGTTAATGACAGATTTGAGAAGCACATTTCTTCAATGTTGGCCGCATGGCATTCCTGTGCAGGTGACAATGGTAATTTTTCAAAACGACAAGGATATTTATACACATGATTATTTGTTTACTGTGCTCTATGGCCTCTGCTACAGACCTCTTCCAAATGACACTTAGATATCTTAGGGTATACATATCAAGGTTTCCCAAATGGTCTAGCGGATAGGCATCGACCTTGTAACCCATGGCGGCCCGGGTTCGATTCCCGTCATGGCAAATGTTTTTTGTAGAAAAATAAAATGAGTCCCAACGTGTGCAACAGAACAGTTCGAAATCTCGTTACATTTGCATCGTCATGAACATGACTTATGTCAGGCTAGCTCATTTTTTCTTTGTTCATTTTAAGTGTAGAAACAATATTTCGTTTGTGACCATTTTTTTCTGCCGTTTTGACAACAGGCTCATGACTAAAGAACACACGGCTGTCTGCTGATTGACGCTTGACTGTAGATTTTCGCTTTGTGTCAAAAGAACTTCCTAACGCACACTTTTTCAAAGTAGGTGAATTCATCAGATCTGTTTGAAACATTGCATTTTATCCATGCACGACGACTGCTTAGATACTCGCAGCACAGTTGCCCCATATAAATTGCCCATGAGCGCGGAGCTTGTCTTTGTCACTGTAGCAACTTTGCTCCATCAGCGGGAGAAGGCGGTTCGACGCCCCTGTAAGCACATGTTTCTCTAATTCCTTTGTTTCAGGCAAGCCACTGTGACGTCAGACGCCTTTACGCATACAGCTTTGCGATGCTTAGACAGTAATAACATAATTCATGTTTACATTTCTTTAATTTTCGACGCATTGTCGTTATTCGTGACGCATCAATGACCAATTGATTATATGGCAATGCAATGAAAAAAGCGTGTGGAAAACAGTGTTAATGACAGATTTGAGAAGCACATTTCTTCAATGTTGGCCGCATGGCATTCCTGTGCAGGTGACAATGGTAATTTTTCAAAACGACAAGGATATTTATACACATGATTATTTGTTTGCTGTGCTCTATGGCCTCTGCTACAGACCTCTTCCAAATGACACTTAGATATCTTAGGGTATACATATCAAGTTTTCCCAAATGGTCTAGCGGATAGGCATCTACCTTGTAACCCATGGCGGCCTGGGTTCGATTCCCGTCATGGCAAATGTTTTTTGTAGAAAAATAAAATGAGTCCCAACGTGTGCAACAGAACAGTTCGAAATCTCGTTACATTTGCATCGTCATGAACATGACTTATATCAGGCTAGCTCATTTTTTCTTTGTTCATTTTAAGTGTAGAAACAATATTTCGTTTGTGAACATTTTTTTCTGCCGTTTTGACAACAGGCTCATGACTAAAGAACACACGGCTGTCTGCTGATTGACGCTTGACTGTAGATTTTCGCTTTGTGTCAAAAGAACTCCCTAACGCACACTTTTTCAAAGTAGGTGAATTCATCAGATCTGTTTGAAACATTGCATTTTATCCATGCACGACGACTACTTAGATACTCGCAGCACAGTTGCCTCATATAAATTGCCCATGAGCGCGGAGCTTGTCTTTGTCACTGCAGCAACTTTGCTCCATCAGCGGGAGAAGGCGGTTCGACGCCCCTGTAAGCACATGTTTCTCTAATTCCTTTGTTTCAGGCAAGCCACTGTGACGTCAGACGCCTTTACGCATTCAGCTTTGCGATGCTTAGACAGTAATAACATAATTCATGTTTACATTTCTTTAATTTTCGACGCATTGTCGTTATTCGTGACGCATCAATGACCAATTGATTATATGGCAATGCAATGAAAAAAGCGTGTGGAAAACAGTGTTAATGACAGATTTGAGAAGCACATTTCTTCAATGTTGGCCGCATGGCATTCCTGTTCAGGTGACAATGGTAATTTTTCAAAACGACAAGGATATTTCAACACATGATTATTTGTTTGCTGTGCTCTATGGCCTCTGCTACAGACCTCATCGAAATGACACTTAGATATCTTAGGGTGTACATATCAAGTCTTCCCAAATGGTCTTGCGGATAGGCATCTACTTTGTAACGCAGTGAGGCCCGGGTTCGATTCCCGTCGTGGCAAATGTTTTTTGTAGAAAAATAAAATGAGTCCCAACGTGTGCAACAGAACAGTTCGAAATCTCGTTACATTTGCATCGTCATGAACATGACTTATATCAGGCTAGCTAATTTTTTCTTTGTTCATTTTAAGTGTAGAAACAATATTTCGTTTGTGAACATTTTTTTCTGCCGTTTTGACAACAGGCTCATGACTAAAGAACACACGGCTGTCTGCTGATTGACGCTTGACTGTAGATTTTCGCTTTGTGTCAAAAGAACTCCCTAACGCACACTTTTTCAAAGTAGGTGAATTCATCAGATCTGTTTGAAACATTGCATTTTATCCATGCACGACGACTACTTAGATACTCGCAGCACAGTTGCCTCATATAAATTGCACATGAGCGCGGAGCTTGTCTTTGTCACTGTAGCAACTTTGCTCCATCAGCGGGAGAAGGCGGTTCGACGCCCCTGTAAGCACATGTTTCTCTAATTCCTTTGTTTCAGGCAAGCCACTGTGACGTCAGACGCCTTTACGCATACAGCTTTGCGATGCTTAGACAGTAATAACATAATTCATGTTTACATTTCTTTAATTTTCGACGCATTGTCGTTATTCGTGACGCATCAATGACCAATTGATTATATGGCAATGCAATGAAAAAAGCGTGTGGAAAACAGTGTTAATGACAGATTTGAGAAGCACATTTCTTCAATGTTGGCCGCATGGCATTCCTGTGCAGGTGACAATGGTAATTTTTCAAAACGACAAGGATATTTATACACATGATTATTTGTTTACTGTGCTCTATGGCCTCTGCTACAGACCTCTTCCAAATGACACTTAGATATCTTAGGGTATACATATCAAGGTTTCCCAAATGGTCTAGCGGATAGGCATCTACCTTGTAACCCATGGCGGCCCGGGTTCGATTCCCGTCATGGCAAATGTTTTTTGTAGAAAAATAAAATGAGTCCCAACGTGTGCAACAGAACAGTTCGAAATCTCGTTACATTTGCATCGTCATGAACATGACTTATGTCAGGCTAGCTCATTTTTTCTTTGTTCATTTTAAGTGTAGAAACAATATTTCGTTTGTGACCATTTTTTTCTGCCGTTTTGACAACAGGCTCATGACTAAAGAACACACGGCTGTCTGCTGATTGACGCTTGACTGTAGATTTTCGCTTTGTGTCAAAAGAACTTCCTAACGCACACTTTTTCAAAGTAGGTGAATTCATCAGATCTGTTTGAAACATTGCATTTTATCCATGCACGACGACTGCTTAGATACTCGCAGCACAGTTGCCCCATATAAATTGCCCATGAGCGCGGAGCTTGTCTTTGTCACTGTAGCAACTTTGCTCCATCAGCGGGAGAAGGCGGTTCGACGCCCCTGTAAGCACATGTTTCTCTAATTCCTTTGTTTCAGGCAAGCCACTGTGACGTCAGACGCCTTTACGCATACAGCTTTGCGATGCTTAGACAGTAATAACATAATTCATGTTTACATTTCTTTAATTTTCGACGCATTGTCGTTATTCGTGACGCATCAATGACCAATTGATTATATGGCAATGCAATGAAAAAAGCGTGTGGAAAACAGTGTTAATGACAGATTTGAGAAGCACATTTCTTCAATGTTGGCCGCATGGCATTCCTGTGCAGGTGACAATGGTAATTTTTCAAAACGACAAGGATATTTATACACATGATTATTTGTTTGCTGTGCTCTATGGCCTCTGCTACAGACCTCTTCCAAATGACACTTAGATATCTTAGGGTATACATATCAAGTTTTCCCAAATGGTCTAGCGGATAGGCATCTACCTTGTAACCCATGGCGGCCTGGGTTCGATTCCCGTCATGGCAAATATTTTTTGTAGAAAAATAAAATGAGTCCCAACGTGTGCAACAGAACAGTTCGAAATCTCGTTACATTTGCATCGTCATGAACATGACTTATATCAGGCTAGCTCATTTTTTCTTTGTTCATTTTAAGTGTAGAAACAATATTTCGTTTGTGAACATTTTTTTCTGCCGTTTTGACAACAGGCTCATGACTAAAGAACACACGGCTGTCTGCTGATTGACGCTTGACTGTAGATTTTCGCTTTGTGTCAAAAGAACTCCCTAACGCACACTTTTTCAAAGTAGGTGAATTCATCAGATCTGTTTGAAACATTGCATTTTATCCATGCACGACGACTACTTAGATACTCGCAGCACAGTTGCCTCATATAAATTGCCCATGAGCGCGGAGCTTGTCTTTGTCACTGCAGCAACTTTGCTCCATCAGCGGGAGAAGGCGGTTCGACGCCCCTGTAAGCACATGTTTCTCTAATTCCTTTGTTTCAGGCAAGCCACTGAGACGTCAGACGCCTTTACGCATTCAGCTTTGCGATGCTTAGACAGTAATAACATAATTCATGTTTACATTTCTTTAATTTTCGACGCATTGTCGTTATTCGTGACGCATCAATGACCAATTGATTATATGGCAATGCAATGAAAAAAGCGTGTGGAAAACAGTGTTAATGACAGATTTGAGAAGCACATTTCTTCAATGTTGGCCGCATGGCATTCCTGTGCAGGTGACAATGGTAATTTTTCAAAACGACAAGGATATTTAAACACATGATTATTTGTTTGCTGTGCTCTATGGCCTCTGCTACAGACCTCATCGAAATGACACTTAGATATCTTAGGGTGTACATATCAAGTTTTCCCAAATGGTCTAGCGGATAGGCATCTCCCTTGTAACGCAGGGCGGCCCGGGTTCGATTCCCGTCATGGCAAATGTTTTTTGTAGAAAAATAAAATGAGTCCCAACGTGTGCAACAGAACAGTTCGAAATCTCGTTACATTTGCATCGTCATGAACATGACTTATATCAGGCTAGCTCATTTTTTCTTTGTTCATTTTAAGTGTAGAAACAATATTTCGTTTGTGACCATTTTTTTCTGCCGTTTTGACAACAGGCTCATGACTAAAGAACACACGGCTGTCTGCTGATTGACGCTTGACTGTAGATTTTCGCTTTGTGTCAAAAGAACTCCCTAACGCACACTTTTTCAAAGTAGGTGAATTCATCAGATCTGTTTGAAACATTGCATTTTATCCATGCACGACGACTACTTAGATACTCGCAGCACAGTTGCCTCATATAAATTGCCCATGAGCGCGGAGCTTGTCTTTGTCACTGTAGCAACTTTGCTCCATCAGCGGGAGAAGGCGGTTCGACGCCCCTGTAAGCACATGTTTCTCTAATTCCTTTGTTTCAGGCAAGCCACTGTGACGTCAGACGCCTTTACGCATACAGCTTTGCGATGCTTAGACAGTAATAACATAATTCATGTTTACATTTCTTTAATTTTCGACGCATTGTCGTTATTCGTGAGGCATCAATGACCAATTGATTATATGGCAATGCAATGAAAAAAGCATGTGGAAAACAGTGTTAATGACAGATTTGAGAAGCACATTTCTTCAATGTTGGCCGCATGGCATTCCTGTGCAGGTGACAATGGTAATTTTTCAAAACGACAAGGATATTTAAACACATGATTATTTGTTTGCTGTGCTCTATGGCCTCTGCTACAGACCTCATCGAAATGACACTTAGATATCTTAGGGTGTACATATTGTGGTGGAAGTCTAGGATTTACCACTCTGTACTTTAGCTCTTCGGAGGTAAGAATCAAGAAACAAGTCCTGAGTAGCCACAATATCTGAGTCCGGTATTTATTGCTTGCAAACAAGAGACAAGAGCGTAACAGCAGCCCAGCGTAGAACCGGGGTTCGTTCAGCACAAGTCTAAAGAGACAATGATCAGGTTCGTCTTTTATACAGTTTAAACATGATACAGGCGCCGCCAAGGCTATCGGCTGATGGGCCTGTGCTTACGTGAGAAAGGGCGGGAGAGAATGAACAATGGGGAGACTGTCTTATTGATTAATCGCCGTTCAACATTTCACACCTATCGACAGGATGCGCCTGTCCCCCCACTATTGCTCTCTCCTACCACCCCCTCAGAGATCACCGCTGTTCATATGGTAAATCATACAGTGCTTCTCAGAACAATGGCTATAGAACTTTAGAGGAGTGGCAAGAGAAAATGTCATCACAGTAGTTACACAAGTTGTATCAGTCATATGAAAGTGTATAACCTGAAAATAGTTCTATGAATGTATTTTCCATAACAATCCCTCCTTTTAACATTTAATTCCTTGAATGTTAACAACACTTCAGCCTAAATATCATATTTCACTGGACGGAGGTTCTCATATCCTCCTCATCAAATAAGTTAAACCCGGGAAAGGGATCCAGGTTAGAAAAGTCATCCCCTGTCTCCATTCGTTCGAGCACCATTTTAGTTGTCATTATATGGGTGGCCGCCCTCCTTATACATGCCTTGTCAACCACCGACATCACTATACAACTATTTTTTATCAAGAAAGCGATAAGTGCACGCCTGATTAAGGGCGTCACATAGGCCAAATAGCAAGTTCCACCTGCATTTTTAGGTACACAACTGTAAGCTTCTGGACCGCAGACTAAGTACACTTGCTCTGGCAGTGGTTTAGCTACGGTGAGGTCGAATTGGGTTTGGTTTCCTGCGTTATCATGAACAATCACTCTTTCCCAGATAAAATTTGCCTCTTGTCTTATTAGAGAACAGTATGTCACATTATGTAGCTCATATACAGCCACTCCATAGGCCGCAATCGTCTCAGCGGCTTCATGGTGTTTCAATTATGTTGGGATCAGAGGTTACTAGCACGTGATTCTTGTTGGAGCCCTGCGGTGGCTCAGTGTTGTCCTTGTCTTGGGCCTTGCTGCTTCTCTCCTCCTGGCTGGTCATGCCTGGTCCTGTCGTGTTCTGGTCATGCCTGGTCCTGGCCGCTGATGTCTAGTCTCGCTGGGTCGCTCCTGGTCTGCCCGCTGATGGCCGGTCTCACTGGGTCACTCCGTGTCTGCCCGCTGACGTCCCCGCTGGTCTCTCCAGTGGTGGTGCCTTCTTGCCGTGTGTGGCATGTGCCCACGTGCCTCTCTCTGCAGACTGCGTGACGAGATGTACCTGGAAAGGACCCAACCACCATGGACTGCTCCAGTGTTTTCTCCTGCAGTTCTCGATCAGCACCCACTCCCCTTGCTGGATGTCGTGGAGAGGTCCCCCTAGTGGTGTGAGGAGTGCCTCTTTCATGGTTCTGTGGATGCCTCTTAAAACTCTGGTCAAGTTAGCACAGCATGTTAGCATAGAGTAATTCACGTAGCATTGGTCTACCAGTCAGGATCCCATGAGGAGACAGGCCGTTCTTTGCCCTAGGCCTCCCTCGCCTAGCTGTGAGGATCAATGGAAAAGCTTTAACCCAGTTCAGTCCAACTTCTTCACAGAAAATATGCCCACAAAAACTAAACAATATTTCTTTCCCTCGCAGGGGTTCAACTCAACAAAACAAACAAAGTTCATCATAACACGATCAAATGGGCCATCAGGGGGAGGATGGCTTGATTGGGGAACCTTTTGCCCTCTTTCTACACTATGCCAAATTCTGTGAATAATGCTTATTTACAATATCCGTCATCCCCCCTTTTGACACATGATCTTCTCCATGTGACAACACTTCATAAAAATAAAATAGACATTTGGTAAACATGGATTATCATGCATTTTAGGCCAACCCAAAGCAAAAACAAAAAAATATATAACAGGTGTTTCTGAGTAAATATCTTAGGTATTTTAGTAAATGTGTCTATTCTGTTTGTACTCTGGCTTTTGCCCTCCCTGGTGAGCTTATGGCCCAAAAACAAATAACAATAACAACAACAACAGCAACAGCAACAACCTTTACAAATAGTATTCTCTGCAAGCTTGCCTTGTGGCTCTGTTCTGCCAAATATGTTAAGGGTGCCTACCCCCTTTCAACACCAAATTCTTACTGGATAGATACTAAATTTATCTCTTATAGCTGCCCAAATACTGCTGGGTTTTCAACGTCTAGACCATGTATCTATCTATAAATCAATCAATCAATCAATCAATCAACCTACCTATCTATCTATACCTATACCTATCTATATATATATCATATCATATCATATCACTTATCCTTAAAGCGAAATGCGAACCAGAACTGGAATCCTTATGTACAGGAATACTGGAGAACGCATTAGCTAGGTCGACCACTGAGAAATATGTAGCATTACTTCGTATATGTGTGATTAGTATATGGATCCGTAACAATAGGGGCGCGCGCTTGGACTGCTTCATTAACCTTTTTAAGATCCCGAACAAAGCACCAGGTTTGTGGTTGGCCTTCCTGTTTGGCCTCTTTCACGGGGAACATGAGAGTACGACAAATGGCTGTCAGGACACGGAACAATAATGCCTCTTTCCAATAATGCCTAAAAAACTAGTGTAAATATCTATGGATTCTCTCTGAACCCAACTTTTCCAACACTCATCCTGAATTTCCAAGACCTTAGCTATACAATGAAAATTATCTTTATCCGTGAACATACTTAATAATTCTAATTCTTAGCTTGGCTTCCGCCAACAATTTCTGTGCAATTGATCTCAGCCGAGAGACGGGCAAGTTCCATTCGTAAAAATAATTTAGTGGTGCATTACCCAACGATATATTTTGTATTACACGTCTTTCTATTCTAATCCCATCTTCTGAACACCACAGATTTAGTCCTATCCCACACATCAAGTCTCTACCTAGTAAATTGATTGGGCAGCAGTCAGATAATATGAAGGAATGTTTACTATATTGATAACTATCTTCATCATACACTGTGAATCTCTCTTTTACCCCTCTTCCCTCTGCTCCGACTATGGTGATTACCCTTCCACTGAGTTTCGGTGGGGGTTGCCAATCTTCTGTTCTTAAGACAGAGTACCCTGCTCCTGAATCTATTAACAAATGTAACCGATCTGCCAGCCACCTTCAATGTTATTCTAGGTAGTACCTCATATGCACTTTCTTTCCTAATAGCCTGTATGTCTAGTTGTGGTGTACGTGTGTGCTTGCGTATTGGTTTTATCTCACCGGGTACCGCCGTTGATGGGACCTCTCCCGCCTCCTCTGCCCGTCACTATCCGTCCCGCTCCGTTTCCCGCTCGCTCGGGGCATTCTCTTTGCCAGTGGTCCTCTGCTTGGCAGCGGAAACACCCCATCTGTCTCGGGTACCTGAAATTATCGTTCTTTCTGCGCTTGTCTCCGAACCTTCCTCGCCCTCGATTGCGTCCGTAAGTCGACGCTGGGTTCGGGCGAGCCAGATCTGCCCGTGGTGCTGTCAAGGGTCTGTAGGGTGGAGGACGGACAGAGGAGCAGTCGAGATCCGCATCAACCTGTTCGGACAAGAATACTATAGGACACTGGTTAGAAAGCCCTGGCCTATCTGACTCAACTTGTGGTTCCTTTCCTGGCTTTACCTTTTCTAATTCGACTTGTTTTACCTTCTTAAACTGTTCAGCCTGTTCTTGTTGTGACTGTCTAACTGCCCCCTCCGTTTTCCAAGCCCAAAACGCCTTCCTATCTACTCGGCGTGACCCTTGTTGAACTTCTTAATTTTATCTGTAGCATAATAATTTAATACTTCAAGCCTGTCTTCTAGCATGTTAATCTGTTGTTGGCTAAAACTACCGTTCAATGGAAAACCCAAAATCTCCCACATAGGCAATTGTTCGCATGTCCATCGACCATATTTTTCAATCATTATCTTAGCGCATCCCTCCGTGCTCGAAGGCAGCGGGTTGGCTTTACAGGCCACCTTCCCCATTATCAATTAATGTAGCAACTTTTTCAGGTATTTTAAAAAGGTTAAGTGTCGTCAACGACAATAGGTGAGTTCCTTACCTTTTATTCACGTCTCCACACCGGTCTACGCGTTTCATAAAAATTCTAAAAACTATTAGGTATACCGAAAAACTGTGTGTCCTCCACACATTGAGTGTCCCCGACACCTCTTCTCGAAGTGTCAATCAGCCCGTCGGCTCTTAGCAACAAGTTTATCTAGATAAAAAACAAAAACAGAAACACACACAACCAACAAACTGCAGACCTAAACCTGGTTTAGGATTTTCAACTGTTCTAGACAGCCGACCTAGCCCGCTAGGATTTTCTCAACCTGTAGGCCTCGGTTCAACCAAGGAATTAACCCACAGTGACCTAACCTGGTTAGGGATTTTAACTCTAACACACAACACAAATTTACAGGACTCGAACCTGAGGGGAACCCAGAACAGAATTTACAAGACTCGAACTTGACGGGCTGTTAACCCAGAACAGAATTTACAAGACTCGAACTTGACGGGCTGTTAACCCAGAACAGAATTTACAAGACTCGAACTTGACGGGCTGTTAACCCAGAACAGAATTTACAAGACTCGAACTTGACGGGCTGTTAACCCAGAACAGAATTTACAAGACTCGAACTTGACGGGCTGTTAACCCAGAACAGAATTTACAAGACTCGAACTTGACGGGCTGTTAACCCAGAACAGATTTTACAAGACTCGAACTTGACGGGCTGTTAACCCAAAATCGCTAGCACCTAGGCCACGGGACCTAGGATTTTTTTAATTCACAAATATTGTGGTCTTACCTCTTCCGAGTTCAATGTCTTTACGGACTCGCCGTGCCTGAAAACGCCATCTCTCTCCTTTCAGGCGCCTTTTCTCTCAACCTTTGCGTTCTGAACTTTCAAAGGGAGGATTTCGGCTCCAGGAATATATCCTGACCGTATACGAGTTGACCTTCTTGGCAGAGAGACGACGAAATCAGGGCAGGCGATCCCGGATCGAGCCCCCAAATTGTGGTGGAAGTCTAGGATTTACCACTCTGTACTTTAGCTCTTCGGAGGTAAGAATCAAGAAACAAGTCCTGAGTAGCCACAATATCTGAGTCCGGTATTTATTGCTTGCAAACAAGAGACAAGAGCGTAACAGCAGCCCAGCGTAGAACCGGGGTTCGTTCAGCACAAGTCTAAAGAGACAATGATCAGGTTCGTCTTTTATACAGTTTAAACATGATACAGGCGCCGCCAAGGCTATCGGCTGATGGGCCTGTGCTTACGTGAGAAAGGGCGGGAGAGAATGAACAATGGGGAGACTGTCTTATTGATTAATCGCCGTTCAACATTTCACACCTATCGACAGGATGCGCCTGTCCCCCCACTATTGCTCTCTCCTACCACCCCCTCAGAGATCACCGCTGTTCATATGGTAAATCATACAGTGCTTCTCAGAACAATGGCTATAGAACTTTAGAGGAGTGGCAAGAGAAAATGTCATCACAGTAGTTACACAAGTTGTATCAGTCATATGAAAGTGTATAACCTGAAAATAGTTCTATGAATGTATTTTCCATAACAATATCAAGTCTTCCCAAATGGTCTAGCGGATAGGAATCTGCCTTGTCACGCAGGGAGGCCCGGGTTCGATTCCCGTCATGGCAAAGGATTTTTGTAGAAAAATAAAATGAGTCCCAACCGTGTGCAACAGAACAGTTCGAAATCTCGTTACATTTGCATCGTCATGAACATGACTTATATCAGGCTAGCTAATTTTTTCTTTGTTCATTTTAAGTGTAGAAACAATATTTCGTTTGTGAACATTTTTTTCTGCCGTTTTGACAACAGGCTCATGACTAAAGAACACACGGCTGTCTGCTGAATGACGCTTGACTGTAGATTTTCGCTTTGTGTCAAAAGAACTCCCTAACGCACACTTTTTCAAAGTAGGTGAATTCATCAGATCTGTTTGAAACATTGCATTTTATCCATGCACGACGACTACTTAGATACTCGCAGCACAGTTGCCTCATATAAATTGCCCATGAGCGCGGAGCTTGTCTTCGTCACTGTAGCAACTTTGCTCCATCAGCGGGAGAAGGCGGTTCGACGCCCCTGTAAGCACATGTTTCTCTAATTCCTTTGTTTCAGGCAAGCCACTGTGACGTCAGACGCCTTTACGCATACAGCTTTGCGATGCTTAGACAGTAATAACATAATTCATGTTTACATTTCTTTAATTTTCGACGCATTGTCGTTATTCGTGACGCATCAATGACCAATTGATTATATGGCAATGCAATGAAAAAAGCGTGTGGAAAACAGTGTTAATGACAGATTTGAGAAGCACATTTCTTCAATGTTGGCCGCATGGCATTCCTGTGCAGGTGACAATGGTAATTTTTCAAAACGACAAGGATATTTAAACACATGATTATTTGTTTGCTGTGCTCTATGGCCTCTGCTACAGACCTCATCGAAATGACACTTAGATATCTTAGGGTGTACATATCAAGTCTTCCCAAATGGTCTAGCGGATAGGAATCTGCCTTGTAACGCAGGGCGGCCCGGGTTCGATTCCTGTCATGGCAAAGGATTTTTGTAGAAAAATAAAATGAGTCCCAACGTGTGCAACAGAACAGTTCGAAATCTCGTTACATTTGCATCGTCATGAACATGACTTATATCAGGCTAGCTAATTTTTTCTTTGTTCATTTTAAGTGTAGAAACAATATTTCGTTTGTGACCATTTTTTTCTGCCGTTTTGACAACAGGCTCATTACTAAAGAACACACGGCTGTCTGCTGATTGACGCTTGACTGTAGATTTTCGCTTTGTGTCAAAAGAACTCCCGAACGCACACTTTTTCAAAGTAGGTGAATTCATCAGATCTGTTTGAAACATTGCATTTTATCCATGCACGACGACTACTTAGATACTCGCAGCACAGTTACCTCATATAAATTGCCCATGAGCGCGGAGCTTGTCTTTGTCACTGTAGCAACTTTGCTCCATCAGCGGGAGAAGGCGGTTCGACGCCCCTGTAAGCACATGTTTCTCTAATTCCTTTGTTTCAGGCAAGCCACTGTGACGTCAGACGCCTTTACGCATACAGCTTTGCGATGCTTAGACAGTAATAACATAATTCATGTTTACATTTCTTTAATTTTCGACGCATTGTCGTTATTCGTGACGCATCAATGACCAATTGATTATATGGCAATGCAATGAAAAAAGCGTGTGGAAAACAGTGTTAATGACAGATTTGAGAAGCACATTTCTTCAATGTTGGCCGCATGGCATTCCTGTGCAGGTGACAATGGTAATTTTTCAAAACGACAAGGATATTTAAACACATGATTATTTGTTTGCTGTGCTCTATGGCCTCTGCTACAGACCTCATCGAAATGACACTTAGATATCTTAGGGTGTACATATCAAGTCTTCCCAAATGGTCTAGCGGATAGGAATCTGCCTTGTAACGCAGGGCGGCCCGGGTTCGATTCCCGTCATGGCAAAGGATTTTTGTAGAAAAATAAAATGAGTCCCAACGTGTGCAACAGAACAGTTCGAAATCTCGTTACATTTGCATCGTCATGAACATGACTTATATCAGGCTAGCTAATTTTTTCTTTGTTCATTTTAAGTGTAGAAACAATATTTCGTTTGTGAACATTTTTTTCTGCCGTTTTGACAACAGGCTCATTACTAAAGAACACACGGCTGTCTGCTGATTGACGCTTGACTGTAGATTTTCGCTTTGTGTCAAAAGAACTCCCGAACGCACACTTTTTCAAAGTAGGTGAATTCATCAGATCTGTTTGAAACATTGCATTTTATCCATGCACGACGACTACTTAGATACTCGCAGCACAGTTGCCCCATATAAATTGCCCATGAGCGCGGAGCTTGTCTTTGTCACTGTAGCAACTTTGCTCCATCAGCGGGAGAAGGCGGTTCGACGCCCCTGTAAGCACATGTTTCTCTAATTCCTTTGTTTCAGGCAAGCCACTGTGACGTCAGACGCCTTTACGCATACAGCTTTGCGATGCTTAGACAGTAATAACATAATTCATGTTTACATTTCTTTAATTTTCGATGCATTGTCGTTATTCGTGACGCATCAATGACCAATTGATTATATGGCAATGCAATGAAAAAAGCGTGTGGAAAACAGTGTTAATGACAGATTTGAGAAGCACATTTCTTCAATGTTGGCCGCATGGCATTCCTGTGCAGGTGACAATGGTAATTTTTCAAAACGACAAGGATATTTAAACACATGATTATTTGTTTGCTGTGCTCTATGGCCTCTGCTACAGACCTCATCGAAATGACACTTAGATATCTTAGGGTGTACATATCAAGTTTTCCCAAATGGTCTAGCGGATAGGCATCTCCCTTGTAACGCAGGGCGGCCCGGGTTCGATTCCCGTCATGGCAAAGGATTTTTGTAGAAAAATAAAATGAGTCCCAACCGTGTGCAACAGAACAGTTCGAAATCTCGTTACATTTGCATCGTCATGAACATGACTTATATCAGGCTAGCTCATTTTTTCTTTGTTCATTTTAAGTGTAGAAACAATATTTCGTTTGTGAACATTTTTTTCTGCCGTTTTGACAACAGGCTCATGACTAAAGAACACACAGCTGTCTGCTGATTGACGCTTGACTGTAGATTTTCGCTTTGTGTCAAAAGAACTCCCTAACGCACACTTTTTCAAAGTAGGTGAATTCATCAGATCTGTTTGAAACATTGCATTTTATCCATGCACGACGACTACTTAGATACTCGCAGCACAGTTGCCCCATATAAATTGCCCATGAGCGCGGAGCTTGTCTTTGTCACTGTAGCAACTTTGCTCCATCAGCGGGAGAAGGCGCTTCGACGCCCCTGTAAGCACATGTTTCTCTGATTCCTTTGTTTCAGGCAAGCCACTGTGACGTCAGACGCCTTTACGCATACAGCTTTGCGATGCTTAGACAGTAATAACATAATTCATGTTTACATTTCTTTAATTTTCGACGCATTGTCGTTATTCGTGACGCATCAATGACCAATTGATTATATGGCAATGCAATGAAAAAAGCGTGTGGAAAACAGTGTTAATGACAGATTTGAGAAGCACATTTCTTCAATGTTGGCCGCAGGGCATTCCTGTGCAGGTGACAATGGTAATTTTTCAAAACGACAAGGATATTTAAACACATGATTATTTGTTTGCTGTGCTCTATGGCCTCTGCTACAGACCTCATCGAAATGACACTTAGATATCTTAGGGTGTACATATCAAGTCTTCCCAAATGGTCTAGCGGATAGGAATCTGCCTTGTCACGCAGGGGTGGCCCGGGTTCGATTCCCGTCATGGCAAAGGATTTTTGTAGAAAAATAAAATGAGTCCCAACCGTGTGCAACAGAACAGTTCGAAATCTCGTTACATTTGCATCGTCATGAACATGACTTATATCAGGCTAGCTCATTTTTTCTTTGTTCATTTTAAGTGTAGAAACAATATTTCGTTTGTGAACATTTTTTTCTGCCGTTTTGACAACAGGCTCATGACTAAAGAACACACAGCTGTCTGCTGATTGACGCTTGACTGTAGATTTTCGCTTTGTGTCAAAAGAACTCCCTAACGCACACTTTTTCAAAGTAGGTGAATTCATCAGATCTGTTTGAAACATTGCATTTTATCCATGCACGACGACTACTTAGATACTCGCAGCACAGTTGCCCCATATAAATTGCCCATGAGCGCGGAGCTTGTCTTTGTCACTGTAGCAACTTTGCTCCATCAGCGGGAGAAGGCGCTTCGACGCCCCTGTAAGCACATGTTTCTCTGATTCCTTTGTTTCAGGCAAGCCACTGTGACGTCAGACGCCTTTACGCATACAGCTTTGCGATGCTTAGACAGTAATAACATAATTCATGTTTACATTTCTTTAATTTTCGACGCATTGTCGTTATTCGTGACGCATCAATGACCAATTGATTATATGGCAATGCAATGAAAAAAGCGTGTGGAAAACAGTGTTAATGACAGATTTGAGAAGCACATTTCTTCAATGTTGGCCGCAGGGCATTCCTGTGCAGGTGACAATGGTAATTTTTCAAAACGACAAGGATATTTAAACACATGATTATTTGTTTGCTGTGCTCTATGGCCTCTGCTACAGACCTCATCGAAATGACACTTAGATATCTTAGGGTGTACATATCAAGTCTTCCCAAATGGTCTAGCGGATAGGAATCTGCCTTGTCACGCAGGGGTGGCCCGGGTTCGATTCCCGTCATGGCAAAGGATTTTTGTAGAAAAATAAAATGAGTCCCAACCGTGTGCAACAGAACAGTTCGAAATCTCGTTACATTTGCATCGTCATGAACATGACTTATATCAGGCTAGCTAATTTTTTCTTTGTTCATTTTAAGTGTAGAAACAATATTTCGTTTGTGAACATTTTTTTCTGCCGTTTTGACAACAGGCTCATTACTAAAGAACACACGGCTGTCTGCTGATTGACGCTTGACTGTAGATTTTCGCTTTGTGTCAAAAGAACTCCCTAACGCACACTTTTTCAAAGTAGGTGAATTCATCAGATCTGTTTGAAACATTGCATTTTATCCATGCACGAAGACTGCTTAGATACTCGCAGCACAGTTGCCCCATATAAATTGCCCATGAGCGCGGAGCTTGTCTTTGTCACTGTAGCAACTTTGCTCCATCAGCGGGAGAAGGCGCTTCGACGCCCCTGTAAGCACATGTTTCTCTGATTCCTTTGTTTCAGGCAAGCCACTGTGACGTCAGACGCCTTTACGCATACAGCTTTGCGATGCTTAGACAGTAATAACATAATTCATGTTTACATTTCTTTAATTTTCGACGCATTGTCGTTATTCGTGACGCATCAATGACGAATTGATTATATGGCAATGCAATGAAAAAAGCGTGTGGAAAACAGTGTTAATGACAGATTTGAGAAGCACATTTCTTCAATGTTGGCCGCAGGGCATTCCTGTCCAGGTGACAATGGTAATTTTTCAAAACGACAAGGATATTTAAACACATGATTATTTGTTTGCTGTGCTCTATGGCCTCTGCTACAGACCTCATCGAAATGACACTTAGATATCTTAGGGTGTACATATCAAGTCTTCCCAAATGGTCTAGCGGATAGGAATCTGCCTTGTCACGCAGGGGTGGCCCGGGTTCGATTCCCGTCATGGCAAAGGATTTTTGTAGAAAAATAAAATGAGTCCCAACCGTGTGCAACAGAACAGTTCGAAATCTCGTTACATTTGCATCGTCATGAACATGACTTATATCAGGCTAGCTCATTTTTTCTTTGTTCATTTTAAGTGTAGAAACAATATTTCGTTTGTGAACATTTTTTTCTGCCGTTTTGACAACAGGCTCATGACTAAAGAACACACAGCTGTCTGCTGATTGACGCTTGACTGTAGATTTTCGCTTTGTGTCAAAAGAACTCCCTAACGCACACTTTTTCAAAGTAGGTGAATTCATCAGATCTGTTTGAAACATTGCATTTTATCCATGCACGACGACTACTTAGATACTCGCAGCACAGTTGCCCCATATAAATTGCCCATGAGCGCGGAGCTTGTCTTTGTCACTGTAGCAACTTTGCTCCATCAGCGGGAGAAGGCGCTTCGACGCCCCTGTAAGCACATGTTTCTCTGATTCCTTTGTTTCAGGCAAGCCACTGTGACGTCAGACGCCTTTACGCATACAGCTTTGCGATGCTTAGACAGTAATAACATAATTCATGTTTACATTTCTTTAATTTTCGACGCATTGTCGTTATTCGTGACGCATCAATGACGAATTGATTATATGGCAATGCAATGAAAAAAGCGTGTGGAAAACAGTGTTAATGACAGATTTGAGAAGCACATTTCTTCAATGTTGGCCGCATGGCATTCCTGTGCAGGTGACAATGGTAATTTTTCAAAACGACAAGGATATTTAAACACATGATTATTTGTTTGCTGTGCTCTATGGCCTCTGCTACAGACCTCATCGAAATGACACTTAGATATCTTAGGGTGTACATATCAAGTTTTCCCAAATGGTCTAGCGGATAGGCATCTCCCTTGTAACGCAGGGCGGCCCGGGTTCGATTCCCGTCATGGCAAAGGATTTTTGTAGAAAAATAAAATGAGTCCCAACCGTGTGCAACAGAACAGTTCGAAATCTCGTTACATTTGCATCGTCATGAACATGACTTATATCAGGCTAGCTCATTTTTTCTTTGTTCATTTTAAGTGTAGAAACAATATTTCGTTTGTGAACATTTTTTTCTGCCGTTTTGACAACAGGCTCATGACTAAAGAACACACAGCTGTCTGCTGATTGACGCTTGACTGTAGATTTTCGCTTTGTGTCAAAAGAACTCCCTAACGCACACTTTTTCAAAGTAGGTGAATTCATCAGATCTGTTTGAAACATTGCATTTTATCCATGCACGACGACTACTGAGATACTCGCAGCACAGTTGCCCCATATAAATTGCCCATGAGCGAGGAGCTTGTCTTTGTCACTGTAGCAACTTTGCTCCATCAGCGGGAGAAGGCGCTTCGACGCCCCTGTAAGCACATGTTTCTCTGATTCCTTTGTTTCAGGCAAGCCACTGTGACGTCAGACGCCTTTACGCATACAGCTTTGCGATGCTTAGACAGTAATAACATAATTCATGTTTACATTTCTTTAATTTTCGACGCATTGTCGTTATTCGTGACGCATCAATGACGAATTGATTATATGGCAATGCAATGAAAAAAGCGTGTGGAAAACAGTGTTAATGACAGATTTGAGAAGCACATTTCTTCAATGTTGGCCGCATGGCATTCCTGTGCAGGTGACAATGGTAATTTTTCAAAACGACAAGGATATTTAAACACATGATTATTTGTTTGCTGTGCTCTATGGCCTCTGCTACAGACCTCATCGAAATGACACTTAGATATCTTAGGGTGTACATATCAAGTCTTCCCAAATGGTCTAGCGGATAGGAATCTGCCTTGTCACGCAGGGGTGGCCCGGGTTCGATTCCCGTCATGGCAAAGGATTTTTGTAGAAAAATAAAATGAGTCCCAACCGTGTGCAACAGAACAGTTCGAAATCTCGTTACATTTGCATCGTCATGAACATGACTTATATCAGGCTAGCTCATTTTTTCTTTGTTCATTTTAAGTGTAGAAACAATATTTCGTTTGTGAACATTTTTTTCTGCCGTTTTGACAACAGGCTCATGACTAAAGAACACACAGCTGTCTGCTGATTGACGCTTGACTGTAGATTTTCGCTTTGTGTCAAAAGAACTCCCTAACGCACACTTTTTCAAAGTAGGTGAATTCATCAGATCTGTTTGAAACATTGCATTTTATCCATGCACGACGACTACTTAGATACTCGCAGCACAGTTGCCCCATATAAATTGCCCATGAGCGCGGAGCTTGTCTTTGTCACTGTAGCAACTTTGCTCCATCAGCGGGAGAAGGCGCTTCGACGCCCCTGTAAGCACATGTTTCTCTGATTCCTTTGTTTCAGGCAAGCCACTGTGACGTCAGACGCCTTTACGCATACAGCTTTGCGATGCTTAGACAGTAATAACATAATTCATGTTTACATTTCTTTAATTTTCGACGCATTGTCGTTATTCGTGACGCATCAATGACGAATTGATTATATGGCAATGCAATGAAAAAAGCGTGTGGAAAACAGTGTTAATGACAGATTTGAGAAGCACATTTCTTCAATGTTGACCGCATGGCATTCCTGTGCAGGTGACAATGGTAATTTTTCAAAACGACAAGGATATTTAAACACATGATTATTTGTTTGCTGTGCTCTATGGCCTCTGCTACAGACCTCATCGAAATGACACTTAGATATCTTAGGGTGTACATATCAAGTTTTCCCAAATGGTCTAGCGGATAGGAATCTGCCTTGTCACGCAGGGGTGGCCCGGGTTCGATTCCCGTCATGGCAAAGGATTTTTGTAGAAAAATAAAATGAGTCCCAACCGTGTGCAACAGAACAGTTCGAAATCTCGTTACATTTGCATCGTCATGAACATGACTTATATCAGGCTAGCTCATTTTTTCTTTGTTCATTTTAAGTGTAGAAACAATATTTCGTTTGTGAACATTTTTTTCTGCCGTTTTGACAACAGGCTCATGACTAAAGAACACACAGCTGTCTGCTGATTGACGCTTGACTGTAGATTTTCGCTTTGTGTCAAAAGAACTCCCTAACGCACACTTTTTCAAAGTAGGTGAATTCATCAGATCTGTTTGAAACATTGCATTTTATCCATGCACGACGACTACTTAGATACTCGCAGCACAGTTGCCCCATATAAATTGCCCATGAGCGCGGAGCTTGTCTTTGTCACTGTAGCAACTTTGCTCCATCAGCGGGAGAAGGCGCTTCGACGCCCCTGTAAGCACATGTTTCTCTGATTCCTTTGTTTCAGGCAAGCCACTGTGACGTCAGACGCCTTTACGCATACAGCTTTGCGATGCTTAGACAGTAATAACATAATTCATGTTTACATTTCTTTAATTTTCGACGCATTGTCGTTATTCGTGACGCATCAATGACGAATTGATTATATGGCAATGCAATGAAAAAAGCGTGTGGAAAACAGTGTTAATGACAGATTTGAGAAGCACATTTCTTCAATGTTGGCCGCATGGCATTCCTGTGCAGGTGACAATGGTAATTTTTCAAAACGACAAGGATATTTAAACACATGATTATTTGTTTGCTGTGCTCTATGGCCTCTGCTACAGACCTCATCGAAATGACACTTAGATATCTTAGGGTGTACATATCAAGTTTTCCCAAATGGTCTAGCGGATAGGCATCTCCCTTGTAACGCAGGGCGGCCCGGGTTCGATTCCCGTCATGGCAAAGGATTTTTGTAGAAAAATAAAATGAGTCCCAACCGTGTGCAACAGAACAGTTCGAAATCTCGTTACATTTGCATCGTCATGAACATGACTTATATCAGGCTAGCTCATTTTTTCTTTGTTCATTTTAAGTGTAGAAACAATATTTCGTTTGTGAACATTTTTTTCTGCCGTTTTGACAACAGGCTCATGACTAAAGAACACACAGCTGTCTGCTGATTGACGCTTGACTGTAGATTTTCGCTTTGTGTCAAAAGAACTCCCTAACGCACACTTTTTCAAAGTAGGTGAATTCATCAGATCTGTTTGAAACATTGCATTTTATCCATGCACGACGACTACTTAGATACTCGCAGCACAGTTGCCCCATATAAATTGCCCATGAGCGCGGAGCTTGTCTTTGTCACTGTAGCAACTTTGCTCCATCAGCGGGAGAAGGCGCTTCGACGCCCCTGTAAGCACATGTTTCTCTGATTCCTTTGTTTCAGGCAAGCCACTGTGACGTCAGACGCCTTTACGCATACAGCTTTGCGATGCTTAGACAGTAATAACATAATTCATGTTTACATTTCTTTAATTTTCGACGCATTGTCGTTATTCGTGACGCATCAATGACCAATTGATTATATGGCAATGCAATGAAAAAAGCGTGTGGAAAACAGTGTTAATGACAGATTTGAGAAGCACATTTCTTCAATGTTGGCCGCAGGGCATTCCTGTGCAGGTGACAATGGTAATTTTTCAAAACGACAAGGATATTTAAACACATGATTATTTGTTTGCTGTGCTCTATGGCCTCTGCTACAGACCTCATCGAAATGACACTTAGATATCTTAGGGTGTACATATCAAGTCTTCCCAAATGGTCTAGCGGATAGGAATCTGCCTTGTCACGCAGGGGTGGCCCGGGTTCGATTCCCGTCATGGCAAAGGATTTTTGTAGAAAAATAAAATGAGTCCCAACCGTGTGCAACAGAACAGTTCGAAATCTCGTTACATTTGCATCGTCATGAACATGACTTATATCAGGCTAGCTAATTTTTTCTTTGTTCATTTTAAGTGTAGAAACAATATTTCGTTTGTGAACATTTTTTTCTGCCGTTTTGACAACTGGCTCATTACTAAAGAACACACGGCTGTCTGCTGATTGACGCTTGACTGTAGATTTTCGCTTTGTGTCAAAAGAACTCCCTAACGCACACTTTTTCAAAGTAGGTGAATTCATCAGATCTGTTTGAAACATTGCATTTTATCCATGCACGAAGACTGCTTAGATACTCGCAGCACAGTTGCCCCATATAAATTGCCCATGAGCGCGGAGCTTGTCTTTGTCACTGTAGCAACTTTGCTCCATCAGCGGGAGAAGGCGCTTCGACGCCCCTGTAAGCACATGTTTCTCTGATTCCTTTGTTTCAGGCAAGCCACTGTGACGTCAGACGCCTTTACGCATACAGCTTTGCGATGCTTAGACAGTAATAACATAATTCATGTTTACATTTCTTTAATTTTCGACGCATTGTCGTTATTCGTGACGCATCAATGACGAATTGATTATATGGCAATGCAATGAAAAAAGCGTGTGGAAAACAGTGTTAATGACAGATTTGAGAAGCACATTTCTTCAATGTTGGCCGCAGGGCATTCCTGTCCAGGTGACAATGGTAATTTTTCAAAACGACAAGGATATTTAAACACATGATTATTTGTTTGCTGTGCTCTATGGCCTCTGCTACAGACCTCATCGAAATGACACTTAGATATCTTAGGGTGTACATATCAAGTCTTCCCAAATGGTCTAGCGGATAGGAATCTGCCTTGTCACGCAGGGGTGGCCCGGGTTCGATTCCTGTCATGGCAAAGGATTTTTGTAGAAAAATAAAATGAGTCCCAACCGTGTGCAACAGAACAGTTCGAAATCTCGTTACATTTGCATCGTCATGAACATGACTTATATCAGGCTAGCTCATTTTTTCTTTGTTCATTTTAAGTGTAGAAACAATATTTCGTTTGTGAACATTTTTTTCTGCCGTTTTGACAACAGGCTCATGACTAAAGAACACACAGCTGTCTGCTGATTGACGCTTGACTGTAGATTTTCGCTTTGTGTCAAAAGAACTCCCTAACGCACACTTTTTCAAAGTAGGTGAATTCATCAGATCTGTTTGAAACATTGCATTTTATCCATGCACGACGACTACTTAGATACTCGCAGCACAGTTACCTCATATAAATTGCCCATGAGCGCGGAGCTTGTCTTTGTCACTGTAGCAACTTTGCTCCATCAGCGGGAGAAGGCGGTTCGACGGCCCTGTAAGCACATGTTTCTCTAATTCCTTTGTTTCAGGCAAGCCACTGTGACGTCAGACGCCTTTACGCATACAGCTTTGCGATGCTTAGACAGTAATAACATAATTCATGTTTACATTTCTTTAATTTTCGACGCATTGTCGTTATTCGTGACGCATCAATGACCAATTGATTATATGGCAATGCAATGAAAAAAGCGTGTGGAAAACAGTGTTAATGACAGATTTGAGAAGCACATTTCTTCAATGTTGGCCGCAGGGCATTCCTGTGCAGGTGACAATGGTAATTTTTCAAAACGACAAGGATATTTAAACACATGATTATTTGTTTGCTGTGCTCTATGGCCTCTGCTACAGACCTAATCGAAATGACACTTAGATATCTTAGGGTGTACATATCAAGTCTTCCCAAATGGTCTAGCGGATAGGAATCTGCCTTGTCACGCAGGGCGGCCCGGGTTCGATTCCCGTCATGGCAAAGGATTTTTGTAGAAAAATAAAATGAGTCCCAACCGTGTGCAACAGAACAGTTCGAAATCTCGTTACATTTGCATCGTCATGAACATGACTTATATCAGGCTAGCTCATTTTTTCTTTGTTCATTTTAAGTGTAGAAACAATATTTCGTTTGTGAACATTTTTTTCTGCCGTTTTGACAACAGGCTCATTACTAAAGAACACACGGCTGTCTGCTGATTGACGCTTGACTGTAGATTTTCGCTTTGTGTCAAAAGAACTCCCTAACGCACACTTTTTCAAAGTAGGTGAATTCATCAGATCTGTTTGAAACATTGCATTTTATCCATGCACGAAGACTGCTTAGATACTCGCAGCACAGTTGCCCCATATAAATTGCCCATGAGCGCGGAGCTTGTCTTTGTCACTGTAGCAACTTTGCTCCATCAGCGGGAGAAGGCGCTTCGACGCCCCTGTAAGCACATGTTTCTCTGATTCCTTTGTTTCAGGCAAGCCACTGTGACGTCAGACGCCTTTACGCATACAGCTTTGCGATGCTTAGACAGTAATAACATAATTCATGTTTACATTTCTTTAATTTTCGACGCATTGTCGTTATTCGTGACGCATCAATGACGAATTGATTATATGGCAATGCAATGAAAAAAGCGTGTGGAAAACAGTGTTAATGACAGATTTGAGAAGCACATTTCTTCAATGTTGGCCGCAGGGCATTCCTGTCCAGGTGACAATGGTAATTTTTCAAAACGACAAGGATATTTAAACACATGATTATTTGTTTGCTGTGCTCTATGGCCTCTGCTACAGACCTCATCGAAATGACACTTAGATATCTTAGGGTGTACATATCAAGTCTTCCCAAATGGTCTAGCGGATAGGAATCTGCCTTGTCACGCAGGGGTGGCCCGGGTTCGATTCCTGTCATGGCAAAGGATTTTTGTAGAAAAATAAAATGAGTCCCAACCGTGTGCAACAGAACAGTTCGAAATCTCGTTACATTTGCATCGTCATGAACATGACTTATATCAGGCTAGCTAATTTTTTCTTTGTTCATTTTAAGTGTAGAAACAATATTTCGTTTGTGAACATTTTTTTCTGCCGTTTTGACAACAGGCTCATTACTAAAGAACACACGGCTGTCTGCTGATTGACGCTTGACTGTAGATTTTCGCTTTGTGTCAAAAGAACTCCCTAACGCACACTTTTTCAAAGTAGGTGAATTCATCAGATCTGTTTGAAACATTGCATTTTATCCATGCACGAAGACTGCTTAGATACTCGCAGCACAGTTGCCCCATATAAATTGCCCATGAGCGCGGAGCTTGTCTTTGTCACTGTAGCAACTTTGCTCCATCAGCGGGAGAAGGCGCTTCGACGCCCCTGTAAGCACATGTTTCTCTGATTCCTTTGTTTCAGGCAAGCCACTGTGACGTCAGACGCCTTTACGCATACAGCTTTGCGATGCTTAGACAGTAATAACATAATTCATGTTTACATTTCTTTAATTTTCGACGCATTGTCGTTATTCGTGACGCATCAATGACCAATTGATTATATGGCAATGCAATGAAAAAAGCGTGTGGAAAACAGTGTTAATGACAGATTTGAGAAGCACATTTCTTCAATGTTGGCCGCAGGGCATTCCTGTCCAGGTGACAATGGTAATTTTTCAAAACGACAAGGATATTTAAACACATGATTATTTGTTTGCTGTGCTCTATGGCCTCTGCTACAGACCTCATCGAAATGACACTTAGATATCTTAGGGTGTACATATCAAGTCTTCCCAAATGGTCTAGCGGATAGGAATCTGCCTTGTCACGCAGGGGTGGCCCGGGTTCGATTCCTGTCATGGCAAAGGATTTTTGTAGAAAAATAAAATGAGTCCCAACCGTGTGCAACAGAACAGTTCGAAATCTCGTTACATTTGCATCGTCATGAACATGACTTATATCAGGCTAGCTAATTTTTTCTTTGTTCATTTTAAGTGTAGAAACAATATTTCGTTTGTGAACATTTTTTTCTGCCGTTTTGACAACAGGCTCATGACTAAAGAACACACGGCTGTCTGCTGATTGACGCTTGACTGTAGATTTTCGCTTTGTGTCAACAGAACTCCCTAACGCACACTTTTTCAAAGTAGGTGAATTCATCAGATCTGTTTGAAACATTGCATTTTATCCATGCACGACGACTGCTTAGATACTCGCAGCACAGTTGCCCCATATAAATTGCCCATGAGCGCGGAGCTTGTCTTTGTCACTGTAGCAACTTTGCTCCATCAGCGGGAGAAGGCGCTTCGACGCCCCTGTAAGCACATGTTTCTCTGATTCCTTTGTTTCAGGCAAGCCACTGTGACGTCAGACGCCTTTACGCATACAGCTTTGCGATGCTTAGACAGTAATAACATAATTCATGTTTACATTTCTTTAATTTTCGACGCATTGTCGTTATTCGTGACGCATCAATGACCAATTGATTATATGGCAATGCAATGAAAAAAGCGTGTGGAAAACAGTGTTAATGACAGATTTGAGAAGCACATTTCTTCAATGTTGGCCGCAGGGCATTCCTGTGCAGGTGACAATGGTAATTTTTCAAAACGACAAGGATATTTAAACACATGATTATTTGTTTGCTGTGCTCTATGGCCTCTGCTACAGACCTCATCGAAATGACACTTAGATATCTTAGGGTGTACATATCAAGTCTTCCCAAATGGTCTAGCGGATAGGAATCTGCCTTGTAACGCAGGGCGTCCCGGGTTCGATTCCCGTCATGGCAAAGGATTTTTGTAGAAAAATAAAATGAGTCCCAACGTGTGCAACAGAACAGTTCGAAATCTCGTTACATTTGCATCGTCATGAACATGACTTATATCAGGCTAGCTAATTTTTTCTTTGTTCATTTTAAGTGTAGAAACAATATTTCGTTTGTGAACATTTTTTTCTGCCGTTTTGACAACAGGCTCATGACTAAAGAACACACGGCTGTCTGCTGATTGACGCTTGACTGTAGATTTTCGCTTTGTGTCAACAGAACTCCCTAACGCACACTTTTTCAAAGTAGGTGAATTCATCAGATCTGTTTGAAACATTGCATTTTATCCATGCACGACGACTACTTAGATACTCGCAGCACAGTTGCCTCATATAAATTGCCCATGAGCGCGGAGCTTGTCTTTGTCACTGTAGCAACTTTGCTCCATCAGCGGGAGAAGGCGGTTCGACGCCCCTGTAAGTACATGTTTCTCTAATTCCTTTGTTTCAGGCAAGCCACTGTGACGTCAGACGCCTTTACGCATACAGCTTTGCGATGCTTAGACAGTAATAACATAATTCATGTTTACATTTCTTTAATTTTCGACGCATTGTCGTTATTCGTGACGCATCAATGACCAATTGATTATATGGCAATGCAATGAAAAAAGCGTGTGGAAAACAGTGTTAATGACAGATTTGAGAAGCACATTTCTTCAATGTTGGCCGCAGGGCATTCCTGTGCAGGTGACAATGGTAATTTTTCAAAACGACAAGGATATTTAAACACATGATTATTTGTTTGCTGTGCTCTATGGCCTCTGCTACAGACCTCATCGAAATGACACTTAGATATCTTAGGGTGTACATATCAAGTCTTCCCAAATGGTCTAGCGGATAGGAATCTGCCTTTTAACGCAGGGCGGCCCGGGTTCGATTCCCGTCATGGCAAAGGATTTTTGTAGAAAAATAAAATGAGTCCCAACGTGTGCAACAGAACAGTTCGAAATCTCGTTACATTTGCATCGTCATGAACATGACTTATATCAGGCTAGCTCATTTTTTCTTTGTTCATTTTAAGTGTAGAAACAATATTTCGTTTGTGACCATTTTTTTCTGCCGTTTTGACAACAGGCTCATGACTAAAGAACACACGGCTGTCTGCTGATTGACGCTTGACTGTAGATTTTCGCTTTGTGTCAAAAGAACTTCCTAACGCACACTTTTTCAAAGTAGGTGAATTCATCAGATCTGTTTGAAACATTGCATTTTATCCATGCACGACGACTGCTTAGATACTCGCAGCACAGTTGCCCCATATAAATTGCCCATGAGCGCGGAGCTTGTCTTTGTCACTGTAGCAACTTTGCTCCATCAGCGGGAGAAGGCGCTTCGACGCCCCTGTAAGCACATGTTTCTCTGATTCCTTTGTTTCAGGCAAGCCACTGTGACGTCAGACGCCTTTACGCATACAGCTTTGCGATGCTTAGACAGTAATAACATAATTCATGTTTACATTACTTTAATTTTCGACGCATTGTCGTTATTCGTGACGCATCAATGACCAATTGATTATATGGCAATGCAATGAAAAAAGCGTGTGGAAAACAGTGTTAATGACAGATTTGAGAAGCACATTTCTTCAATGTTGGCCGCAGGGCATTCCTGTGCAGGTGACAATGGTAATTTTTCAAAACGACAAGGATATTTAAACACATGATTATTTGTTTGCTGTGCTCTATGGCCTCTGCTACAGACCTCATCGAAATGACACTTAGATATCTTAGGGTGTACATATCAAGTCTTCCCAAATGGTCTAGCGGATAGGAATCTGCCTTGTCACGCAGGGCGGCCCGGGTTCGATTCCCGTCATGGCAAAGGATTTTTGTAGAAAAATAAAATGAGTCCCAACGTGTGCAACAGAACAGTTCGAAATCTCGTTACATTTGCATCGTCATGAACATGACTTATATCAGGCTAGCTAATTTTTTCTTTGTTCATTTTAAGTGTAGAAACAATATTTCGTTTGTGAACATTTTTTTCTGCCGTTTTGACAACAGGCTCATGACTAAAGAACACACGGCTGTCTGCTGATTGACGCTTGACTGTAGATTTTCGCTTTGTGTCAACAGAACTCCCTAACGCACACTTTTTCAAAGTAGGTGAATTCATCAGATCTGTTTGAAACATTGCATTTTATCCATGCACGACGACTGCTTAGATACTCGCAGCACAGTTGCCCCATATAAATTGCCCATGAGCGCGGAGCTTGTCTTTGTCACTGTAGCAACTTTGCTCCATCAGCGGGAGAAGGCGCTTCGACGCCCCTGTAAGCACATGTTTCTCTGATTCCTTTGTTTCAGGCAAGCCACTGTGACGTCAGACGCCTTTACGCATACAGCTTTGCGATGCTTAGACAGTAATAACATAATTCATGTTTACATTTCTTTAATTTTCGACGCATTGTCGTTATTCGTGACGCATCAATGACCAATTGATTATATGGCAATGCAATGAAAAAAGCGTGTGGAAAACAGTGTTAATGACAGATTTGAGAAGCACATTTCTTCAATGTTGGCCGCAGGGCATTCCTGTGCAGGTGACAATGGTAATTTTTCAAAACGACAAGGATATTTAAACACATGATTATTTGTTTGCTGTGCTCAATGGCCTCTGTTACAGACCTCATCGAAATGACACTTAGATATCTTAGGGTGTACATATCAAGTCTTCCCAAATGGTCTAGCGGATAGGAATCTGCCTTGTCACGCAGGGGTGGCCCGGGTTCGATTCCCGTCATGGCAAAGGATTTTTGTAGAAAAATAAAATGAGTCCCAACCGTGTGCAACAGAACAGTTCGAAATCTCGTTACATTTGCATCGTCATGAACATGACTTATATCAGGCTAGCTAATTTTTTCTTTGGTCATTTTAAGTGTAGAAACAATATTTCGTTTGTGAACATTTTTTTCTGCCGTTTTGACAACAGGCTCATTACTAAAGAACACACGGCTGTCTGCTGATTGACGCTTGACTGTAGATTTTCGCTTTGTGTCAAAAGAACTCCCTAACGCACACTTTTTCAAAGTAGGTGAATTCATCAGATCTGTTTGAAACATTGCATTTTATCCATGCACGACGACTACTTAGATACTCGCAG
The DNA here is from genome assembly GCF_951799395.1 of Argentina silus. Taxonomy (NCBI): domain Eukaryota; kingdom Metazoa; phylum Chordata; class Actinopteri; order Argentiniformes; family Argentinidae; genus Argentina; species Argentina silus. The sequence continues at coordinate 22,517,685 of NC_139666.1, forward strand.
CACAGTTGCCTCATATAAATTGCCCATGAGCGCGGAGCTTGTCTTTGTCACTGTAGCAACTTTGCTCCACCAGCGGGAGAAGGCGGTTCGACGCCCCTGTAAGCACATGTTTCTCTAATTCCTTTGTTTCAGGCAAGCCACTGTGACGTCAGACGCCTTTACGCATACAGCTTTGCGATGCTTAGACAGTAATAACATAATTCATGTTTACATTTCTTTAATTTTCGACGCATTGTCGTTATTCGTGACGCATCAATGACCAATTGATTATATGGCAATGCAATGAAAAAAGCGTGTGGAAAACAGTGTTAATGACAGATTTGAGAAGCACATTTCTTCAATGTTGGCCGCAGGGCATTCCTGTGCAGGTGACAATGGTAATTTTTCAAAACGACAAGGATATTTAAACACATGATTATTTGTTTGCTGTGCTCTATGGCCTCTGCTACAGACCTCATCGAAATGACACTTAGATATCTTAGGGTGTACATATCAAGTCTTCCCAAATGGTCTAGCGGATAGGAATCTGCCTTGTAACGCAGGGCGTCCCGGGTTCGATTCCCGTCATGGCAAAGGATTTTTGTAGAAAAATAAAATGAGTCCCAACGTGTGCAACAGAACAGTTCGAAATCTCGTTACATTTGCATCGTCATGAACATGACTTATATCAGGCTAGCTAATTTTTTCTTTGTTCATTTTAAGTGTAGAAACAATATTTCGTTTGTGAACATTTTTTTCTGCCGTTTTGACAACAGGCTCATGACTAAAGAACACACGGCTGTCTGCTGATTGACGCTTGACTGTAGATTTTCGCTTTGTGTCAACAGAACTCCCTAACGCACACTTTTTCAAAGTAGGTGAATTCATCAGATCTGTTTGAAACATTGCATTTTATCCATGCACGACGACTACTTAGATACTCGCAGCACAGTTGCCTCATATAAATTGCCCATGAGCGCGGAGCTTGTCTTTGTCACTGTAGCAACTTTGCTCCATCAGCGGGAGAAGGCGGTTCGACGCCCCTGTAAGTACATGTTTCTCTAATTCCTTTGTTTCAGGCAAGCCACTGTGACGTCAGACGCCTTTACGCATACAGCTTTGCGATGCTTAGACAGTAATAACATAATTCATGTTTACATTTCTTTAATTTTCGACGCATTGTCGTTATTCGTGACGCATCAATGACCAATTGATTATATGGCAATGCAATGAAAAAAGCGTGTGGAAAACAGTGTTAATGACAGATTTGAGAAGCACATTTCTTCAATGTTGGCCGCAGGGCATTCCTGTGCAGGTGACAATGGTAATTTTTCAAAACGACAAGGATATTTAAACACATGATTATTTGTTTGCTGTGCTCTATGGCCTCTGCTACAGACCTCATCGAAATGACACTTAGATATCTTAGGGTGTACATATCAAGTCTTCCCAAATGGTCTAGCGGATAGGAATCTGCCTTTTAACGCAGGGCGGCCCGGGTTCGATTCCCGTCATGGCAAAGGATTTTTGTAGAAAAATAAAATGAGTCCCAACGTGTGCAACAGAACAGTTCGAAATCTCGTTACATTTGCATCGTCATGAACATGACTTATATCAGGCTAGCTCATTTTTTCTTTGTTCATTTTAAGTGTAGAAACAATATTTCGTTTGTGACCATTTTTTTCTGCCGTTTTGACAACAGGCTCATGACTAAAGAACACACGGCTGTCTGCTGATTGACGCTTGACTGTAGATTTTCGCTTTGTGTCAAAAGAACTTCCTAACGCACACTTTTTCAAAGTAGGTGAATTCATCAGATCTGTTTGAAACATTGCATTTTATCCATGCACGACGACTGCTTAGATACTCGCAGCACAGTTGCCCCATATAAATTGCCCATGAGCGCGGAGCTTGTCTTTGTCACTGTAGCAACTTTGCTCCATCAGCGGGAGAAGGCGCTTCGACGCCCCTGTAAGCACATGTTTCTCTGATTCCTTTGTTTCAGGCAAGCCACTGTGACGTCAGACGCCTTTACGCATACAGCTTTGCGATGCTTAGACAGTAATAACATAATTCATGTTTACATTACTTTAATTTTCGACGCATTGTCGTTATTCGTGACGCATCAATGACCAATTGATTATATGGCAATGCAATGAAAAAAGCGTGTGGAAAACAGTGTTAATGACAGATTTGAGAAGCACATTTCTTCAATGTTGGCCGCAGGGCATTCCTGTGCAGGTGACAATGGTAATTTTTCAAAACGACAAGGATATTTAAACACATGATTATTTGTTTGCTGTGCTCTATGGCCTCTGCTACAGACCTCATCGAAATGACACTTAGATATCTTAGGGTGTACATATCAAGTCTTCCCAAATGGTCTAGCGGATAGGAATCTGCCTTGTCACGCAGGGCGGCCCGGGTTCGATTCCCGTCATGGCAAAGGATTTTTGTAGAAAAATAAAATGAGTCCCAACGTGTGCAACAGAACAGTTCGAAATCTCGTTACATTTGCATCGTCATGAACATGACTTATATCAGGCTAGCTAATTTTTTCTTTGTTCATTTTAAGTGTAGAAACAATATTTCGTTTGTGACCATTTTTTTCTGCCGTTTTGACAACAGGCTCATTACTAAAGAACACACGGCTGTCTGCTGATTGACGCTTGACTGTAGATTTTCGCTTTGTGTCAAAAGAACTCCCGAACGCACACTTTTTCAAAGTAGGTGAATTCATCAGATCTGTTTGAAACATTGCATTTTATCCATGCACGACGACTACTTAGATACTCGCAGCACAGTTACCTCATATAAATTGCCCATGAGCGCGGAGCTTGTCTTTGTCACTGTAGCAACTTTGCTCCATCAGCGGGAGAAGGCGGTTCGACGCCCCTGTAAGCACATGTTTCTCTAATTCCTTTGTTTCAGGCAAGCCACTTTGACGTCAGACGCCTTTACGCATACAGCTTTGCGATGCTTAGACAGTAATAACATAATTCATGTTTACATTTCTTTAATTTTCGACGCATTGTCGTTATTCGTGACGCATCAATGACCAATTGATTATATGGCAATGCAATGAAAAAAGCGTGTGGAAAACAGTGTTAATGACAGATTTGAGAAGCACATTTCTTCAATGTTGGCCGCAGGGCATTCCTGTGCAGGTGACAATGGTAATTTTTCAAAACGACAAGGATATTTAAACACATGATTATTTGTTTGCTGTGCTCTATGGCCTCTGCTACAGACCTCATCGAAATGACACTTAGATATCTTAGGGTGTACATATCAAGTCTTCCCAAATGGTCTAGCGGATAGGAATCTGCCTTGTCACGCAGGGGTGGCCCGGGTTCGATTCCCGTCATGGCAAAGGATTTTTGTAGAAAAATAAAATGAGTCCCAACCGTGTGCAACAGAACAGTTCGAAATCTCGTTACATTTGCATCGTCATGAACATGACTTATATCAGGCTAGCTAATTTTTTCTTTGTTCATTTTAAGTGTAGAAACAATATTTCGTTTGTGAACATTTTTTTCTGCCGTTTTGACAACAGGCTCATTACTAAAGAACACACGGCTGTCTGCTGATTGACGCTTGACTGTAGATTTTCGCTTTGTGTCAAAAGAACTCCCTAACGCACACTTTTTCAAAGTAGGTGAATTCATCAGATCTGTTTGAAACATTGCATTTTATCCATGCACGACGACTACTTAGATACTCGCAGCACAGTTGCCTCATATAAATTGCCCATGAGCGCGGAGCTTGTCTTTGTCACTGTAGCAACTTTGCTCCATCAGCGGGAGAAGGCGGTTCGACGCCCCTGTAAGCACATGTTTCTCTAATTCCTTTGTTTCAGGCAAGCCACTGTGACGTCAGACGCCTTTACGCATACAGCTTTGCGATGCTTAGACAGTAATAACATAATTCATGTTTACATTTCTTTAATTTTCGACGCATTGTCGTTATTCGTGACGCATCAATGACCAATTGATTATATGGCAATGCAATGAAAAAAGCGTGTGGAAAACAGTGTTAATGACAGATTTGAGAAGCACATTTCTTCAATGTTGGCCGCATGGCATTCCTGTGCAGGTGACAATGGTAATTTTTCAAAACGACAAGGATATTTAAACACATGATTATTTGTTTGCTGTGCTTTATGGCCTCTGCTACAGACCTCATCGAAATGACACTTAGATATCTTAGGGTGTACATATCAAGTTTTCCCAAATGGTCTAGCGGATAGGCATCTACCTTGTAACGCAGGGCGGCCCGGGTTCGATTCCCGTCATGGCAAATGTTTTTTGTAGAAAAATAAAATGAGTCCCAACGTGTGCAACAGAACAGTTCGAAATCTCGTTACATTTGCATCGTCATGAACATGACTTATATCAGGCTAGCTCATTTTTTCTTTGTTCATTTTAAGTGTAGAAACAATATTTCGTTTGTGAACATTTTTTTCTGCCGTTTTGACAACAGGCTCATGACTAAAGAACACACGGCTGTCTGCTGATTGACGCTTGACTGTAGATTTTCGCTTTGTGTCAAAAGAACTCCCTAACGCACACTTTTTCAAAGTAGGTGAATTCATCAGATCTGTTTGAAACATTGCATTTTATCCATGCACGACGACTACTTAGATACTCGCAGCACAGTTGCCTCATATAAATTGCCCATGAGCGCGGAGCTTGTCTTTGTCACTGTAGCAACTTTGCTCCATCAGCGGGAGAAGGCGGTTCGACGCCCCTGTAAGCACATGTTTCTCTAATTCCTTTGTTTCAGGCAAGCCACTGTGACGTCAGACGCCTTTACGCATACAGCTTTGCGATGCTTAGACAGTAATAACATAATTCATGTTTACATTTCTTTAATTTTCGACGCATTGTCGTTATTCGTGACGCATCAATGACCAATTGATTATATGGCAATGCAATGAAAAAAGCGTGTGGAAAACAGTGTTAATGACAGATTTGAGAAGCACATTTCTCCAATGTTGGCCGCATGGCATACCTGTGCAGGTGACAATGGTAATTTTTCAAAACGACAAGGATATTTAAACACATGATTATTTGTTTGCTGTGCTCTATCGCCTCTGCTACAGATCTCATCGAAATGACACTTAGATATCTTAGGGTGTAAATATCAAGTTTTCCCAAATGGTCTAGCGGATAGGCATCTCCCTTGTAACGCAGGGTGGCCCGGGTTCGATTCCCGTCATGGCAAATGTTTTTTGTAGAAAAATAAAATGAGTCCCAACGTGTGCAACAGAACAGTTCGAAATCTCGTTACATTTGCATCGTCATGAACATGACTTATATCAGGCTAGCTCATTTTTTCTTTGTTCATTTTAAGTGTAGAAACAATATTTCGTTTGTGACCATTTTTTTCTGCCGTTTTGACAACAGGCTCATGACTAAAGAACACACGGCTGTCTGCTGATTGACGCTTGACTGTAGATTTTCGCTTTGTGTCAAAAGAACTCCCTAACGCACACTTTTTCAAAGTAGGTGAATTCATCAGATCTGTTTGAAACATTGCATTTTATCCATGCACGACGACTACTTAGATACTCGCAGCACAGTTGCCTCATATAAATTGCCCAAGAGCGAGGAGCTTGTCTTTGTCACTGTAGCAACTTTGCTCCATCAGCGGGAGAAGGCGGTTCGACGCCCCTGTAAGCACATGTTTCTCTAATTCCTTTGTTTCAGGCAAGCCACTGTGACGTCAGACGCCTTTACGCATACAGCTTTGCGATGCTTAGACAGTAATAACATAATTCATGTTTACATTTCTTTAATTTTCGACGCATTGTCGTTATTCGTGACGCATCAATGACCAATTGATTATATGGCAATGCAATGAAAAAAGCGTGTGGAAAACAGTGTTAATGACAGATTTGAGAAGCACATTTCTTCAATGTTGGCCGCAGGGCATTCCTGTGCAGGTGACAATGGTAATTTTTCAAAACGACAAGGATATTTAAACACATGATTATTTGTTTGCTGTGCTTTATGGCCTCTGCTACAGACCTCATCGAAATGACACTTAGATATCTTAGGGTGTACATATCAAGTCTTCCCAAATGGTCTAGCGGATAGGAATCTGCCTTGTCACGCAGGGCGGCCCGGGTTCGATTCCTGTCATGGCAAAGGATTTTTGTAGAAAAATAAAATGAGTCCCAACCGTGTGCAACAGAACAGTTCGAAATCTCGTTACATTTGCATCGTCATGAACATGACTTATATCAGGCTAGCTCATTTTTTCTTTGTTCATTTTAAGTGTAGAAACAATATTTCGTTTGTGAACATTTTTTTCTGCCGTTTTGACAACAGGCTCATTACTAAAGAACACACGGCTGTCTGCTGATTGACGCTTGACTGTAGATTTTCGCTTTGTGTCAAAAGAACTCCCTAACGCACACTTTTTCAAAGTAGGTGAATTCATCAGATCTGTTTGAAACATTGCATTTTATCCATGCACGACGACTACTTAGATACTCGCAGCACAGTTGCCTCATATAAATTGCCCATGAGCGCGGAGCTTGTCTTTGTCACTGTAGCAACTTTGCTCCATCAGCGGGAGAAGGCGCTTCGACGCCCCTGTAAGCACATGTTTCTCTGATTCCTTTGTTTCAGGCAAGCCACTGTGACGTCAGACGCCTTTACGCATACAGCTTTACGATGCTTAGACAGTAATAACATCATTCATGTTTACATTTCTTTAATTTCGACGCATTGTCGTTATTCATGACGCATCAATGACCAATTGATTATATGGCAATGCAATGAAAAAAGCGTGTGGAAAACAGTGTTAATGACAGATTTGAGAAGCACATTTCTTCAATGTTGGCCGCAGGGCATTCCTGTGCAGGTGACAATGGTAATTTTTCAAAACGACAAGGATATTTAAACACATGATTATTTGTTTGCTGTGCTCTATGGCCTCTGCTACAGACCTCATCGAAATGACACTTAGATATCTTAGGGTGTACATATCAAGTCTTCCCAAATGGTCTAGCGGATAGGAATCTGCCTTGTCACGCAGGGGTGGCCCGGGTTCGATTCCCGTCATGGCAAAGGATTTTTGTAGAAAAATAAAATGAGTCCCAACCGTGTGCAACAGAACAGTTCGAAATCTCGTTACATTTGCATCGTCATGAACATGACTTATATCAGGCTAGCTCATTTTTTCTTTGTTCATTTTAAGTGTAGAAACAATATTTCGTTTGTGAACATTTTTTTCTGCCGTTTTGACAACAGGCTCATTACTAAAGAACACATGGCTGTCTGCTGATTGACGCTTGACTGTAGATTTTCGCTTTGTGTCAAAAGAACTCCCTAACGCACACTTTTTCAAAGTAGGTGAATTCATCAGATCTGTTTGAAACATTGCATTTTATCCATGCACGACGACTACTTAGATACTCGCAGCACAGTTACCTCATATAAATTGCTCATGAGCGCGGAGCTTGTCTTTGTCACTGTAGCAACTTTGCTCCATCAGCGGGAGAAGGCGGTTCGACGCCCCTGTAAGCACATGTTTCTCTAATTCCTTTGTTTCAGGCAAGCCACTGTGACGTCAGACGCCTTTACGCATACAGCTTTGCGATGCTTAGACAGTAATAACATAATTCATGTTTACATTTCTTTAATTTTCGAAGCATTGTCGTTATTCGTGACGCATCAATGACCAATTGATTATATGGCAATGCAATGAAAAAAGCGTGTGGAAAACAGTGTTAATGACAGATTTGAGAAGCACATTTCTTCAATGTTGGCCGCATGGCATTCCTGTGCAGGTGACAATGGTAATTTTTCAAAACGACAAGGATATTTAAACACATGATTATTTGTTTGCTGTGCTCTATGGCCTCTGCTACAGACCTCATCGAAATGACACTTAGATATCTTAGGGTGTACATACCAAGTTTTCCCAAATGGTCTAGCGGATAGGCATCTACCTTGTAACGCAGGGCGGCCCGGGTTCGATTCCCGTCATGGCAAAGGATTTTTGTAGAAAAATAAAATGAGTCCCAACGTGTGCAACAGAACAGTTCGAAATCTCGTTACATTTGCATCGTCATGAACATGACTTATATCAGGCTAGCTAATTTTTTCTTTGTTCATTTTAAGTGTAGAAACAATATTTCGTTTGTGAACATTTTTTTCTGCCGTTTTGACAACAGGCTCATGACTAAAGAACACACGGCTGTCTGCTGATTGACGCTTGACTGTAGATTTTCGCTTTGTGTCAAAAGAACTCCCGAACGCACACTTTTTCAAAGTAGGTGAATTCATCAGATCTGTTTGAAACATTGCATTTTATCCATGCACGACGACTACTTAGATACTCGCAGCACAGTTACCTCATATAAATTTCCCATGAGCGCGGAGCTTGTCCTTGTCACTGTAGCAACTTTGCTCCATCAGCGGGAGAAGGCGGTTTGACGCCCCTGTAAGCACATGTTTCTCTAATTCCTTTGTTTCAGGCAAGCCACTGTGACGTCAGACGCCTTTACGCATACAGCTTTGCGATGCTTAGACAGTAATAACATAATTCTTGTTTACATTTCTTTAATTTTCGACGCATTGTCGTTATTCGTGACGCATCAATGACCAATTGATTATATGGCAATGCAATGAAAAAAGCGTGTGGAAAACAGTGTTAATGACAGATTTGAGAAGCACATTTCTTCAATGTTGGCCGCATGGCATTCCTGTGCAGGTGACAATGGTAATTTTTCAAAACGACAAGGATATTTAAACACATGATTATTTGTTTGCTGTGCTCTATGGCCTCTGCTACAGACCTCATCGAAATGACACTTAGATATCTTAGGGTGTACATATCAAGTTTTCCCAAATGGTCTAGCGGATAGGCATCTACCTTGTAACGCAGGGCGGCCCGGGTTCGATTCCCGTCATGGCCAATGTTTTTTGTAGAAAAATAAAATGAGTCCCAATGTGTGCAACAGAACAGTTCGAAATCTCGTTACATTTGCATCGTCATGAACATGACTTATATCAGGCTAGCTCATTTTTTCTTTGTTCATTTTAAGTGTAGAAACAATATTTCGTTTGTGAACATTTTTTTCTGCCGTTTTGACAACAGGCTCATGACTAAAGAACACACGGCTGTCTGCTGATTGACGCTTGACTGTAGATTTTCGCTTTGTGTCAAAAGAACTCCCGAACGCACACTTTTTCAAAGTAGGTGAATTCATCAGATCTGTTTGAAACATTGCATTTTATCCATGCACGACGACTACTTAGATACTCGCAGCACAGTTACCTCATATAAATTGCCCATGAGCGCGGAGCTTGTCCTTGTCACTGTAGCAACTTTGCTCCATCAGCGGGAGAAGGCGGTTCGACGCCCCTGTAAGCACATGTTTCTCTAATTCCTTTGTTTCAGGCAAGCCACTGTGACGTCAGACGCCTTTACGCATACAGCTTTGCGATGCTTAGACAGTAATAACATAATTCATGTTTACATTTCTTTAATTTTCGACGCATTGTCGTTATTCGTGACGCATCAATGACCAATTGATTATATGGCAATGCAATGAAAAAAGCGTGTGGAAAACAGTGTTAATGACAGATTTGAGAAGCACATTTCTTCAATGTTGGCCGCATGGCATTCCTGTTCAGGTGACAATGGTAATTTTTCAAAACGACAAGGATATTTAAACACATGATTATTTGTTTGCTGTGCTCTATGGCCTCTGCTACAGACCTCATCGAAATGACACTTAGATATCTTAGGGTGTACATATCAAGTTTTCCCAAATGGTCTAGCGGATAGGCATATACCTTGTAACGTAGGGCGGCCCGGGTTCGATTCCCGTCATGGCAAATGTTTTTTGTAGAAAAATAAAATGAGTCCCAACGTGTGCAACAGAACAGTTCGAAATCTCGTTACATTTGCATCGTCATGAACATGACTTATATCAGGCTAGCTCATTTTTTCTTTGTTCATTTTAAGTGTAGAAACAATATTTCGTTTGTGACCATTTTTTTCTGCCGTTTTGACAACAGGCTCATGACTAAAGAACACACGGCTGTCTGCTGATTGACGCTTGACTGTAGATTTTCGCTTTGTGTCAAAAGAACTTCCTAACGCACACTTTTTCAAAGTAGGTGAATTCATCAGATCTGTTTGAAACATTGCATTTTATCCATGCACGACGACTGCTTAGATACTCGCAGCACAGTTGCCCCATATAAATTGCCCATGAGCGCGGAGCTTGTCTTTGTCGCTGTAGCAACTTTGCTCCATCAGCGGGAGAAGGCGGTTCGACGCCCCTGTAAGCACATGTTTCTCTAATTCCTTTGTTTCAGGCAAGCCACTGTGACGTCAGACGCCTTTACGCATACAGCTTTGCGATGCTTAGACAGTAATAACATAATTCATGTTTACATTTCTTTAATTTTCGACGCATTGTCGTTATTCGTGACGCATCAATGACCAATTGATTATATGGCAATGCAATGAAAAAAGCGTGTGGAAAACAGTGTTAATGACAGATTTGAGAAGCACATTTCTTCAATGTTGGCCGCATGGCATTCCTGTGCAGGTGACAATGGTAACTTTTCAAAACGACAAGGATATTTAAACACATGATTATTTGTTTGCTGTGCTCTATGGCCTCTGCTACAGACCTCATCGAAATGACACTTAGATATCTTAGGGTGTACCTATCAAGTCTTCCCAAATGGTCTAGCGGATAGGCATCTACCTTGTAATGCAGGGCGGCCCGGGTTCGATTCCCGTCATGGCAAATGTTTTTTGTAGAAAAATAAAATGAGTCCCAACGTGTGCAACAGAACAGTTCGAAATCTCGTTACATTTGCATCGTCATGAACATGACTTATATCAGGCTAGCTCATTTTTTCTTTGTTCATTTTAAGTGTAGAAACAATATTTCGTTTGTGACCATTTTTTTCTGACGTTTTGACAACAGGCTCATTACTAAAGAACACACGGCTGTCTGCTGATTGACGCTTTACTGTAGATTTTCGCTTTGTGTCAAAAGAACTTCCTAACGCACACTTTTTCAAAGTAGGTGAATTCATCAGATCTGTTTGAAACATTGCATTTTATCCATGCACGACGACTGCTTAGATACTCGCAGCACAGTTGCCCCATATAAATTGCCCATGAGCGCGGAGCTTGTCTTTGTCACTGTAGCAACTTTGCTCCATCAGCGGGAGAAGGCGGTTCGACGCCCCTGTAAGCACATGTTTCTCTAATTCCTTTGTTTCAGGCAAGCCACTGTGACGTCAGACGCCTTTACGCATACAGCTTTGCGATGCTTAGACAGTAATAACATAATTCATGTTTACATTTCTTTAATTTTCGACGCATTGTCGTTATTCGTGACGCATCAATGACCAATTGATTAAATGGCAATGCAATGAAAAAAGCGTGTGGAAAACAGTGTTAATGACAGATTTGAGAAGCACATTTCTTCAATGTTGGCCGCATGGCATTCCTGTGCAGGTGACAATGGTAACTTTTCAAAACGACAAGGATATTTAAACACATGATTATTTGTTTGCTGTGCTCTATGGCCTCTGCTACAGACCTCATCGAAATGACACTTAGATATCTTAGGGTGTACATATCAAGTTTTCCCAAATGGTCTTGCGGATAGGCATCTACCTTGTAACGCAGGGCGGCCCGGGTTCGATTCCCGTCATGGCAAATGTTTTTTGTAGAAAAATAAAATGAGTCCCAACGTGTGCAACAGAACAGTTTTAAATCTCGTTACATTTGCATCGTCATGAACATGACTTATATCAGGCTAGCTCATTTTTTCTTTGTTCATTTTAAGTGTAGAAACAATATTTCGTTTGTGAACATTTTTTTCTGACGTTTTGACAACAGGCTCATGACTAAAGAACACACGGCTGTCTGCTGATTGACGCTTGACTGTAGATTTTCGCTTTGTGTCAAAAGAACTTCCTAACGCACACTTTTTCAAAGTAGGTGAATTCATCAGATCTGTTTGAAACATTGCATTTTATCCATGCACGACGACTGCTTAGATACTCGCAGCACAGTTGCCCCATATAAATTGCCCATGAGCGCGGAGCTTGTCTTTGTCACTGTAGCAACTTTGCTCCATCAGCGGGAGAAGGCGGTTCGACGCCCCTGTAAGCACATGTTTCTCTGATTCCTTTGTTTCAGGCAAGCCACTGTGACGTCAGACGCCTTTACGCATACAGCTTTGCGATGCTTAGACAGTAATAACATAATTCATGTTTACATTTCTTTAATTTTCGACGCATTGTCGTTATTCGTGACGCATCAATGACCAATTGATTATATGGCAATGCAATGAAAAAAGCGTGTGGAAAACAGTGTTAATGACAGATTTGAGAAGCACATTTCTTCAATGTTGTCCGCATGGCATTCCTGTGCAGGTGACAATGGTAATTTTTCAAAACGACAAGGATATTTAAACACATGATTATTTGTTTGCTGTGCTCTATGGCCTCTGCTACAGACCTCATCGAAATGACACTTAGATATCTTAGGGTGTACGTGTCAAGTTTTCCCAAATGGTCTAGCGGATAGGCATCTACCTTGTAACGCAGGGCGGCCCGGGTTCGATTCCCGTCATGGCAAATGTTTTTTGTAGAAAAATAAAATGAGTCCCAACGTGTGCAACAGAACAGTTCGAAATCTCGTTACATTTGCATCGTCATGAACATGACTTATATCAGGCTAGCTCATTTTTTCTTTGTTCATTTTAAGTGTAGAAACAATATTTCGTTTGTGAACATTTTTTTCTGCCGTTTTGACAACAGGCTCATTACTAAAGAACACACGGCTGTCTGCTGATTGACGCTTGACTGTAGATTTTCGCTTTGTGTCAAAAGAACTCCCTAACGCACACTTTTTCAAAGTAGGTGAATTCATCAGATCTGTTTGAAACATTGCATTTTATCCATGCACGACGACTACTTAGATACTCGCAGCACAGTTGCCTCATATAAATTGCCCATGAGCGCGGAGCTTGTCTTTGTCACTGTAGCAACTTTGCTCCATCAGCGGGAGAAGGCGGTTCGACGCCCCTGTAAGCACATGTTTCTCTAATTCCTTTGTTTCAGGCAAGCCACTGTGACGTCAGACGCCTTTACGCATACAGCTTTGCGATGCTTAAACAGTAATAACATAATTCATGTTTACATTTCTTTAATTTTCGACGCATTGTCGTTATTCGTGACGCATCAATGACCAATTGATTATATGGCAATGCAATGAAAAAAGCGTGTGGAAAACAGTGTTAATGACAGATTTGAGAAGCACATTTCTTCAATGTTGGCCGCATGGCATTCCTGTGCAGGTGACAATGGTAATTTTTCAAAACGACAAGGATATTTCAACACATGATTATTTGTTTGCTGTGCTCTATGGCCTCTGCTACAGACCTCATCGAAATGACACTTAGATATCTTAGGGTGTACCTATCAAGTCTTCCCAAATGGTCTAGCGGATAGGCATCTACCTTGTAATGCAGGGCGGCCCGGGTTCGATTCCCGTCATGGCAAATGTTTTTTGTAGAAAAATAAAATGAGTCCCAACGTGTGCAACAGAACAGTTCGAAATCTCGTTACATTTGCATCGTCATGAACATGACTTATATCAGGCTAGCTCATTTTTTCTTTGTTCATTTTAAGTGTAGAAACAATATTTCGTTTGTGACCATTTTTTTCTGACGTTTTGACAACAGGCTCATTACTAAAGAACACACGGCTGTCTGCTGATTGACGCTTTACTGTAGATTTTCGCTTTGTGTCAAAAGAACTTCCTAACGCACACTTTTTCAAAGTAGGTGAATTCATCAGATCTGTTTGAAACATTGCATTTTATCCATGCACGACGACTGCTTAGATACTCGCAGCACAGTTGCCCCATATAAATTGCCCATGAGCGCGGAGCTTGTCTTTGTCACTGTAGCAACTTTGCTCCATCAGCGGGAGAAGGCGCTTCGACGCCCCTGTAAGCACATGTTTCTCTGATTCCTTTGTTTCAGGCAAGCCACTGTGACGTCAGACGCCTTTACGCATACAGCTTTGCGATGCTTAGACAGTAATAACATAATTCATGTTTACATTTCTTTAATTTTCGACGCATTGTCGTTATTCGTGACGCATCAATGACCAATTGATTATATGGCAATGCAATGAAAAAAGCGTGTGGAAAACAGTGTTAATGACAGATTTGAGAAGCACATTTCTTCAATGTTGGCCGCATGGCATTCCTGTGCAGGTGACAATGGTAATTTTTCAAAACGACAAGGATATTTCAACACATGATTATTTGTTTGCTGTGCTCTATGGCCTCTGCTACAGACCTCATCGAAATGACACTTAGATATCTTAGGGTGTACCTATCAAGTCTTCCCAAATGGTCTAGCGGATAGGCATCTACCTTGTAATGCAGGGCGGCCCGGGTTCGATTCCCGTCATGGCAAATGTTTTTTGTAGAAAAATAAAATGAGTCCCAACGTGTGCAACAGAACAGTTCGAAATCTCGTTACATTTGCATCGTCATGAACATGACTTATATCAGGCTAGCTAATTTTTTCTTTGTTCATTTTAAGTGTAGAAACAATATTTCGTTTGTGACCATTTTTTTCTGCCGTTTTGACAACAGGCTCATTACTAAAGAACACACGGCTGTCTGCTGATTGACGCTTGACTGTAGATTTTCGCTTTGTGTCAAAAGAACTCCCTAACGCACACTTTTTCAAAGTAGGTGAATTCATCAGATCTGTTTGAAACATTGCATTTTATCCATGCACGACGACTACTTAGATACTCGCAGCACAGTTGCCTCATATAAATTGCCCATGAGCGCGGAGCTTGTCTTTGTCACTGTAGCAACTTTGCTCCATCAGCGGGAGAAGGCGGTTCGACGCCCCTGTAAGCACATGTTTCTCTAATTCCTTTGTTTCAGGCAAGCCACTGTGACGTCAGACGCCTTTACGCATACAGCTTTGCGATGCTTAGACAGTAATAACATAATTCATGTTTACATTTCTTTAATTTTCGACGCATTGTCGTTATTCGTGACGCATCAATGACCAATTGATTATATGGCAATGCAATGAAAAAAGCGTGTGGAAAACAGTGTTAATGACAGATTTGAGAAGCACATTTCTTCAATGTTGGCCGCATGGCATTCCTGTGCAGGTGACAATGGTAATTTTTCAAAACGACAAGGATATTTCAACACATGATTATTTGTTTGCTGTGCTCTATGGCCTCTGCTACAGACCTCATCGAAATGACACTTAGATATCTTAGGGTGTACCTATCAAGTCTTCCCAAATGGTCTAGGGGATAGGCATCTACCTTGTAATGCAGGGCGGCCCGGGTTCGATTCCCGTCATGGCAAATGTTTTTTGTAGAAAAATAAAATGAGTCCCAACGTGTGCAACAGAACAGTTCGAAATCTCGTTACATTTGCATCGTCATGAACATGACTTATATCAGGCTAGCTAATTTTTTCTTTGTTCATTTTAAGTGTAGAAACAATATTTCGTTTGTGACCATTTTTTTCTGCCGTTTTGACAACAGGCTCATTACTAAAGAACACACGGCTGTCTGCTGATTGACGCTTGACTGTAGATTTTCGCTTTGTGTCAAAAGAACTCCCTAACGCACACTTTTTCAAAGTAGGTGAATTCATCAGATCTGTTTGAAACATTGCATTTTATCCATGCACGACGACTACTTAGATACTCGCAGCACAGTTGCCTCATATAAATTGCCCATGAGCGCGGAGCTTGTCTTTGTCACTGTAGCAACTTTGCTCCATCAGCGGGAGAAGGCGGTTCGACGCCCCTGTAAGCACATGTTTCTCTAATTCCTTTGTTTCAGGCAAGCCACTGTGACGTCAGACGCCTTTACGCATACAGCTTTGCGATGCTTAGACAGTAATAACATAATTCATGTTTACATTTCTTTAATTTTCGACGCATTGTCGTTATTCGTGACGCATCAATGACCAATTGATTATATGGCAATGCAATGAAAAAAGCGTGTGGAAAACAGTGTTAATGACAGATTTGAGAAGCACATTTCTTCAATGTTGGCCGCATGGCATTCCTGTGCAGGTGACAATGGTAATTTTTCAAAACGACAAGGATATTTCAACACATGATTATTTGTTTGCTGTGCTCTATGGCCTCTGCTACAGACCTCATCGAAATGACACTTAGATATCTTAGGGTGTACCTATCAAGTCTTCCCAAATGGTCTAGCGGATAGGCATCTACCTTGTAATGCAGGGCGGCCCGGGTTCGATTCCCGTCATGGCAAATGTTTTTTGTAGAAAAATAAAATGAGTCCCAACGTGTGCAACAGAACAGTTCGAAATCTCGTTACATTTGCATCGTCATGAACATGACTTATATCAGGCTAGCTCATTTTTTCTTTGTTCATTTTAAGTGTAGAAACAATATTTCGTTTGTGACCATTTTTTTCTGCCGTTTTGACAACAGGCTCATTACTAAAGAACACACGGCTGTCTGCTGATTGACGCTTGACTGTAGATTTTCGCTTTGTGTCAAAAGAACTCCCTAACGCACACTTTTTCAAAGTAGGTGAATTCATCAGATCTGTTTGAAACATTGCATTTTATCCATGCACGACGACTACTTAGATACTCGCAGCACAGTTGCCTCATATAAATTGCCCATGAGCGCGGAGCTTGTCTTTGTCACTGTAGCAACTTTGCTCCATCAGCGGGAGAAGGCGGTTCGACGCCCCTGTAAGCACATGTTTCTCTAATTCCTTTGTTTCAGGCAAGCCACTGTGACGTCAGACGCCTTTACGCATACAGCTTTGCGATGCTTAGACAGTAATAACATAATTCATGTTTACATTTCTTTAATTTTCGACGCATTGTCGTTATTCGTGACGCATCAATGACCAATTGATTATATGGCAATGCAATGAAAAAAGCGTGTGGAAAACAGTGTTAATGACAGATTTGAGAAGCACATTTCTTCAATGTTGGCCGCATGGCATTCCTGTGCAGGTGACAATGGTAATTTTTCAAAACGACAAGGATATTTCAACACATGATTATTTGTTTGCTGTGCTCTATGGCCTCTGCTACAGACCTCATCGAAATGACACTTAGATATCTTAGGGTGTACCTATCAAGTCTTCCCAAATGGCCTAGCGGATAGGCATCTACCTTGTAATGCAGGGCGGCCTGGGTTCGATTCCCGTCATGGCAAATGTTTTTTGTAGAAAAATAAAATGAGTCCCAACGTGTGCAACAGAACAGTTCGAAATCTCGTTACATTTGCATCGTCATGAACATGACTTATATCAGGCTAGCTAATTTTTTCTTTGTTCATTTTAAGTGTAGAAACAATATTTCGTTTGTGACCATTTTTTTCTGCCGTTTTGACAACAGGCTCATTACTAAAGAACACACGGCTGTCTGCTGATTGACGCTTGACTGTAGATTTTCGCTTTGTGTCAAAAGAACTCCCTAACGCACACTTTTTCAAAGTAGGTGAATTCATCAGATCTGTTTGAAACATTGCATTTTATCCATGCACGACGACTGCTTAGATACTCGCAGCACAGTTGCCCCATATAAATTGCCCATGAGCGCGGAGCTTGTCTTTGTCACTGTAGCAACTTTGCTCCATCAGCGGGAGAAGGCGGTTCGACGCCCCTCTAAGCACATGTTTCTCTAATTCCTTTGTTTCAGGCAAGCCACTGTGACGTCAGACGCCTTTACGCATACAGCTTTGCGATGCTTAGACAGTAATAACATAATTCATGTTTACATTTCTTTAATTTTCGACGCATTGTCGTTATTCGTGACGCATCAATGACCAATTGATTATATGGCAATGCAATGAAAAAAGCGTGTGGAAAACAGTGTTAATGACAGATTTGAGAAGCACATTTCTTCAATGTTGGCCGCATGGCATTCCTGTGCAGGTGACAATGGTAATTTTTCAAAACGACAAGGATATTTAAACACATGATTATTTGTTTGCTGTGCTCTATGGCCTCTGCTACAGACCTCATCGAAATGACACTTAGATATCTTAGGGTGTACATATCAAGTTTTCCCAAATGGTCTAGCGGATAGGCATCTACCTTGTAACGCAGGGCGGCCCGGGTTCGATTCCCGTCATGGCAAATGTTTTTTGTAAAAAAATAAAATGAGTCCCAACGTGTGCAACAGAACAGTTCGAAATCTCGTTACATTTGCATCGTCATGAACATGACTTATATCAGGCTAGCTCATTTTTTCTTTGTTCATTTTAAGTGTAGAAACAATATTTCGTTTGTGACCATTTTTTTCTGCCGTTTTGACAACAGGCTCATTACTAAAGAACACACGGCTGTCTGCTGATTGACGCTTGACTGTAGATTTTCGCTTTGTGTCAAAAGAACTCCCTAACGCACACTTTTTCAAAGTAGGTGAATTCATCAGATCTGTTTGAAACATTGCATTTTATCCATGCACGACGACTACTTAGATACTCGCAGCACAGTTGCCTCATATAAATTGCCCATGAGCGCGGAGCTTGTCTTTGTCACTGTAGCAACTTTGCTCCATCAGCGGGAGAAGGCGGTTCGACGCCCCTGTAAGCACATGTTTCTCTAATTCCTTTGTTTCAGGCAAGCCACTGTGACGTCAGACGCCTTTACGCATACAGCTTTGCGATGCTTAGACAGTAATAACATAATTCATGTTTACATTTCTTTAATTTTCGACGCATTGTCGTTATTCGTGACGCATCAATGACCAATTGATTATATGGCAATGCAATGAAAAAAGCGTGTGGAAAACAGTGTTAATGACAGATTTGAGAAGCACATTTCTTCAATGTTGGCCGCATGGCATTCCTGTGCAGGTGACAATGGTAATTTTTCAAAACGACAAGGATATTTCAACACATGATTATTTGTTTGCTGTGCTCTATGGCCTCTGCTACAGACCTCATCGAAATGACACTTAGATATCTTAGGGTGTACCTATCAAGTCTTCCCAAATGGTCTAGCGGATAGGCATCTACCTTGTAATGCAGGGCGGCCCGGGTTCGATTCCCGTCATGGCAAATGTTTTTTGTAGAAAAATAAAATGAGTCCCAACGTGTGCAACAGAACAGTTCGAAATCTCGTTACATTTGCATCGTCATGAACATGACTTATATCAGGCTAGCTCATTTTTTCTTTGTTCATTTTAAGTGTAGAAACAATATTTCGTTTGTGACCATTTTTTTCTGCCGTTTTGACAACAGGCTCATTACTAAAGAACACACGGCTGTCTGCTGATTGACGCTTGACTGTAGATTTTCGCTTTGTGTCAAAAGAACTCCCTAACGCACACTTTTTCAAAGTAGGTGAATTCATCAGATCTGTTTGAAACATTGCATTTTATCCATGCACGACGACTACTTAGATACTCGCAGCACAGTTGCCTCATATAAATTGCCCATGAGCGCGGAGCTTGTCTTTGTCACTGTAGCAACTTTGCTCCATCAGCGGGAGAAGGCGGTTCGACGCCCCTGTAAGCACATGTTTCTCTAATTCCTTTGTTTCAGGCAAGCCACTGTGACGTCAGACGCCTTTACGCATACAGCTTTGCGATGCTTAGACAGTAATAACATAATTCATGTTTACATTTCTTTAATTTTCGACGCATTGTCGTTATTCGTGACGCATCAATGACCAATTGATTATATGGCAATGCAATGAAAAAAGCGTGTGGAAAACAGTGTTAATGACAGATTTGAGAAGCACATTTCTTCAATGTTGGCCGCATGGCATTCCTGTGCAGGTGACAATGGTAATTTTTCAAAACGACAAGGATATTTCAACACATGATTATTTGTTTGCTGTGCTCTATGGCCTCTGCTACAGACCTCATCGAAATGACACTTAGATATCTTAGGGTGTACCTATCAAGTCTTCCCAAATGGCCTAGCGGATAGGCATCTACCTTGTAATGCAGGGCGGCCTGGGTTCGATTCCCGTCATGGCAAATGTTTTTTGTAGAAAAATAAAATGAGTCCCAACGTGTGCAACAGAACAGTTCGAAATCTCGTTACATTTGCATCGTCATGAACATGACTTATATCAGGCTAGCTAATTTTTTCTTTGTTCATTTTAAGTGTAGAAACAATATTTCGTTTGTGACCATTTTTTTCTGCCGTTTTGACAACAGGCTCATTACTAAAGAACACACGGCTGTCTGCTGATTGACGCTTGACTGTAGATTTTCGCTTTGTGTCAAAAGAACTCCCTAACGCACACTTTTTCAAAGTAGGTGAATTCATCAGATCTGTTTGAAACATTGCATTTTATCCATGCACGACGACTGCTTAGATACTCGCAGCACAGTTGCCCCATATAAATTGCCCATGAGCGCGGAGCTTGTCTTTGTCACTGTAGCAACTTTGCTCCATCAGCGGGAGAAGGCGGTTCGACGCCCCTCTAAGCACATGTTTCTCTAATTCCTTTGTTTCAGGCAAGCCACTGTGACGTCAGACGCCTTTACGCATACAGCTTTGCGATGCTTAGACAGTAATAACATAATTCATGTTTACATTTCTTTAATTTTCGACGCATTGTCGTTATTCGTGACGCATCAATGACCAATTGATTATATGGCAATGCAATGAAAAAAGCGTGTGGAAAACAGTGTTAATGACAGATTTGAGAAGCACATTTCTTCAATGTTGGCCGCATGGCATTCCTGTGCAGGTGACAATGGTAATTTTTCAAAACGACAAGGATATTTAAACACATGATTATTTGTTTGCTGTGCTCTATGGCCTCTGCTACAGACCTCATCGAAATGACACTTAGATATCTTAGGGTGTACATATCAAGTTTTCCCAAATGGTCTAGCGGATAGGCATCTACCTTGTAACGCAGGGCGGCCCGGGTTCAATTCCCGTCATGGCAAATGTTTTTTGTAAAAAAATAAAATGAGTCCCAACGTGTGCAACAGAACAGTTCGAAATCTCGTTACATTTGCATCGTCATGAACATGACTTATATCAGGCTAGCTCATTTTTTCTTTGTTCATTTTAAGTGTAGAAACAATATTTCGTTTGTGACCATTTTTTTCTGCCGTTTTGACAACAGGCTCATTACTAAAGAACACACGGCTGTCTGCTGATTGACGCTTGACTGTAGATTTTCGCTTTGTGTCAAAAGAACTCCCTAACGCACACTTTTTCAAAGTAGGTGAATTCATCAGATCTGTTTGAAACATTGCATTTTATCCATGCACGACGACTACTTAGATACTCGCAGCACAGTTGCCTCATATAAATTGCCCATGAGCGCGGAGCTTGTCTTTGTCACTGTAGCAACTTTGCTCCATCAGCGGGAGAAGGCGGTTCGACGCCCCTGTAAGCACATGTTTCTCTAATTCCTTTGTTTCAGGCAAGCCACTGTGACGTCAGACGCCTTTACGCATACAGCTTTGCGATGCTTAGACAGTAATAACATAATTCATGTTTACATTTCTTTAATTTTCGACGCATTGTCGTTATTCGTGACGCATCAATGACCAATTGATTATATGGCAATGCAATGAAAAAAGCGTGTGGAAAACAGTGTTAATGACAGATTTGAGAAGCACATTTCTTCAATGTTGGCCGCATGGCATTCCTGTGCAGGTGACAATGGTAATTTTTCAAAACGACAAGGATATTTCAACACATGATTATTTGTTTGCTGTGCTCTATGGCCTCTGCTACAGACCTCATCGAAATGACACTTAGATATCTTAGGGTGTACCTATCAAGTCTTCCCAAATGGCCTAGCGGATAGGCATCTACCTTGTAATGCAGGGCGGCCCGGGTTCGATTCCCGTCATGGCAAATGTTTTTTGTAGAAAAATAAAATGAGTCCCAACGTGTGCAACAGAACAGTTCGAAATCTCGTTACATTTGCATCGTCATGAACATGACTTATATCAGGCTAGCTCATTTTTTCTTTGTTCATTTTAAGTGTAGAAACAATATTTCGTTTGTGACCATTTTTTTCTGCCGTTTTGACAACAGGCTCATTACTAAAGAACACACGGCTGTCTGCTGATTGACGCTTGACTGTAGATTTTCGCTTTGTGTCAAAAGAACTCCCTAACGCACACTTTTTCAAAGTAGGTGAATTCATCAGATCTGTTTGAAACATTGCATTTTATCCATGCACGACGACTACTTAGATACTCGCAGCACAGTTGCCTCATATAAATTGCCCATGAGCGCGGAGCTTGTCTTTGTCACTGTAGCAACTTTGCTCCATCAGCGGGAGAAGGCGGTTCGACGCCCCTGTAAGCACATGTTTCTCTAATTCCTTTGTTTCAGGCAAGCCACTGTGACGTCAGACGCCTTTACGCATACAGCTTTGCGATGCTTAGACAGTAATAACATAATTCATGTTTACATTTCTTTAATTTTCGACGCATTGTCGTTATTCGTGACGCATCAATGACCAATTGATTATATGGCAATGCAATGAAAAAAGCGTGTGGAAAACAGTGTTAATGACAGATTTGAGAAGCACATTTCTTCAATGTTGGCCGCATGGCATTCCTGTGCAGGTGACAATGGTAATTTTTCAAAACGACAAGGATATTTCAACACATGATTATTTGTTTGCTGTGCTCTATGGCCTCTGCTACAGACCTCATCGAAATGACACTTAGATATCTTAGGGTGTACATATCAAGTTTTCCCAAATGGTCTAGCGGATAGGCATCTACCTTGTAACGCAGGGCGGCCCGGGTTCGATTCCCGTCATGGCAAATGTTTTTTGTAAAAAAATAAAATGAGTCCCAACGTGTGCAACAGAACAGTTCGAAATCTCGTTACATTTGCATCGTCATGAACATGACTTATATCAGGCTAGCTCATTTTTTCTTTGTTCATTTTAAGTGTAGAAACAATATTTCGTTTGTGACCATTTTTTTCTGCCGTTTTGACAACAGGCTCATGACTAAAGAACACACGGCTGTCTGCTGATTGACGCTTGACTGTAGATTTTCGCTTTGTGTCAAAAGAACTTCCTAACGCACACTTTTTCAAAGTAGGTGAATTCATCAGATCTGTTTGAAACATTGAATTTTATCCATGCACGACGACTGCTTAGATACTCGCAGCACTGTTGCCCCATATAAATTGCCCATGAGCGCGGAGCTTGTCTTTGTCACTGTAGCATCTTTGCTCCATCAGCGGGAGAAGGCGCTTCGACGCCCCTGTAAGCACATGTTTCTCTGATTCCTTTGTTTCAGGCAAGCCACTGTGACGTCAGACGCCTTTACGCATACAGCTTTGCGATGCTTAGACAGTAATAACATAATTCATGTTTACATTTCTTTAATTTTCGACGCATTGTCGTTATTCGTGACGCATCAATGACCAATTGATTATATGGCAATGCAATGAAAAAAGCGTGTGGAAAACAGTGTTAATGACAGATTTGAGAAGCACATTTCTTCAATGTTGGCCGCATGGCATTCCTGTTCAGGTGACAATGGTAATTTTTCAAAACGACAAGGATATTTCAACACATGATTATTTGTTTGCTGTGCTCTATGGCCTCTGCTACAGACCTCATCGAAATGACACTTAGATATCTTAGGGTATACATATCAAGTTTTCCCAAATGGTCTAGCGGATAGGCATCTACCTTGTAACCCATGGCGGCCTGGGTTCGATTCCCGTCATGGCAAATGTTTTTTGTAGAAAAATAAAATGAGTCCCAACGTGTGCAACAGAACAGTTCGAAATCTCGTTACATTTGCATCGTCATGAACATGACTTATATCAGGCTAGCTCATTTTTTCTTTGTTCATTTTAAGTGTAGAAACAATATTTCGTTTGTGAACATTTTTTTCTGCCGTTTTGACAACAGGCTCATGACTAAAGAACACACGGCTGTCTGCTGATTGACGCTTGACTGTAGATTTTCGCTTTGTGTCAAAAGAACTCCCTAACGCACACTTTTTCAAAGTAGGTGAATTCATCAGATCTGTTTGAAACATTGCATTTTATCCATGCACGACGACTACTTAGATACTCGCAGCACAGTTGCCTCATATAAATTGCACATGAGCGCGGAGCTTGTCTTTGTCACTGCAGCAACTTTGCTCCATCAGCGGGAGAAGGCGGTTCGACGCCCCTGTAAGCACATGTTTCTCTAATTCCTTTGTTTCAGGCAAGCCACTGTGACGTCAGACGCCTTTACGCATACAGCTTTGCGATGCTTAGACAGTAATAACATAATTCATGTTTACATTTCTTTAATTTTCGACGCATTGTCGTTATTCGTGACGCATCAATGACCAATTGATTATATGGCAATGCAATGAAAAAAGCGTGTGGAAAACAGTGTTAATGACAGATTTGAGAAGCACATTTCTTCAATGTTGGCCGCATGGCATTCCTGTGCAGGTGACAATGGTAATTTTTCAAAACGACAAGGATATTTAAACACATGATTATTTGTTTGCTGTGCTCTATGGCCTCTGCTACAGACCTCATCGAAATGACACTTAGATATCTTAGGGTGTATATGTCAAGTTTTCCCAAATGGTCTAGCGGATAGGCATCTACCTTGTAACGCAGGGCGGCCCGGGTTTGATTCCCGTCATGGCAAATTTTTTTGTAGAAAAATAAAATGAGTCCCAACGTGTGCAACAGAACAGTTCGAAATCTCGTTACATTTGCATCGTCATGAACATGACTTATATCAGGCTAGCTAATTTTTTCTTTGTTCATTTTAAGTGTAGAAACAAAATTTCGTTTGTGAACATTTTTTTCTGCCGTTTTGACAACAGGCTCATTACTAAAGAACACACGACTGTCTGCTGATTGACGCTTGACTGTAGATTTTCGCTTTGTGTCAAAAGAACTCCCTAACGCACACTTTTTCAAAGTAGGTGAATTCATCAGATCTGTTTGAAACATTGCATTTTATCCATGCACGACGACTACTTAGATACTCGCAGCACAGTTGCCTCATATAAATTGCCCATGAGCGCGGAGCTTGTCTTTGTCACTGTAGCAACTTTGCTCCATCAGCGGGAGAAGGCGGTTCGACGCCCCTGTAAGCACATGTTTCTCTAATTCCTTTGTTTCAGGCAAGCCACTGTGACGTCAGACGCCTTTACGCATACAGCTTTGCGATGCTTAGACAGTAATAACATAATTCATGTTTACATTTCTTTAATTTTCGACGCATTGTCGTTATTCGTGACGCATCAATGACCAATTGATTAAATGGCAATGCAATGAAAAAAGCGTGTGGAAAACAGTGTTAATGACAGATTTGAGAAGCACATTTCTTCAATGTTGGCCGCATGGCATTCCTGTGCAGGTGACAATGGTAACTTTTCAAAACGACAAGGATATTTAAACACATGATTATTTGTTTGCTGTGCTCTATGGCCTCTGCTACAGACCTCATCGAAATGACACTTAGATATCTTAGGGTGTACATGTCAAGTTTTCCCAAATGGTCTAGCGGATAGGCATCTACCTTGTAACGCAGGGCGGCCCGGGTTTGATTCCCGTCATGCAAATGTTTTTTGTAGAAAAATAAAATGAGTCCCAACGTGTGCAACAGAACAGTTCGAAATCTCGTTACATTTGCATCGTCATGAACATGACTTATATCAGGATAGCTAATTTTTTCTTTGTTCATTTTAAGTGTAGAAACAATATTTCGTTTGTGAACATTTTTTTCTGCCGTTTTGAAAAACAGGCTCATGACAAAAGAACACACGGCTGTTTGCTGATTGACGCTTGACTGTAGATTTTCGCTTTGTGTCAAAAGAACTTCCTAACGCACACTTTTTCAAAGTAGGTGAATTCATCAGATCTGTTTGAAACATTGCATTTTATCCATGCACGACGACTACTTAGATACTCGCAGCACAGTTGCCTCATATAAATTGCCCATGAGCGCGGAGCTTGTCTTTGTCACTGTAGCAACTTTGCTCCATCAGCGGGAGAAGGCGCTTCGACGCCCCTGTAAGCACATTTTTCTCTAATTCCTTTGTTTCAGGCAAGCCACTTTGACGTCAGACGCCTTTACGCATACAGCTTTGCGATGCTTAGACAGTAATAACATAATTCATGTTTACATTTCTTTAATTTTCGACGCATTGTCGTTATTCGTGACGCATCAATGACCAATTGATTATATGGCAATGCAATGAAAAAAGCGTGTGGAAAACAGTGTTAATGACAGATTTGAGAAGCACATTTCTTCAATGTTGGCCGCATGGCATTCCTGTGCAGGTGACAATGGTAATTTTTCAAAACGACAAGGATATTTCAACACATGATTATTTGTTTGCTGTGCTCTATGGCCTCTGCTACAGACCTCATCGAAATGACACTTAGATATCTTAGGGTGTACCTATCAAGTCTTCCCAAATGGCCTAGCGGATAGGCATCTACCTTGTAATGCAGGGCGGCCCGGGTTCGATTCCCGTCATGGCAAATGTTTTTTGTAGAAAAATAAAATGAGTCCCAACGTGTGCAACAGAACAGTTCGAAATCTCGTTACATTTGCATCGTCATGAACATGACTTATATCAGGCTAGCTAATTTTTTCTTTGTTCATTTTAAGTGTAGAAACAATATTTCGTTTGTGAACATTTTTTTCTGCCGTTTTGACAACAGGCTCATTACTAAAGAACACACGACTGTCTGCTGATTGACGCTTGACTGTAGATTTTCGCTTTGTGTCAAAAGAACTCCCTAACGCACACTTTTTCAAAGTAGGTGAATTCATCAGATCTGTTTGAAACATTGCATTTTATCCATGCACGACGACTACTTAGATACTCGCAGCACAGTTGCCTCATATAAATTGCCCATGAGCGCGGAGCTTGTCTTTGTCACTGTAGCAACTTTGCTCCATCAGCGGGAGAAGGCGGTTCGACGCCCCTGTAAGCACATGTTTCTCTAATTCCTTTGTTTCAGGCAAGCCACTGTGACGTCAGACGCCTTTACGCATACAGCTTTGCGATGCTTAGACAGTAATAACATAATTCATGTTTACATTTCTTTAATTTTCGACGAATTGTCGTTATTCGTGACGCATCAATGACCAATTGATTAAATGGCAATGCAATGAAAAAAGCGTGTGGAAAACAGTGTTAATGACAGATTTGAGAAGCACATTTCTTCAATGTTGGCCGCATGGCATTCCTGTGCAGGTGACAATGGTAACTTTTCAAAACGACAAGGATATTTAAACACATGATTATTTGTTTGCTGTGCTCTATGGCCTTTGCTACAGACCTCATCGAAATGACACTTAGATATCTTAGGGTGTACATGTCAAGTTTTCCCAAATGGTCTAGCGGATAGGCATCTACCTTGTAACGCAGGGCGGCCCGGGTTTGATTCCCGTCATGCAAATGTTTTTTGTAGAAAAATAAAATGAGTCCCAACGTGTGCAACAGAACAGTTCGAAATCTCGTTACATTTGCATCGTCATGAACATGACTTATATCAGGATAGCTAATTTTTTCTTTGTTCATTTTAAGTGTAGAAACAATATTTCGTTTGTGAACATTTTTTTCTGCCGTTTTGAAAAACAGGCTCATGACAAAAGAACACACGGCTGTTTGCTGATTGACGCTTGACTGTAGATTTTCGCTTTGTGTCAAAAGAACTTCCTAACGCACACTTTTTCAAAGTAGGTGAATTCATCAGATCTGTTTGAAACATTGCATTTTATCCATGCACGACGACTACTTAGATACTCGCAGCACAGTTGCCTCATATAAATTGCCCATGAGCGCGGAGCTTGTCTTTGTCACTGTAGCAACTTTGCTCCATCAGCGGGAGAAGGCGGTTCGACGCCCCTGTAAGCACATGTTTCTCTAATTCCTTTGTTTCAGGCAAGCCACTGTGACGTCAGACGCCTTTACGCATACAGCTTTGCGATGCTTAGACAGTAATAACATAATTCATGTTTACATTTCTTTAATTTTCGACGCATTGTCGTTATTCGTGACGCATCAATGACCAATTGATTATATGGCAATGCAATGAAAAAAGCGTGTGGAAAACAGTGTTAATGACAGATTTGAGAAGCACATTTCTTCAATGTTGGCCGCATGGCATTCCTGTGCAGGTGACAATGGTAATTTTTCAAAACGACAAGGATATTTCAACACATGATTATTTGTTTGCTGTGCTCTATGGCCTCTGCTACAGACCTCATCGAAATGACACTTAGATATCTTAGGGTGTACCTATCAAGTCTTCCCAAATGGCCTAGCGGATAGGCATCTACCTTGTAATGCAGGGCGGCCCGGGTTCGATTCCCGTCATGGCAAATGTTTTTTGTAGAAAAATAAAATGAGTCCCAACGTGTGCAACAGAACAGTTCGAAATCTCGTTACATTTGCATCGTCATGAACATGACTTATATCAGGCTAGCTAATTTTTTCTTTGTTCATTTTAAGTGTAGAAACAATATTTCGTTTGTGACCATTTTTTTCTGCCGTTTTGACAACAGGCTCATTACTAAAGAACACACGGCTGTCTGCTGATTGTCGCTTGACTGTAGATTTTCGCTTTGTGTCAAAAGAACTCCCTAACGCACACTTTTTCAAAGTAGGTGAATTCATCAGATCTGTTTGAAACATTGCATTTTATCCATGCACGACGACTGCTTAGATACTCGCAGCACAGTTGCCCCATATAAATTGCCCATGAGCGCGGAGCTTGTCTTTGTCACTGTAGCAACTTTGCTCCATCAGCGGGAGAAGGCGGTTCGACGCCCCTCTGAGCACATGTTTCTCTAATTCCTTTGTTTCAGGCAAGCCACTGTGACGTCAGACGCCTTTACGCATACAGCTTTGCGATGCTTAGACAGTAATAACATAATTCATGTTTACATTTCTTTAATTTTCGACGCATTGTCGTTATTCGTGACGCATCAATGACCAATTGATTATATGGCAATGCAATGAAAAAAGCGTGTGGAAAACAGTGTTAATGACAGATTTGAGAAGCACATTTCTTCAATGTTGGCCGCATGGCATTCCTGTGCAGGTGACAATGGTAATTTTTCAAAACGACAAGGATATTTAAACACATGATTATTTGTTTGCTGTGCTCTATGGCCT
Source organism: Argentina silus (assembly GCF_951799395.1). Lineage (NCBI taxonomy): Eukaryota > Metazoa > Chordata > Actinopteri > Argentiniformes > Argentinidae > Argentina > Argentina silus. Next base: position 22,546,836 of record NC_139666.1, read on the forward strand.
CTGCTACAGACCTCATCGAAATGACACTTAGATATCTTAGGGTGTACATATCAAGTTTTCCCAAATGGTCTAGCGGATAGGCATCTACCTTGTAACGCAGTGCGGCCCGGGTTCGATTCCCGTCATGGCAAATGTTTTTTGTAAAAAAATAAAATGAGTCCCAACGTGTGCAACAGAACAGTTCGAAATCTCGTTACATTTGCATCGTCATGAACATGACTTATATCAGGCTAGCTCATTTTTTCTTTGTTCATTTTAAGTGTAGAAACAATATTTCGTTTGTGACCATTTTTTTCTGCCGTTTTGACAACAGGCTCATTACTAAAGAACACACGGCTGTCTGCTGATTGACGCTTGACTGTAGATTTTCGCTTTGTGTCAAAAGAACTCCCTAACGCACACTTTTTCAAAGTAGGTGAATTCATCAGATCTGTTTGAAACATTGCATTTTATCCATGCACGACGACTACTTAGATACTCGCAGCACAGTTGCCTCATATAAATTGCCCATGAGCGCGGAGCTTGTCTTTGTCACTGTAGCAACTTTGCTCCATCAGCGGGAGAAGGCGGTTCGACGCCCCTGTAAGCACATGTTTCTCTAATTCCTTTGTTTCAGGCAAGCCACTGTGACGTCAGACGCCTTTACGCATACAGCTTTGCGATGCTTAGACAGTAATAACATAATTCATGTTTACATTTCTTTAATTTTCGACGCATTGTCGTTATTCGTGACGCATCAATGACCAATTGATTATATGGCAATGCAATGAAAAAAGCGTGTGGAAAACAGTGTTAATGACAGATTTGAGAAGCACATTTCTTCAATGTTGGCCGCATGGCATTCCTGTGCAGGTGACAATGGTAATTTTTCAAAACGACAAGGATATTTCAACACATGATTATTTGTTTGCTGTGCTCTATGGCCTCTGCTACAGACCTCATCGAAATGACACTTAGATATCTTAGGGTGTACCTATCAAGTCTTCCCAAATGGCCTAGCGGATAGGCATCTACCTTGTAATGCAGGGCGGCCCGGGTTCGATTCCCGTCATGGCAAATGTTTTTTGTAGAAAAATAAAATGAGTCCCAACGTGTGCAACAGAACAGTTCGAAATCTCGTTACATTTGCATCGTCATGAACATGACTTATATCAGGCTAGCTCATTTTTTCTTTGTTCATTTTAAGTGTAGAAACAATATTTCGTTTGTGACCATTTTTTTCTGCCGTTTTGACAACAGGCTCATTACTAAAGAACACACGGCTGTCTGCTGATTGACGCTTGACTGTAGATTTTCGCTTTGTGTCAAAAGAACTCCCTAACGCACACTTTTTCAAAGTAGGTGAATTCATCAGATCTGTTTGAAACATTGCATTTTATCCATGCACGACGACTACTTAGATACTCGCAGCACAGTTGCCTCATATAAATTGCCCATGAGCGCGGAGCTTGTCTTTGTCACTGTAGCAACTTTGCTCCATCAGCGGGAGAAGGCGGTTCGACGCCCCTGTAAGCACATGTTTCTCTAATTCCTTTGTTTCAGGCAAGCCACTGTGACGTCAGACGCCTTTACGCATACAGCTTTGCGATGCTTAGACAGTAATAACATAATTCATGTTTACATTTCTTTAATTTTCGACGCATTGTCGTTATTCGTGACGCATCAATGACCAATTGATTATATGGCAATGCAATGAAAAAAAGCGTGTGGAAAACAGTGTTAATGACAGATTTGAGAAGCACATTTCTTCAATGTTGGCCGCATGGCATTCCTGTGCAGGTGACAATGGTAATTTTTCAAAACGACAAGGATATTTCAACACATGATTATTTGTTTGCTGTGCTCTATGGCCTCTGCTACAGACCTCATCGAAATGACACTTAGATATCTTAGGGTGTACATATCAAGTTTTCCCAAATGGTCTAGCGGATAGGCATCTACCTTGTAACGCAGGGCGGCCCGGGTTCGATTCCCGTCATGGCAAATGTTTTTTGTAAAAAAATAAAATGAGTCCCAACGTGTGCAACAGAACAGTTCGAAATCTCGTTACATTTGCATCGTCATGAACATGACTTATATCAGGCTAGCTCATTTTTTCTTTGTTCATTTTAAGTGTAGAAACAATATTTCGTTTGTGACCATTTTTTTCTGCCGTTTTGACAACAGGCTCATGACTAAAGAACACACGGCTGTCTGCTGATTGACGCTTGACTGTAGATTTTCGCTTTGTGTCAAAAGAACTTCCTAACGCACACTTTTTCAAAGTAGGTGAATTCATCAGATCTGTTTGAAACATTGAATTTTATCCATGCACGACGACTGCTTAGATACTCGCAGCACTGTTGCCCCATATAAATTGCCCATGAGCGCGGAGCTTGTCTTTGTCACTGTAGCATCTTTGCTCCATCAGCGGGAGAAGGCGCTTCGACGCCCCTGTAAGCACATGTTTCTCTGATTCCTTTGTTTCAGGCAAGCCACTGTGACGTCAGACGCCTTTACGCATACAGCTTTGCGATGCTTAGACAGTAATAACATAATTCATGTTTACATTTCTTTAATTTTCGACGCATTGTCGTTATTCGTGACGCATCAATGACCAATTGATTATATGGCAATGCAATGAAAAAAGCGTGTGGAAAACAGTGTTAATGACAGATTTGAGAAGCACATTTCTTCAATGTTGGCCGCATGGCATTCCTGTTCAGGTGACAATGGTAATTTTTCAAAACGACAAGGATATTTCAACACATGATTATTTGTTTGCTGTGCTCTATGGCCTCTGCTACAGACCTCATCGAAATGACACTTAGATATCTTAGGGTATACATATCAAGTTTTCCCAAATGGTCTAGCGGATAGGCATCTACCTTGTAACCCATGGCGGCCTGGGTTCGATTCCCGTCATGGCAAATGTTTTTTGTAGAAAAATAAAATGAGTCCCAACGTGTGCAACAGAACAGTTCGAAATCTCGTTACATTTGCATCGTCATGAACATGACTTATATCAGGCTAGCTCATTTTTTCTTTGTTCATTTTAAGTGTAGAAACAATATTTCGTTTGTGAACATTTTTTTCTGCCGTTTTGACAACAGGCTCATGACTAAAGAACACACGGCTGTCTGCTGATTGACGCTTGACTGTAGATTTTCGCTTTGTGTCAAAAGAACTCCCTAACGCACACTTTTTCAAAGTAGGTGAATTCATCAGATCTGTTTGAAACATTGCATTTTATCCATGCACGACGACTACTTAGATACTCGCAGCACAGTTGCCTCATATAAATTGCACATGAGCGCGGAGCTTGTCTTTGTCACTGCAGCAACTTTGCTCCATCAGCGGGAGAAGGCGGTTCGACGCCCCTGTAAGCACATGTTTCTCTAATTCCTTTGTTTCAGGCAAGCCACTGTGACGTCAGACGCCTTTACGCATACAGCTTTGCGATGCTTAGACAGTAATAACATAATTCATGTTTACATTTCTTTAATTTTCGACGCATTGTCGTTATTCGTGACGCATCAATGACCAATTGATTATATGGCAATGCAATGAAAAAAGCGTGTGGAAAACAGTGTTAATGACAGATTTGAGAAGCACATTTCTTCAATGTTGGCCGCATGGCATTCCTGTGCAGGTGACAATGGTAATTTTTCAAAACGACAAGGATATTTAAACACATGATTATTTGTTTGCTGTGCTCTATGGCCTCTGCTACAGACCTCATCGAAATGACACTTAGATATCTTAGGGTGTACATGTCAAGTTTTCCCAAATGGTCTAGCGGATAGGCATCTACCTTGTAACGCAGGGCGGCCCGGGTTTGATTCCCGTCATGGCAAATTTTTTTGTAGAAAAATAAAATGAGTCCCAACGTGTGCAACAGAACAGTTCGAAATCTCGTTACATTTGCATCGTCATGAACATGACTTATATCAGGCTAGCTAATTTTTTCTTTGTTCATTTTAAGTGTAGAAACAATATTTCGTTTGTGAACATTTTTTTCTGCCGTTTTGACAACAGGCTCATTACTAAAGAACACACGACTGTCTGCTGATTGACGCTTGACTGTAGATTTTCGCTTTGTGTCAAAAGAACTCCCTAACGCACACTTTTTCAAAGTAGGTGAATTCATCAGATCTGTTTGAAACATTGAATTTTATCCATGCACGACGACTACTTAGATACTCGCAGCACAGTTGCCTCATATAAATTGCCCATGAGCGCGGAGCTTGTCTTTGTCACTGTAGCAACTTTGCTCCATCAGCGGGAGAAGGCGGTTCGACGCCCCTGTAAGCACATGTTTCTCTAATTCCTTTGTTTCAGGCAAGCCACTGTGACGTCAGACGCCTTTACGCATACAGCTTTGCGATGCTTAGACAGTAATAACATAATTCATGTTTACATTTCTTTAATTTTCGACGCATTGTCGTTATTCGTGACGCATCAATGACCAATTGATTAAATGGCAATGCAATGAAAAAAGCGTGTGGAAAACAGTGTTAATGACAGATTTGAGAAGCACATTTCTTCAATGTTGGCCGCATGGCATTCCTGTGCAGGTGACAATGGTAACTTTTCAAAACGACAAGGATATTTAAACACATGATTATTTGTTTGCTGTGCTCTATGGCCTCTGCTACAGACCTCATCGAAATGACACTTAGATATCTTAGGGTGTACATGTCAAGTTTTCCCAAATGGTCTAGCGGATAGGCATCTACCTTGTAACGCAGGGCGGCCCGGGTTTGATTCCCGTCATGCAAATGTTTTTTGTAGAAAAATAAAATGAGTCCCAACGTGTGCAACAGAACAGTTCGAAATCTCGTTACATTTGCATCGTCATGAACATGACTTATATCAGGATAGCTAATTTTTTCTTTGTTCATTTTAAGTGTAGAAACAATATTTCGTTTGTGAACATTTTTTTCTGCCGTTTTGACAACAGGCTCATGACAAAAGAACACACGGCTGTTTGCTGATTGACGCTTGACTGTAGATTTTCGCTTTGTGTCAAAAGAACTTCCTAACGCACACTTTTTCAAAGTAGGTGAATTCATCAGATCTGTTTGAAACATTGCATTTTATCCATGCACGACGACTACTTAGATACTCGCAGCACAGTTGCCTCATATAAATTGCCCATGAGCGCGGAGCTTGTCTTTGTCACTGTAGCAACTTTGCTCCATCAGCGGGAGAAGGCGCTTCGACGCCCCTGTAAGCACATGTTTCTCGAATTCCTTTGTTTCAGGCAAGCCACTGTGACGTCAGACGCCTTTACGCATACAGCTTTGCGATGCTTAGACAGTAATAACATAATTCATGTTTACATTTCTTTAATTTTCGACGCATTGTCGTTATTCGTGACGCATCAATGACCAATTGATTATATGGCAATGCAATGAAAAAAGCGTGTGGAAAACAGTGTTAATGACAGATTTGAGAAGCACATTTCTTCAATGTTGGCCGCATGGCATTCCTGTGCAGGTGACAATGGTAATTTTTCAAAACGACAAGGATATTTAAACACATGATTATTTGTTTGCTGTGCTCTATGGCCTCTGCTACAGACCTCATCGAAATGACACTTAGATATCTTAGGGTTTACATATCAAGTTTTCCCAAATGGTCTAGCGGATAGGCATCTCCCTTGTAACGCAGGGCGGCCCGGGTTCGATTCCCGTCATGGCAAATGTTTTTTGTAGAAAAATAAAATGAGTCCCAACGTGTGCAACAGAACAGTTCGAAATCTCGTTACATTTGCATCGTCATGAACATGACTTATATCAGGCTAGCTCATTTTTTCTTTGTTCATTTTAAGTGTAGAAACAATATTTCGTTTGTGACAATTTTTTTCTGCCGTTTTGACAACAGGCTCATGACTAAAGAACACACGGCTGTCTGCTGATTGACGCTTGACTGTAGATTTTCGCTTTGTGTCAAAAGAACTCCCTAACGCACACTTTTTCAAAGTAGGTGAATTCATCAGATCTGTTTGAAACATTGCATTTTATCCATGCACGACGACTACTTAGATACTCGCAGCACAGTTGCCTCATATAAATTGCCCATGAGCGCGGAGCTTGTCTTTGTCACTGCAGCAACTTTGCTCCATCAGCGGGAGAAGGCGGTTCGACGCCCCTGTAAGCACATGTTTCTCTAATTCCTTTGTTTCAGGCAAGCCACTGTGACGTCAGACGCCTTTACGCATACAGCTTTGCGATGCTTAGACAGTAATAACATAATTCATGTTTACATTTCTTTAATTTTCGACGCATTGTCGTTATTCGTGACTCATCAATGACCAATTGATTATATGGCAATGCAATGAAAAAAGCGTGTGGAAAACAGTGTTAATGACAGATTTGAGAAGCACATTTCTTCAATGTTGGCCGCATGGCATTCCTGTGCAGGTGACAATGGTAATTTTTCAAAACGACAAGGATATTTAAACACATGATTATTTGTTTGCTGTGCTCTATGGCCTCTGCTACAGACCTCATCGAAATGACACTTAGATATCTTAGGGTTTACATATCAAGTTTTCCCAAATGGTCTAGCGGATAGGCATCTCCCTTGTAACGCAGGGCGGCCCGGGTTCGATTCCCGTCATGGCAAATGTTTTTTGTAGAAAAATAAAATGAGTCCCAACGTGTGCAACAGAACAGTTCGAAATCTCGTTACATTTGCATCGTCATGAACATGACTTATATCAGGCTAGCTCATTTTTTCTTTGTTCATTTTAAGTGTAGAAACAATATTTCGTTTGTGACCATTTTTTTCTGCCGTTTTGACAACAGGCTCATGACTAAAGAACACACGGCTGTCTGCTGATTGACGCTTGACTGTAGATTTTCGCTTTGTGTCAAAAGAACTCCCTAACGCACACTTTTTCAAAGTAGGTGAATTCATCAGATCTGTTTGAAACATTGCATTTTATCCATGCACGACGACTACTTAGATACTCGCAGCACAGTTGCCTCATATAAATTGCCCATGAGCGCGGAGCTTGTCTTTGTCACTGCAGCAACTTTGCTCCATCAGCGGGAGAAGGCGGTTCGACGCCCCTGTAAGCACATGTTTCTCTAATTCCTTTGTTTCAGGCAAGCCACTGTGACGTCAGACGCCTTTACGCATACAGCTTTGCGATGCTTAGACAGTAATAACATAATTCATGTTTACATTTCTTTAATTTTCGACGCATTGTCGTTATTCGTGACGCATCAATGACCAATTGATTATATGGCAATGCAATGAAAAAAGCGTGTGGAAAACAGTGTTAATGACAGATTTGAGAAGCACATTTCTTCAATGTTGGCCGCAGGGCATTCCTGTGCAGGTGACAATGGTAATTTTTCAAAACGACAAGGAAATTTAAACACATGATTATTTGTTTGCTGTGCTCTATGGCCTCTGCTACAGACCTCATCGAAATGACACTTAGATATCTTAGGGTGTACATATCAAGTCTTCCCAATTGGTCTAGCGGATAGGAATCTGCCTTGTAATGCAGGGCGGCCCGGGTTCGATTCCCGTCATGGCAAAGGATTTTTGTAGAAAAATAAAATGAGTCCCAACCGTGTGCAACAGAACAGTTCGAAATCTCGTTACATTTGCATCGTCATGAACATGACTTATATCAGGCTAGCTAATTTTTTCTTTGTTCATTTTAAGTGTAGAAACAATATTTCGTTTGTGAACATTTTTTTCTGCCGTTTTGACAACAGGCTCATTACTAAAGAACACACGGCTGTCTGCTGATTGACGCTTGACTGTAGATTTTCGCTTTGTGTCAAAAGAACTCCCTAACGCACACTTTTTCAAAGTAGGTGAATTCATCAGATCTGTTTGAAACATTGCATTTTATCCATGCACGACGACTACTTAGATACTCGCAGCACAGTTGCCTCATATAAATTGCCCATGAGCGCGGAGCTTGTCTTTGTCACTGTAGCAACTTTGCTCCATCAGCGGGAGAAGGCGGTTCGACGCCCCTGTAAGCACATGTTTCTCTAATTCCTTTGTTTCAGGCAAGCCACTGTGACGTCAGACGCCTTTACGCATACAGCTTTGCGATGCTTAGACAGTAATAACATAATTCATGTTTACATTTCTTTAATTTTCGACGCATTGTCGTTATTCGTGACGCATCAATGACCAATTGATTATATGGCAATGCAATGAAAAAAGCGTGTGGAAAACAGTGTTAATGACAGATTTGAGAAGCACATTTCTTCAATGTTGGCCGCATGGCATTCCTGTGCAGGTGACAATGGTAATTTTTCAAAACGACAAGGATATTTAAACACATGATTATTTGTTTGCTGTGCTCTATGGCCTCTGCTACAGACCTCATCGAAATGACACTTAGATATCTTAGGGTGTACATATCAAGTCTTCCCAAATGGTCTAGCGGATAGGAATCTGCCTTGTAACGCAGGGCGGCCCGGGTTCGATTCCCGTCATGGCAAAGGATTTTTGTAGAAAAATAAAATGAGTCCCAACGTGTGCAACAGAACAGTTCGAAATCTCGTTACATTTGCATCGTCATGAACATGACTTATATCAGGCTAGCTCATTTTTTCTTTGTTCATTTTAAGTGTAGAAACAATATTTCGTTTGTGAACATTTTTTTCTGCCGTTTTGACAACAGGCTCATTACTAAAGAACACACGGCTGTCTGCTGATTGACGCTTGACTGTAGATTTTCGCTTCGTGTCAAAAGAACTCCCTAACGCACACTTTTTCAAAGTAGGTGAATTCATCAGATCTGTTTGAAACATTGCATTTTATCCATGCACGACGACTACTTAGATACTCGCAGCACAGTTGTCTCATATAAATTGCCCATGAGCGCGGAGCTTGTCTTTGTCACTGTAGCAACTTTGCTCCATCAGCGGGAGAAGGCGGTTCGACGCCCCTGTAAGCACATGTTTCTCTAATTCCTTTGTTTCAGGCAAGCCACTGTGACGTCAGACGCCTTTACGCATACAGCTTTGCGATGCTTAGACAGTAATAACATAATTCATGTTTACATTTCTTTAATTTTCGACGCATTGTCGTTATTCGTGACGCATCAATGACCAATTGATTATATGGCAATGCAATGAAAAAAGCGTGTGGAAAACAGTGTTAATGACAGATTTGAGAAGCACATTTCTTCAATGTTGGCCGCATGGCATTCCTGTGCAGGTGACAATGGTAATTTTTCAAAACGACAAGGATATTTAAACACATGATTATTTGTTTGCTGTGCTCTATGGCCTCTGCTACAGACCTCATCGAAATGACACTTAGATATCTTAGGGTGTACATATTAAGTTTTCCCAAATGGTTTAGCGGATAGGCATCTCCCTTGTAACGCAGGGCGGCCCGGGTTCGATTCCCGTCATGGCAAATGTTTTTTCTAGAAAAATAAAATGAGTCCCAACGTGTGCAACAGAACAGTTCGAAATCTCGTTACATTTGCATCGTCATGAACATGACTTATATCAGGCTAGCTCATTTTTTCTTTGTTCATTTTAAGTGTAGAAACAATATTTCGTTTGTGACCATTTTTTTCTGCCGTTTTGACAACAGGCTCATGACTAAAGAACACACGGCTGTCTGCTGATTGACGCTTGACTGTAGATTTTCGCTTTGTGTCAAAAGAACTCCCTAACGCACACTTTTTCAAAGTAGGTGAATTCATCAGATCTGTTTGAAACATTGCATTTTATCCATGCACGACGACTACTTAGATACTCGCAGCACAGTTGCCTCATATAAATTGCCCATGAGCGCGGAGCTTGTCTTTGTCACTGTAGCAACTTTGCTCCATCAGCGGGAGAAGGCGGTTCGACGCCCCTGTAAGCACATGTTTCTCTAATTCCTCTGTTTCAGACAAGCCACTGTGACGTCAGACGCCTTTACGCATACAGCTTTGCGATGCTTAGACAGTAATAACATAATTCATGTTTACATTTCTTTAATTTTCGACGCATTGTCGTTATTCGTGACGCATCAATGACCAATTGATTATATGGCAATGTAATGAAAAAAGCGTGTGGAAAACAGTGTTAATGACAGATTTGAGAAGCACATTTCTTCAATGTTGGCCGCATGGCATTCCTGTGCAGGTGACAATGGTAATTTTTCAAAACGACAAGGATATTTAAACACATGATTATTTGTTTGCTGTGCTCTATGGCCTCTGCTACAGACCTCATCGAAATGACACTTAGATATCTTAGGGTGTACATATCAAGTCTTCCCAAATGGTCTAGCGGATAGGAATCTGGCTTGTCACGCAGGGCGGCCCGGGTTCGATTCCCGTCATGGCAAAGGATTTTTGTAGAAAAATAAAATGAGTCCCAACCGTGTGCAACAGAACAGTTCGAAATCTCGTTACATTTGCATCGTCATGAACATGACTTATATCAGGCTAGCTAATTTTTTCTTTGTTCATTTTAAGTGTAGAAACAATATTTCGTTTGTGAACATTTTTTTCTGCCGTTTTGACAACAGGCTCATTACTAAAGAACACACGGCTGTCTGCTGATTGACGCTTGACTGTAGATTTTCGCTTTGTGTCAAAAGAACTCCCGAACGCACACTTTTTCAAAGTAGGTGAATTCATCAGATCTGTTTGAAACATTGCATTTTATCCATGCACGACGACTACTTAGATACTCGCAGCACAGTTACGTCATATAAATTGCCCATGAGCGCGGAGCTTGTCTTTGTCACTGTAGCAACTTTGCTCCATCAGCGGGAGAAGGCGGTTCGACGCCCCTGTAAGCACATGTTTCTCTAATTCCTTTGTTTCAGGCAAGCCACTGTGACGTCAGACGCCTTTACGCATACAGCTTTGCGATGCTTAGACAGTAATAACATAATTCATGTTTACATTTCTTTAATTTTCGACGCATTGTCGTTATTCGTGACGCATCAATGACCAATTGATTATATGGCAATGCAATGAAAAAAGCGTGTGGAAAACAGTGTTAATGACAGATTTGAGAAGCACATTTCTTCAATGTTGGCCGCAGGGCATTCCTGTGCAGGTGACAATGGTAATTTTTCAAAACGACAAGGAAATTTAAACACATGATTATTTGTTTGCTGTGCTCTATGGCCTCTGCTACAGACCTCATCGAAATGACACTTAGATATCTTAGGGTGTACATATCAAGTCTTCCCAATTGGTCTAGCGGATAGGAATCTGTCTTGTCACGCATGGCGGCCCGGGTTCGATTCCCGTCATGGCAAAGGATTTTTGTAGAAAAATAAAATGAGTCCCAACCGTGTGCAACAGAACAGTTCGAAATCTCGTTACATTTGCATCGTCATGAACATGACTTATATCAGGCTAGCTAATTTTTTCTTTGTTCATTTTAAGTGTAGAAACAATATTTCGTTTGTGAACATTTTTTTCTGCCGTTTTGACAACAGGCTCATTACTAAAGAACACACGGCTGTCTGCTGATTGACGCTTGACTGTAGATTTTCGCTTTGTGTCAAAAGAACTCCCTAACGCACACTTTTTCAAAGTAGGTGAATTCATCAGATCTGTTTGAAACATTGCATTTTATCCATGCACGACGACTACTTAGATACTCGCAGCACAGTTGCCTCATATAAATTGCCCATGAGCGCGGAGCTTGTCTTTGTCACTGTAGCAACTTTGCTCCATCAGCGGGAGAAGGCGGTTCGACGCCCCTGTAAGCACATGTTTCTCTAATTCCTTTGTTTCAGGCAAGCCACTGTGACGTCAGACGCCTTTACGCATACAGCTTTGCGATGCTTAGACAGTAATAACATAATTCATGTTTACATTTCTTTAATTTTCGACGCATTGTCGTTATTCGTGACGCATCAATGACCAATTGATTATATGGCAATGCAATGAAAAAAGCGTGTGGAAAACAGTGTTAATGACAGATTTGAGAAGCACATTTCTTCAATGTTGGCCGCATGGCATTCCTGTGCAGGTGACAATGGTAATTTTTCAAAACGACAAGGATATTTAAACACATGATTATTTGTTTGCTGTGCTCTATGGCCTCTGCTACAGACCTCATCGAAATGACACTTAGATATCTTAGGGTGTACATATCAAGTCTTCCCAAATGGTCTAGCGGATAGGAATCTGCCTTGTAACGCAGGGCGGCCCGGGTTCGATTCCCGTCATGGCAAAGGATTTTTGTAGAAAAATAAAATGAGTCCCAACGTGTGCAACAGAACAGTTCGAAATCTCGTTACATTTGCATCGTCATGAACATGACTTATATCAGGCTAGCTCATTTTTTCTTTGTTCATTTTAAGTGTAGAAACAATATTTCGTTTGTGAACATTTTTTTCTGCCGTTTTGACAACAGGCTCATGACTAAAGAACACACGGCTGTCTGCTGATTGACGCTTGACTGTAGATTTTCGCTTTGTGTCAAAAGAACTCCCTAACGCACACTTTTTCAAAGTAGGTGAATTCATCAGATCTGTTTGAAACATTGCATTTTATCCATGCACGACGACTACTTAGATACTCGCAGCACAGTTGCCTCATATAAATTGCCCATGAGCGCGGAGCTTGTCTTTGTCACTGTAGCAACTTTGCTCCATCAGCGGGAGAAGGCGGTTCGACGCCCCTGTAAGCACATGTTTCTCTAATTCCTCTGTTTCAGACAAGCCACTGTGACGTCAGACGCCTTTACGCATACAGCTTTGCGATGCTTAGACAGTAATAACATAATTCATGTTTACATTTCTTTAATTTTCGACGCATTGTCGTTATTCGTGACGCATCAATGACCAATTGATTATATGGCAATGTAATGAAAAAAGCGTGTGGAAAACAGTGTTAATGACAGATTTGAGAAGCACATTTCTTCAATGTTGGCCGCATGGCATTCCTGTGCAGGTGACAATGGTAATTTTTCAAAACGACAAGGATATTTAAACACATGATTATTTGTTTGCTGTGCTCTATGGCCTCTGCTACAGACCTCATCGAAATGACACTTAGATATCTTAGGGTGTACATATCAAGTCTTCCCAAATGGTCTAGCGGATAGGAATCTGCCTTGTAACGCAGGGCGGCCCGGGTTCGATTCCCGTCATGGCAAAGGATTTTTGTAGAAAAATAAAATGAGTCCCAACGTGTGCAACAGAACAGTTCGAAATCTCGTTACATTTGCATCGTCATGAACATGACTTATATCAGGCTAGCTAATTTTTTCTTTGTTCATTTTAAGTGTAGAAACAATATTTCGTTTGTGACCATTTTTTTCTGCCGTTTTGACAACAGGCTCATGACTAAAGAACACACGGCTGTCTGCTGATTGACGCTTGACTGTAGATTTTCGCTTTGTGTCAAAAGAACTCCCTAACGCACACTTTTTCAAAGTAGGTGAATTCATCAGATCTGTTTGAAACATTGCATTTTATCCATGCACGACGACTACTTAGATACTCGCAGCACAGTTGCCTCATATAAATTGCCCATGAGCGCGGAGCTTGTCTTTGTCACTGTAGCAACTTTGCTCCATCAGCGGGAGAAGGCGGTTCGACGCCCCTGTAAGCACATGTTTCTCTAATTCCTCTGTTTCAGGCAAGCCACTGTGACGTCAGACGCCTTTACGCATACAGCTTTGCGATGCTTAGACAGTAATAACATAATTCATGTTTACATTTCTTTAATTTTCGACGCATTGTCGTTATTCGTGACGCATCAATGACCAATTGATTATATGGCAATGCAATGAAAAAAGCGTGTGGAAAACAGTGTTAATGACAGATTTGAGAAGCACATTTCTTCAATGTTGGCCGCATGGCATTCCTGTGCAGGTGACAATGGTAATTTTTCAAAACGACAAGGATATTTAAACACATGATTATTTGTTTGCTGTGCTCTATGGCCTCTGCTACAGACCTCATCGAAATGACACTTAGATATCTTAGGGTTTACATATCAAGTCTTCCCAAATGGTCTAGCGGATAGGAATCTGCCTTGTAACGCAGGGCGGCCCGGGTTCGATTCCCGTCATGGCAAAGGATTTTTGTAGAAAAATAAAATGAGTCCCAACGTGTGCAACAGAACAGTTCGAAATCTCGTTACATTTGCATCGTCATGAACATGACTTATATCAGGCTAGCTCATTTTTTCTTTGTTCATTTTAAGTGTAGAAACAATATTTCGTTTGTGAACATTTTTTTCTGCCGTTTTGACAACAGGCTCATGACTAAAGAACACACAGCTGTCTGCTGATTGACGCTTGACTGTAGATTTTCGCTTTGTGTCAAAAGAACTTCCTAACGCACACTTTTTCAAAGTAGGTGAATTCATCAGATCTGTTTGAAACATTGCATTTTATCCATGCACGACGACTGCTTAGATACTCGCAGCACAGTTGCCCCATATAAATTGCCCATGAGCGCGGAGCTTGTCTTTGTCACTGTAGCAACTTTGCTCCATCAGCGGGAGAAGGCGCTTCGACGCCCCTGTAAGCACATGTTTCTCTGATTCCTTTGTTTCAGGCAAGCCACTGTGACGTCAGACGCCTTTACGCATACAGCTTTGCGATGCTTAGACAGTAATAACATAATTCATGTTTACATTTCTTTAATTTTCGACGCATTGTCGTTATTCGTGACGCATCAATGACCAATTGATTATATGGCAATGCAATGAAAAAAGCGTGTGGAAAACAGTGTTAATGACAGATTTGAGAAGCACATTTCTTCAATGTTGGCCGCAGGGCATTCCTGTGCAGGTGACAATGGTAATTTTTCAAAACGACAAGGATATTTAAACACATGATTATTTGTTTGCTGTGCTCTATGGCCTCTGCTACAGACCTCATCGAAATGACACTTAGATATCTTAGGGTGTACATATCAAGTCTTCCCAAATGGTCTAGCGGATAGGAATCTGCCTTGTCACGCAGGGGTGGCCCGGGTTCGATTCCCGTCATGGCAAAGGATTTTTGTAGAAAAATAAAATGAGTCCCAACCGTGTGCAACAGAACAGTTCGAAATCTCGTTACATTTGCATCGTCATGAACATGACTTATATCAGGCTAGCTAACTTTTTTCTTTGTTCATTTTAAGTGTAGAAACAATATTTCGTTTGTGAAAAAAAATTTCTGCCGTTTTGACAACAGGCTCATTACTAAAGAACACACGGCTGTCTGCTGATTGACGCTTGACTGTAGATTTTCGCTTTGTGTCAAAAGAACTCCCTAACGAACACTTTTTCAAAGTAGGTGAATTCATCAGATCTGTTTGAAACATTGCATTTTATCCATGCACGACGACTACTTAGATACTCGCAGCACAGTTGCCTCATATAAATTGCCCATGAGCGCGGAGCTTGTCTTTGTCACTGTAGCAACTTTGCTCCATCAGCGGGAGAAGTCGGTTCAACGCCCCTGTAAGCACATGTTTCTCTAATTCCTTTGTTTCAGGCAAGCCACTGTGACGTCAGACGCCTTTACGCATACAGCTTTGCGATGCTTAGACAGTAATAACATAATTCATGTTTACATTTCTTTAATTTTCGACGCATTGTCGTTATTCGTGACGCATCAATGACCAATTGATTATATGGCAATGCAATGAAAAAAGCGTGTGGAAAACAGTGTTAATGACAGATTTGAGAAGCACATTTCTTCAATGTTGGCCGCATGGCATTCCTGTGCAGGTGACAATGGTAATTTTTCAAAACGACAAGGATATTTAAACACATGATTATTTGTTTGCTGTGCTCTATGGCCTCTGCTACAGACCTCATCGAAATGACACTTAGATATCTTAGGGTTTACATATCAAGTCTTCCCAAATGGTCTAGCGGATAGGAATCTGCCTTGTAACGCAGGGCGGCCCGGGTTCGATTCCCGTCATGGCAAAGGATTTTTGTAGAAAAATAAAATGAGTCCCAAAGTGTGCAACAGAACAGTTCGAAATCTCGTTACATTTGCATCGTCATGAACATGACTTATATCAGGCTAGCTCATTTTTTCTTTGTTCATTTTAAGTGTAGAAACAATATTTCGTTTGTGAACATTTTTTTCTGCCGTTTTGACAACAGGCTCATGACTAAAGAACACACAGCTGTCTGCTGATTGACGCTTGACTGTAGATTTTCGCTTTGTGTCAAAAGAACTTCCTAACGCACACTTTTTCAAAGTAGGTGAATTCATCAGATCTGTTTGAAACATTGCATTTTATCCATGCACGACGACTGCTTAGATACTCGCAGCACAGTTGCCCCATATAAATTGCCCATGAGCGCGGAGCTTGTCTTTGTCACTGTAGCAACTTTGCTCCATCAGCGGGAGAAGGCGCTTCGACGCCCCTGTAAGCACATGTTTCTCTGATTCCTTTGTTTCAGGCAAGCCACTGTGACGTCAGACGCCTTTACGCATACAGCTTTGCGATGCTTAGACAGTAATAACATAATTCATGTTTACATTTCTTTAATTTTCGACGCATTGTCGTTATTCGTGACGCATCAATGACCAATTGATTATATGGCAATGCAATGAAAAAAGCGTGTGGAAAACAGTGTTAATGACAGATTTGAGAAGCACATTTCTTCAATGTTGGCCGCAGGGCATTCCTGTGCAGGTGACAATGGTAATTTTTCAAAACGACAAGGATATTTAAACACATGATTATTTGTTTGCTGTGCTCTATGGCCTCTGCTACAGACCTCATCGAAATGACACTTAGATATCTTAGGGTGTACATATCAAGTCTTCCCAAATGGTCTAGCGGATAGGAATCTGCCTTGTCACGCAGGGGTGGCCCGGGTTCGATTCCCGTCATGGCAAAGGATTTTTGTAGAAAAATAAAATGAGTCCCAACCGTGTGCAACAGAACAGTTCGAAATCTCGTTACATTTGCATCGTCATGAACATGACTTATATCAGGCTAGCTAATTTTTTCTTTGTTCATTTTAAGTGTAGAAACAATATTTCGTTTGTGAACATTTTTTTCTGCCGTTTTGACAACAGGCTCATGACTAAAGAACACACGGCTGTCTGCTGATTGACGCTTGACTGTAGATTTTCGCTTTGTGTCAAAAGAACTCCCGAACGCACACTTTTTCAAAGTAGGTGAATTCATCAGATCTGTTTGAAACATTGCATTTTATCCATGCACGACGACTACTTAGATACTCGCAGCACAGTTGCCTCATATAAATTGCCCATGAGCGCGGAGCTTGTCTTTGTCACTGTAGCAACTTTGCTCCATCAGCGGGAGAAGGCGGTTCGACGCCCCTGTAAGCACATGTTTCTCTAATTCCTTTGTTTCAGGCAAGCCACTGTGACGTCAGACGCCTTTACGCATACAGCTTTGCGATGCTTAGACAGTAATAACATAATTCATGTTTACATTTCTTTAATTTTCGACGCATTGTCGTTATTCGTGACGCATCAATGACCAATTGATTATATGGCAATGCAATGAAAAAAGCGTGTGGAAAACAGTGTTAATGACAGATTTGAGAAGCACATTTCTCCAATGTTGGCCGCATGGCATACCTGTGCAGGTGACAATGGTAATTTTTCAAAACGACAAGGATATTTAAACACATGATTATTTGTTTGCTGTGCTCTATGGCCTCTGCTACAGACCTCATCGAAATGACACTTAGATATCTTAGGGTGTACATATCAAGTCTTCCCAAATGGTCTAGCGGATAGGAATCTGCCTTGTCACGCAGGGCGGCCCGGGTTCGATTCCTGTCATGGCAAAGGATTTTTGTAGAAAAATAAAATGAGTCCCAACCGTGTGCAACAGAACAGTTCGAAATCTCGTTACATTTGCATCGTCATGAACATGACTTATATCAGGCTAGCTAATTTTTTCTTTGTTTATTTTAAGTGTAGAAACAATATTTCGTTTGTGAACATTTTTTTCTGCCGTTTTGACAACAGGCTCATTACTAAAGAACACACGGCTGTCTGCTGATTGACGCTTGACTGTAGATTTTCGCTTTGTGTCAAAAGAACTCCCGAACGCACACTTTTTCAAAGTAGGTGAATTCATCAGATCTGTTTGAAACATTGCATTTTATCCATGCACGACGACTACTTAGATACTCGCAGCACAGTTGCCTCATATAAATTGCCCATGAGCGCGGAGCTTGTCTTTGTCACTGTAGCAACTTTGCTCCATCAGCGGGAGAAGGCGGTTCTACGCCCCTGTAAGCACATGTTTCTCTAATTCCTTTGTTTCAGGCAAGCCACTGTGACGTCAGACGCCTTTACGCATACAGCTTTGCGATGCTTACACAGTAATAACATAATTCATGTTTACATTTCTTTAATTTTCGACGCATTGTCGTTATTCGTGACGCATCAATGACCAATTGATTATATGGCAATGCAATGAAAAAAGCGTGTGGAAAACAGTGTTAATGACAGATTTGAGAAGCACATTTCTTCAATGTTGGCCGCAGGGCATTCCTGTGCAGGTGACAATGGTAATTTTTCAAAACGACAAGGATATTTAAACACATGATTATTTGTTTGCTGTGCTCTATGGCCTCTGCTACAGACCTCATCGAAATGACACTTAGATATCTTAGGGTGTACATATCAAGTCTTCCCAAATGGTCTAGCGGATAGGAATCTGCCTTTTAACGCAGGGCGGCCCGGGTTCGATTCCCGTCATGGCAAAGGATTTTTGTAGAAAAATAAAATGAGTCCCAACGTGTGCAACAGAACAGTTCGAAATCTCGTTACATTTGCATCGTCATGAACATGACTTATATCAGGCTAGCTCATTTTTTCTTTGTTCATTTTAAGTGTAGAAACAATATTTCGTTTGTGACCATTTTTTTCTGCCGTTTTGACAACAGGCTCATGACTAAAGAACACACGGCTGTCTGCTGATTGACGCTTGACTGTAGATTTTCGCTTTGTGTCAAAAGAACTTCCTAACGCACACTTTTTCAAAGTAGGTGAATTCATCAGATCTGTTTGAAACATTGCATTTTATCCATGCACGACGACTGCTTAGATACTCGCAGCACAGTTGCCCCATATAAATTGCCCATGAGCGCGGAGCTTGTCTTTGTCACTGTAGCAACTTTGCTCCATCAGCGGGAGAAGGCGCTTCGACGCCCCTGTAAGCACATGTTTCTCTGATTCCTTTGTTTCAGGCAAGCCACTGTGACGTCAGACGCCTTTACGCATACAGCTTTGCGATGCTTAGACAGTAATAACATAATTCATGTTTACATTTCTTTAATTTTCGACGCATTGTCGTTATTCGTGACGCATCAATGACCAATTGATTATATGGCAATGCAATGAAAAAAGCGTGTGGAAAACAGTGTTAATGACAGATTTGAGAAGCACATTTCTTCAATGTTGGCCGCAGGGCATTCCTGTGCAGGTGACAATGGTAATTTTTCAAAACGACAAGGATATTTAAACACATGATTATTTGTTTGCTGTGCTCTATGGCCTCTGCTACAGACCTCATCGAAATGACACTTAGATATCTTAGGGTGTACATATCAAGTCTTCCCAAATGGTCTAGCGGATAGGAATCTGCCTTGTCACGCAGGGGTGGCCCGGGTTCGATTCCCGTCATGGCAAAGGATTTTTGTAGAAAAATAAAATGAGTCCCAACCGTGTGCAACAGAACAGTTCGAAATCTCGTTACATTTGCATCGTCATGAACATGACTTATATCAGGCTAGCTAATTTTTTCTTTGTTCATTTTAAGTGTAGAAACAATATTTCGTTTGTGAACATTTTTTTCTGCCGTTTTGACAACAGGCTCATGACTAAAGAACACACGGCTGTCTGCTGATTGACGCTTGACTGTAGATTTTCGCTTTGTGTCAAAAGAACTTCCTAACGCACACTTTTTCAAAGTAGGTGAATTCATCAGATCTGTTTGAAACATTGCATTTTATCCATGCACGACGACTGCTTAGATACTCGCAGCACAGTTGCCCCATATAAATTGCCCATGAGCGCGGAGCTTGTCTTTGTCACTGTAGCAACTTTGCTCCATCAGCGGGAGAAGGCGCTTCGACGCCCCTGTAAGCACATGTTTCTCTGATTCCTTTGTTTCAGGCAAGCCACTGTGACGTCAGACGCCTTTACGCATACAGCTTTGCGATGCTTAGACAGTAATAACATAATTCATGTTTACATTTCTTTAATTTTCGACGCATTGTCGTTATTCGTGACGCATCAATGACCAATTGATTATATGGCAATGCAATGAAAAAAGCGTGTGGAAAACAGTGTTAATGACAGATTTGAGAAGCACATTTCTTCAATGTTGGCCGCAGGGCATTCCTGTGCAGGTGACAATGGTAATTTTTCAAAACGACATGGATATTAAACACATGATTATTTGTTTGCTGTGCTCTATGGCCTCTGCTACAGACCTCATCGAAATGACACTTAGATATCTTAGGGTGTACATATCAAGTCTTCCCAAATGGTCTAGCGGATAGGAATCTGCCTTGTCACGCAGGGCGGCCCGGGTTCGATTCCCGTCATGGCAAAGGATTTTTGTAGAAAAATAAAATGAGTCCCAACGTGTGCAACAGAACAGTTCGAAATCTCGTTACATTTGCATCGTCATGAACATGACTTATATCAGGCTAGCTAATTTTTTCTTTGTTCATTTTAAGTGTAGAAACAATATTTCGTTTGTGAACATTTTTTTCTGCCGTTTTGAAAACAGGCTCATTACTAAAGAACACACGGCTGTCTGCTGATTGACGCTTGACTGTAGATTTTCGCTTTGTGTCAAAAGAACTCCCGAACGCACACTTTTTCAAAGTAGGTGAATTCATCAGATCTGTTTGAAACATTGCATTTTATCCATGCACGACGACTACTTAGATACTCGCAGCACAGTTGCCTCATATAAATTGCCCATGAGCGCGGAGCTTGTCTTTGTCACTGTAGCAACTTTGCTCCATCAGCGGGAGAAGGCGGTTCGACGCCCCTGTAAGCACATGTTTCTCTAATTCCTTTGTTTCAGGCAAGCCACTGTGACGTCAGACGCCTTTACGCATACAGCTTTGCGATGCTTAGACAGTAATAACATAATTCATGTTTACATTTCTTTAATTTTCGACGCATTGTCGTTATTCGTGACGCATCAATGACCAATTGATTATATGGCAATGCAATGAAAAAAGCGTGTGGAAAACAGTGTTAATGACAGATTTGAGAAGCACATTTCTTCAATGTTGGCCGCAGGGCATTCCTGTGCAGGTGACAATGGTAATTTTTCAAAACGACAAGGATATTTAAACACATGATTATTTGTTTGCTGTGCTCTATGGCCTCTGCTACAGACCTCATCGAAATGACACTTAGATATCTTAGGGTGTACATATCAAGTCTTCCCAAATGGTCTAGCGGATAGGAATCTGCCTTTTAACGCAGGGCGGCCCGGGTTCGATTCCCGTCATGGCAAAGGATTTTTGTAGAAAAATAAAATGAGTCCCAACGTGTGCAACAGAACAGTTCGAAATCTCGTTACATTTGCATCGTCATGAACATGACTTATATCAGGCTAGCTCATTTTTTCTTTGTTCATTTTAAGTGTAGAAACAATATTTCGTTTGTGACCATTTTTTTCTGCCGTTTTGACAACAGGCTCATTACTAAAGAACACACGGCTGTCTGCTGATTGACGCTTGACTGTAGATTTTCGCTTTGTGTCAAAAGAACTCCCTAACGCACACTTTTTCAAAGTAGGTGAATTCATCAGATCTGTTTGAAACATTGCATTTTATCCATGCACGACGACTACTTAGATACTCGCAGCACAGTTGCCTCATATAAATTGCCCATGAGCGCGGAGCTTGTCTTTGTCACTGTAGCAACTTTGCTCCATCAGCGGGAGAAGGCGGTTCGACGCCCCTGTAAGCACATGTTTCTCTAATTCCTTTGTTTCAGGCAAGCCACTGTGACGTCAGACGCCTTTACGCATACAGCTTTGCGATGCTTAGACAGTAATAACATAATTCATGTTTACATTTCTTTAATTTTCGACGCATTGTCGTTATTCGTGACGCATCAATGACCAATTGATTATATGGCAATGCAATGAAAAAAGCGTGTGGAAAACAGTGTTAATGACAGATTTGAGAAGCACATTTCTTCAATGTTGGCCGCAGGGCATTCCTGTGCAGGTGACAATGGTAATTTTTCAAAACGACAAGGATATTTAAACACATGATTATTTGTTTGCTGTGCTCTATGGCCTCTGCTACAGACCTCATCGAAATGACACTTAGATATCTTAGGGTGTACATATCAAGTCTTCCCAAATGGTCTAGCGGATAGGAATCTGCCTTGTAACGCAGGGTGTCCTGGGTTCGATTCCCGTCATGGCAAAGGATTTTTGTAGAAAAATAAAATGAGTCCCAACGTGTGCAACAGAACAGTTCGAAATCTCGTTACATTTGCATCGTCATGAACATGACTTATATCAGGCTAGCTAATTTTTTCTTTGTTCATTTTAAGTGTAGAAACAATATTTCGTTTGTGAACATTTTTTTCTGCCGTTTTGACAACAGGCTCATGACTAAAGAACACACGGCTGTCTGCTGATTGACGCTTGACTGTAGATTTTCGCTTTGTGTCAAAAGAACTCCCGAACGCACACTTTTTCAAAGTAGGTGAATTCATCAGATCTGTTTGAAACATTGCATTTTATCCATGCACGACGACTACTTAGATACTCGCAGCACAGTTGCCTCATATAAATTGCCCATGAGCGCGGAGCTTGTCTTTGTCACTGTAGCAACTTTGCTCCATCAGCGGGAGAAGGCGGTTCGACGCCCCTGTAAGCACATGTTTCTCTAATTCCTTTGTTTCAGGCAAGCCACTGTGACGTCAGACGCCTTTACTCATACAGCTTTGCGATGCTTAGACAGTAATAACATAATTCATGTTTACATTTCTTTAATTTTCGACGCATTGTCGTTATTCGTGACGCATCAATGACCAATTGATTATATGGCAATGCAATGAAAAAAGCGTGTGGAAAACAGTGTTAATGACAGATTTGAGAAGCACATTTCTCCAATGTTGGCCGCATGGCATACCTGTGCAGGTGACAATGGTAATTTTTCAAAACGACAAGGATATTTAAACACATGATTATTTGTTTGCTGTGCTCTATGGCCTCTGCTACAGACCTCATCGAAATGACACTTAGATATCTTAGGGTGTACATATCAAGTCTTCCCAAATGGTCTAGCGGATAGGAATCTGCCTTTTAACGCAGGGCGGCCCGGGTTCGATTCCCGTCATGGCAAAGGATTTTTGTAGAAAAATAAAATGAGTCCCAACGTGTGCAACAGAACAGTTCGAAATCTCGTTACATTTGCATCGTCATGAACATGACTTATATCAGGCTAGCTCATTTTTTCTTTGTTCATTTTAAGTGTAGAAACAATATTTCGTTTGTGACCATTTTTTTCTGCCGTTTTGACAACAGGCTCATGACTAAAGAACACACGGCTGTCTGCTGATTGACGCTTGACTGTAGATTTTCGCTTTGTGTCAAAAGAACTTCCTAACGCACACTTTTTCAAAGTAGGTGAATTCATCAGATCTGTTTGAAACATTGCATTTTATCCATGCACGACGACTGCTTAGATACTCGCAGCACAGTTGCCCCATATAAATTGCCCATGAGCGCGGAGCTTGTCTTTGTCACTGTAGCAACTTTGCTCCATCAGCGGGAGAAGGCGCTTCGACGCCCCTGTAAGCACATGTTTCTCTGATTCCTTTGTTTCAGGCAAGCCACTGTGACGTCAGACGCCTTTACGCATACAGCTTTGCGATGCTTAGACAGTAATAACATAATTCATGTTTACATTTCTTTAATTTTCGACGCATTGTCGTTATTCGTGACGCATCAATGACCAATTGATTATATGGCAATGCAATGAAAAAAGCGTGTGGAAAACAGTGTTAATGACAGATTTGAGAAGCACATTTCTTCAATGTTGGCCGCAGGGCATTCCTGTGCAGGTGACAATGGTAATTTTTCAAAACGACAAGGATATTTAAACACATGATTATTTGTTTGCTGTGCTCTATGGCCTCTGCTACAGACCTCATCGAAATGACACTTAGATATCTTAGGGTGTACATATCATGTCTTCCCAAATGGTCTAGCGGATAGGAATCTGCCTTGTCACGCAGGGGTGGCCCGGGTTCGATTCCCGTCATGGCAAAGGATTTTTGTAGAAAAATAAAATGAGTCCCAACCGTGTGCAACAGAACAGTTCGAAATCTCGTTACATTTGCATCGTCATGAACATGACTTATATCAGGCTAGCTAATTTTTTCTTTGTTCATTTTAAGTGTAGAAACAATATTTCGTTTGTGAACATTTTTTTCTGCCGTTTTGACAACAGGCTCATTACTAAAGAACACACGGCTGTCTGCTGATTGACGCTTGACTGTAGATTTTCGCTTTGTGTCAAAAGAACTCCCTAACGCACACTTTTTCAAAGTAGGTGAATTCATCAGATCTGTTTGAAACATTGCATTTTATCCATGCACGACGACTACTTAGATACTCGCAGCACAGTTGCCTCATATAAATTGCCCATGAGCGCGGAGCTTGTCTTTGTCACTGTAGCAACTTTGCTCCATCAGCGGGAGAAGGCGGTTCGACGCCCCTGTAAGCACATGTTTCTCTAATTCCTTTGTTTCAGGCAAGCCACTGTGACGTCAGACGCCTTTACGCATACAGCTTTGCGATGCTTAGACAGTAATAACATAATTCATGTTTACATTTCTTTAATTTTCGACGCATTGTCGTTATTCGTGACGCATCAATGACCAATTGATTATATGGCAATGCAATGAAAAAAGCGTGTGGAAAACAGTGTTAATGACAGATTTGAGAAGCACATTTCTTCAATGTTGGCCGCAGGGCATTCCTGTGCAGGTGACAATGGTAATTTTTCAAAACGACAAGGATATTTAAACACATGATTATTTGTTTGCTGTGCTCTATGGCCTCTGCTACAGACCTCATCGAAATGACACTTAGATATCTTAGGGTGTACATATCAAGTCTTCCCAAATGGTCTAGCGGATAGGAATCTGCCTTGTAACGCAGGGTGTCCTGGGTTCGATTCCCGTCATGGCAAAGGATTTTTGTAGAAAAATAAAATGAGTCCCAACGTGTGCAACAGAACAGTTCGAAATCTCGTTACATTTGCATCGTCATGAACATGACTTATATCAGGCTAGCTAATTTTTTCTTTGTTCATTTTAAGTGTAGAAACAATATTTCGTTTGTGAACATTTTTTTCTGCCGTTTTGACAACAGGCTCATGACTAAAGAACACACGGCTGTCTGCTGATTGACGCTTGACTGTAGATTTTCGCTTTGTGTCAAAAGAACTCCCGAACGCACACTTTTTCAAAGTAGGTGAATTCATCAGATCTGTTTGAAACATTGCATTTTATCCATGCACGACGACTACTTAGATACTCGCAGCACAGTTGCCTCATATAAATTGCCCATGAGCGCGGAGCTTGTCTTTGTCACTGTAGCAACTTTGCTCCATCAGCGGGAGAAGGCGGTTCGACGCCCCTGTAAGCACATGTTTCTCTAATTCCTTTGTTTCAGGCAAGCCACTGTGACGTCAGACGCCTTTACGCATACAGCTTTGCGATGCTTAGACAGTAATAACATAATTCATGTTTACATTTCTTTAATTTTCGACGCATTGTCGTTATTCGTGACGCATCAATGACCAATTGATTATATGGCAATGCAATGAAAAAAGCGTGTGGAAAACAGTGTTAATGACAGATTTGAGAAGCACATTTCTCCAATGTTGGCCGCATGGCATACCTGTGCAGGTGACAATGGTAATTTTTCAAAACGACAAGGATATTTAAACACATGATTATTTGTTTGCTGTGCTCTATGGCCTCTGCTACAGACCTCATCGAAATGACACTTAGATATCTTAGGGTGTACATATCAAGTCTTCCCAAATGGTCTAGCGGATAGGAATCTGCCTTTTAACGCAGGGCGGCCCGGGTTCGATTCCCGTCATGGCAAAGGATTTTTGTAGAAAAATAAAATGAGTCCCAACGTGTGCAACAGAACAGTTCGAAATCTCGTTACATTTGCATCGTCATGAACATGACTTATATCAGGCTAGCTCATTTTTTCTTTGTTCATTTTAAGTGTAGAAACAATATTTCGTTTGTGACCATTTTTTTCTGCCGTTTTGACAACAGGCTCATGACTAAAGAACACACGGCTGTCTGCTGATTGACGCTTGACTGTAGATTTTCGCTTTGTGTCAAAAGAACTTCCTAACGCACACTTTTTCAAAGTAGGTGAATTCATCAGATCTGTTTGAAACATTGCATTTTATCCATGCACGACGACTGCTTAGATACTCGCAGCACAGTTGCCCCATATAAATTGCCCATGAGCGCGGAGCTTGTCTTTGTCACTGTAGCAACTTTGCTCCATCAGCGGGAGAAGGCGCTTCGACGCCCCTGTAAGCACATGTTTCTCTGATTCCTTTGTTTCAGGCAAGCCACTGTGACGTCAGACGCCTTTACGCATACAGCTTTGCG
This sequence comes from Argentina silus, assembly GCF_951799395.1. Lineage (NCBI taxonomy): Eukaryota > Metazoa > Chordata > Actinopteri > Argentiniformes > Argentinidae > Argentina > Argentina silus. Next base: position 22,573,436 of record NC_139666.1, read on the forward strand.
ATGCTTAGACAGTAATAACATAATTCATGTTTACATTTCTTTAATTTTCGACGCATTGTCGTTATTCGTGACGCATCAATGACCAATTGATTATATGGCAATGCAATGAAAAAAGCGTGTGGAAAACAGTGTTAATGACAGATTTGAGAAGCACATTTCTTCAATGTTGGCCGCAGGGCATTCCTGTGCAGGTGACAATGGTAATTTTTCAAAACGACAAGGATATTTAAACACATGATTATTTGTTTGCTGTGCTCTATGGCCTCTGCTACAGACCTCATCGAAATGACACTTAGATATCTTAGGGTGTACATATCAAGTCTTCCCAAATGGTCTAGCGGATAGGAATCTGCCTTGTCACGCAGGGGTGGCCCGGGTTCGATTCCCGTCATGGCAAAGGATTTTTGTAGAAAAATAAAATGAGTCCCAACCGTGTGCAACAGAACAGTTCGAAATCTCGTTACATTTGCATCGTCATGAACATGACTTATATCAGGCTAGCTAATTTTTTCTTTGTTCATTTTAAGTGTAGAAACAATATTTCGTTTGTGAACATTTTTTTCTGCCGTTTTGACAACAGGCTCATGACTAAAGAACACACGGCTGTCTGCTGATTGACGCTTGACTGTAGATTTTCGCTTTGTGTCAAAAGAACTTCCTAACGCACACTTTTTCAAAGTAGGTGAATTCATCAGATCTGTTTGAAACATTGCATTTTATCCATGCACGACGACTGCTTAGATACTCGCAGCACAGTTGCCCCATATAAATTGCCCATGAGCGCGGAGCTTGTCTTTGTCACTGTAGCAACTTTGCTCCATCAGCGGGAGAAGGCGCTTCGACGCCCCTGTAAGCACATGTTTCTCTGATTCCTTTGTTTCAGGCAAGCCACTGTGACGTCAGACGCCTTTACGCATACAGCTTTGCGATGCTTAGACAGTAATAACATAATTCATGTTTACATTTCTTTAATTTTCGACGCATTGTCGTTATTCGTGACGCATCAATGACCAATTGATTATATGGCAATGCAATGAAAAAAGCGTGTGGAAAACAGTGTTAATGACAGATTTGAGAAGCACATTTCTTCAATGTTGGCCGCAGGGCATTCCTGTGCAGGTGACAATGGTAATTTTTCAAAACGACATGGATATTAAACACATGATTATTTGTTTGCTGTGCTCTATGGCCTCTGCTACAGACCTCATCGAAATGACACTTAGATATCTTAGGGTGTACATATCAAGTCTTCCCAAATGGTCTAGTGGATAGGAATCTGCCTTGTCACGCAGGGGTGGCCCGGGTTCGATTCCCGTCATGGCAAAGGATTTTTGTAGAAAAATAAAATGAGTCCCAACGTGTGCAACAGAACAGTTCGAAATCTCGTTACATTTGCATCGTCATGAACATGACTTATATCAGGCTAGCTAATTTTTTCTTTGTTCATTTTAAGTGTAGAAACAATATTTCGTTTGTGAACATTTTTTTCTGCCGTTTTGACAACAGGCTCATTACTAAAGAACACACGGCTGTCTGCTGATTGACGCTTGACTGTAGATTTTCGCTTTGTGTCAAAAGAACTCCCGAACGCACACTTTTTCAAAGTAGGTGAATTCATCAGATCTGTTTGAAACATTGCATTTTATCCATGCACGACGACTGCTTAGATACTCGCAGCACAGTTGCCCCATATAAATTGCCCATGAGCGCGGAGCTTGTCTTTGTCACTGTAGCAACTTTGCTCCATCAGCGGGAGAAGGCGCTTCGACGCCCCTGTAAGCACATGTTTCTCTGATTCCTTTGTTTCAGGCAAGCCACTGTGACGTCAGACGCCTTTACGCATACAGCTTTGCGATGCTTAGACAGTAATAACATAATTCATGTTTACATTTCTTTAATTTTCGACGCATTGTCGTTATTCGTGACGCATCAATGACCAATTGATTATATGGCAATGCAATGAAAAAAGCGTGTGGAGAACAGTGTTAATGACAGATTTGAGAAGCACATTTCTTCAATGTTGGCCGCAGGGCATTCCTGTGCAGGTGACAATGGTAATTTTTCAAAACGACATGGATATTAAACACATGATTATTTGTTTGCTGTGCTCTATGGCCTCTGCTACAGACCTCATCGAAATGACACTTAGATATCTTAGGGTGTACATATCAAGTCTTCCCAAATGGTCTAGCGGATAGGAATCTGCCTTGTCACGCAGGGGTGGCCCGGGTTCGATTCCCGTCATGGCAAAGGATTTTTGTAGAAAAATAAAATGAGTCCCAACGTGTGCAACAGAACAGTTCGAAATCTCGTTACATTTGCATCGTCATGAACATGACTTATATCAGGCTAGCTAATTTTTTCTTTGTTCATTTTAAGTGTAGAAACAATATTTCGTTTGTGAACATTTTTTTCTGCCGTTTTGACAACAGGCTCATTACTAAAGAACACACGGCTGTCTGCTGATTGACGCTTGACTGTAGATTTTCGCTTTGTGTCAAAAGAACTCCCGAACGCACACTTTTTCAAAGTAGGTGAATTCATCAGATCTGTTTGAAACATTGCATTTTATCCATGCACGACGACTGCTTAGATACTCGCAGCACAGTTGCCCCATATAAATTGCCCATGAGCGCGGAGCTTGTCTTTGTCACTGTAGCAACTTTGCTCCATCAGCGGGAGAAGGCGCTTCGACGCCCCTGTAAGCACATGTTTCTCTGATTCCTTTGTTTCAGGCAAGCCACTGTGACGTCAGACGCCTTTACGCATACAGCTTTGCGATGCTTAGACAGTAATAACATAATTCATGTTTACATTTCTTTAATTTTCGACGCATTGTCGTTATTCGTGACGCATCAATGACCAATTGATTATATGGCAATGCAATGAAAAAAGCGTGTGGAAAACAGTGTTAATGACAGATTTGAGAAGCACATTTCTTCAATGTTGGCCGCAGGGCATTCCTGTGCAGGTGACAATGGTAATTTTTCAAAACGACAAGGATATTTAAACACATGATTATTTGTTTGCTGTGCTCTATGGCCTCTGCTACAGACCTCATCGAAATGACACTTAGATATCTTAGGGTGTACATATCAAGTCTTCCCAAATGGTCTAGCGGATAGGAATCTGCCTTGTCACGCAGGGGTGGCCCGGGTTCGATTCCCGTCATGGCAAAGGATTTTTGTAGAAAAATAAAATGAGTCCCAACCGTGTGCAACAGAACAGTTCGAAATCTCGTTACATTTGCATCGTCATGAACATGACTTATATCAGGCTAGCTAATTTTTTCTTTGTTCATTTTAAGTGTAGAAACAATATTTCGTTTGTGAACATTTTTTTCTGCCGTTTTGACAACAGGCTCATTACTAAAGAACACACGGCTGTCTGCTGATTGACGCTTGACTGTAGATTTTCGCTTTGTGTCAAAAGAACTCCCTAACGCACACTTTTTCAAAGTAGGTGAATTCATCAGATCTGTTTGAAACATTGCATTTTATCCATGCACGACGACTACTTAGATACTCGCAGCACAGTTGCCTCATATAAATTGCCCATGAGCGCGGAGCTTGTCTTTGTCACTGTAGCAACTTTGCTCCATCAGCGGGAGAAGGCGGTTCGACGCCCCTGTAAGCACATGTTTCTCTAATTCCTTTGTTTCAGGCAAGCCACTGTGACGTCAGACGCCTTTACGCATACAGCTTTGCGATGCTTAGACAGTAATAACATAATTCATGTTTACATTTCTTTAATTTTCGACGCATTGTCGTTATTCGTGACGCATCAATGACCAATTGATTATATGGCAATGCAATGAAAAAAGCGTGTGGAAAACAGTGTTAATGACAGATTTGAGAAGCACATTTCTTCAATGTTGGCCGCATGGCATTCCTGTGCAGGTGACAATGGTAATTTTTCAAAACGACAAGGATATTTAAACACATGATTATTTGTTTGCTGTGCTCTATGGCCTCTGCTACAGACCTCATCGAAATGACACTTAGATATCTTAGGGTGTACATATCAAGTTTTCCCAAATGGTCTAGCGGATAGGCATCTACCTTGTAACGCAGGGCGGCCCGGGTTCGATTCCCGTCATGGCAAATGTTTTTTGTAGAAAAATAAAATGAGTCCCAACGTGTGCAACAGAACAGTTCGAAATCTCGTTACATTTGCATCGTCATGAACATGACTTATATCAGGCTAGCTCATTTTTTCTTTGTTCATTTTAAGTGTAGAAACAATATTTCGTTTGTGAACATTTTTTTCTGCCGTTTTGACAACAGGCTCATGACTAAAGAACACACGGCTGTCTGCTGATTGACGCTTGACTGTAGATTTTCGCTTTGTGTCAAAAGAACTCCCTAACGCACACTTTTTCAAAGTAGGTGAATTCATCAGATCTGTTTGAAACATTGCATTTTATCCATGCACGACGACTACTTAGATACTCGCAGCACAGTTGCCTCATATAAATTGCCCATGAGCGTGGAGCTTGTCTTTGTCACTGTAGCAACTTTGCTCCATCAGCGGGAGAATGCGGTTCGACGCCCCTGTAAGCACATGTTTCTCTAATTCCTTTGTTTCAGGCAAGCCACTGTGACGTCAGACGCCTTTACGCATACAGCTTTGCGATGCTTAGACAGTAATGACATAATTCATGTTTACATTTCTTTAATTTTCGACGCATTGTCGTTATTCGTGACGCATCAATGACCAATTGATTATATGGCAATGCAATGAAAAAAGCGTGTGGAAAACAGTGTTAATGACAGATTTGAGAAGCACATTTCTTCAATGTTGGCCGCATGGCATTCCTGTGCAGGTGACAATGGTAATTTTTCAAAACGACATGTATATTTAAACACATGATTATTTGTTTGCTGTGCTCTATGGCCTCTGCTACAGACCTCATCGAAATGAAACTTAGATATCTTAGGGTGTACATATCAAGTCTTCCCAAATGGTCTAGCGGATAGGAATCTGCCTTGTCACGCAGGGCGGCCCGGGTTCGATTCCTGTCATGGCAAAGGATTTTTGTAGAAAAATAAAATGAGTCCCAACCGTGTGCAACAGAACAGTTCGAAATCTCGTTACATTTGCATCGTCATGAACATGACTTATATCAGGCTAGCTAATTTTTTCTTTGTTCATTTTAAGTGTAGAAACAATATTTCGTTTGTGAACATTTTTTTCTGCCGTTTTGACAACAGGCTCATTACTAAAGAACACACGGCTGTCTGCTGATTGACGCTTGACTGTAGATTTTCGCTTTGTGTCAAAAGAACTCCCTAACGCACACTTTTTCAAAGTAGGTGAATTCATCAGATCTGTTTGAAACATTGCATTTTATCCATGCACGACGACTACTTAGATACTCGCAGCACAGTTGCCTCATATAAATTGCCCATGAGCGCGGAGCTTGTCTTTGTCACTGTAGCAACTTTGCTCCATCAGCGGGAGAAGGCGGTTCGACGCCCCTGTAAGCACATGTTTCTCTAATTCCTTTGTTTCAGGCAAGCCACTGTGACGTCAGACGCCTTTACGCATACAGCTTTGCGATGCTTAGACAGTAATAACATAATTCATGTTTAAATTTCTTTAATTTTCGACGCATTGTCATTATTCGTGACGCATCAATGACCAATTGATTATATGGCAATGCAATGAAAAAAGCGTGTGGAAAACAGTGTTAATGACAGATTTGAGAAGCACATTTCTTCAATGTTGGCCGCATGGCATTCCTGTGCAGGTGACAATGGTAATTTTTCAAAACGACAAGGATATTTAAACACATGATTATTTGTTTGCTGTGCTCTATGGCCTCTGCTACAGACCTCATCGAAATGACACTTAGATATCTTAGGGTGTACATATCAAGTCTTCCCAAATGGTCTAGCGGATAGGAATCTGCCTTGTCACGCAGGGCGGCCCGGGTTCGATTCCCGTCATGGCAAAGGATTTTTGTAGAAAAATAAAATGAGTCCCAACGTGTGCAACAGAACAGTTCGAAATCTCGTTACATTTGCATCGTCATGAACATGACTTATATCAGGCTAGCTAATTTTTTCTTTGTTCATTTTAAGTGTAGAAACAATATTTCGTTTGTGAACATTTTTTTCTGCCGTTTTGACAACAGGCTCATTACTAAAGAACACACGGCTGTCTGCTGATTGACGCTTGACTGTAGATTTTCGCTTTGTGTCAAAAGAACTCCCGAACGCACACTTTTTCAAAGTAGGTGAATTCATCAGATCTGTTTGAAACATTGCATTTTATCCATGCACGACGACTACTTAGATACTCGCAGCACAGTTACCTCATATAAATTGCCCATGAGCGCGGAGCTTGTCTTTGTCACTGTAGCAACTTTGCTCCATCAGCGGGAGAAGGCGGTTCGACGCCCCTGTAAGCACATGTTTCTCTAATTCCTTTGTTTCAGGCAAGCCACTGTGACGTCAGACGCCTTTACGCATACAGCTTTGCGATGCTTAGACAGTAATAACATAATTCATGTTTACATTTCTTTAATTTTCGACGCATTGTCGTAATTCGTGACGCATCAATGACCAATTGATTATATGGCAATGCAATGAAAAAAGCGTGTGGAAAACAGTGTTAATGACAGATTTGAGAAGCACATTTCTTCAATGTTGGCCGCAGGGCATTCCTGTGCAGGTGACAATGGTAATTTTTCAAAACGACAAGGATATTTAAACACGTGATTATTTGTTTGCTGTGCTCTATGGCCTCTGCTACAGACCTCATCGAAATGACACTTAGATATCTTAGGGTGTACATATCAAGTTTTCCCAAATGGTCTAGCGGATAGGCATCTCCCTTGTAACGCAGGGCGGCCCGGGTTCGATTCCCGTCATGGCAAATGTTTTTTGTAGAAAAATAAAATGAGTCCCAACGTGTGCAACAGAAGAGTTCGAAATCTCGTTACATTTGCATCGTCATGAACATGACTTATATCAGGCTAGCTCATTTTTTCTTTGTTCATTTTAAGTGTAGAAACAATATTTCGTTTGTGACCATTTTTTTCTGCCGTTTTGACAACAGGCTCATGACTAAAGAACACACGGCTGTCTGCTGATTGACGCTTGACTGTAGATTTTCGCTTTGTGTCAAAAGAACTCCCTAACGCACACTTTTTCAAAGTAGGTGAATTCATCAGATCTGTTTGAAACATTGCATTTTATCCATGCACGACGACTACTTAGATACTCGCAGCACAGTTGCCTCATATAAATTGCCCATGAGCGAGGAGCTTGTCTTTGTCACTGTAGCAACTTTGCTCCATCAGCGGGAGAAGGCGGTTCGACGCCCCTGTAAGCACATGTTTCTCTAATTCCTTTGTTTCAGGCAAGCCACTGTGACGTCAGACGCCTTTACGCATACAGCTTTGCGATGCTTAGACAGTAATAACATAATTCATGTTTACATTTCTTTAATTTTCGACGCATTGTCGTTATTCGTGACGCATCAATGACCAATTGATTATATGGCAATGCAATGAAAAAAGCGTGTGGAAAACAGTGTTAATGACAGATTTGAGAAGCACATTTCTTCAATGTTGGCCGCAGGGCATTCCTGTGCAGGTGACAATGGTAATTTTTCAAAACGACAAGGATATTTAAACACATGATTATTTGTTTGCTGTGCTCTATGGCCTCTGCTACAGACCTCATCGAAATGACACTTAGATATCTTAGGGTGTACATATCAAGTCTTCCCAAATGGTCTAGCGGATAGGAATCTGCCTTGTCACGCAGGGGTGGCCCGGGTTCGATTCCCGTCATGGCAAAGGATTTTTGTAGAAAAATAAAATGAGTCCCAACCGTGTGCAACAGAACAGTTCGAAATCTCGTTACATTTGCATCGTCATGAACATGACTTATATCAGGCTAGCTAATTTTTTCTTTGTTCATTTTAAGTGTAGAAACAATATTTCGTTTGTGAACATTTTTTTCTGCCGTTTTGACAACAGGCTCATTACTAAAGAACACACGGCTGTCTGCTGATTGACGCTTGACTGTAGATTTTCGCTTTGTGTCAAAAGAACTCCCTAACGCACACTTTTTCAAAGAAGGTGAATTCATCAGATCTGTTTGAAACATTGCATTTTATCCATGCACGACGACTACTTAGATACTCGCAGCACAGTTGCCTCATATAAATTGCCCATGAGCGCGGAGCTTGTCTTTGTCACTGTAGCAACTTTGCTCCATCAGCGGGAGAAGGTGGTTCGACGCCCCTGTAAGCACATGTTTCTCTAATTCCTTTGTTTCAGGCAAGCCACTGTGACGTCAGACGCCTTTACGCATACAGCTTTGCGATGCTTAGACAGTAATAACATAATTCATGTTTACATTTCTTTAATTTTCGACGCATTGTCGTTATTCGTGACGCATCAATGACCAATTGATTATATGGCAATGCAATGAAAAAAGCGTGTGGAAAACAGTGTTAATGACAGATTTGAGAAGCACATTTCTTCAATGTTGGCCGCATGGCATTCCTGTGCAGGTGACAATGGTAATTTTTCAAAACGACAAGGATATTTAAACACATGATTATTTGTTTGCTGTGCTCTATGGCCTCTGCTACAGACCTCATCGAAATGACACTTAGATATCTTAGGGTGTACATATCAAGTCTTCCCAAATGGTCTAGCGGATAGGAATCTGCCTTGTAACGCAGGGCGGCCCGGGTTCGATTCCCGTCATGGCAAAGGATTTTTGTAGAAAAATAAAATGAGTCCCAACGTGTGCAACAGAACAGTTCGAAATCTCGTTACATTTGCATCGTCATGAACATGACTTATATCAGGCTAGCTCATTTTTTCTTTGTTCATTTTAAGTGTAGAAACAATATTTCGTTTGTGACCATTTTTTTCTGCCGTTTTGACAACAGGCTCATGACTAAAGAACACACAGCTGTCTGCTGATTGACGCTTGACTGTAGATTTTCGCTTTGTGTCAAAAGAACTTCCTAACGCACACTTTTTCAAAGTAGGTGAATTCATCAGATCTGTTTGAAACATTGCATTTTATCCATGCACGACGACTGCTTAGATACTCGCAGCACAGTTGCCCCATATAAATTGCCCATGAGCGCGGAGCTTGTCTTTGTCACTGTAGCAACTTTGCTCCATCAGCGGGAGAAGGCGCTTCGACGCCCCTGTAAGCACATGTTTCTCTGATTCCTTTGTTTCAGGCAAGCCACTGTGACGTCAGACGCCTTTACGCATACAGCTTTGCGATGCTTAGACAGTAATAACATAATTCATGTTTACATTTCTTTAATTTTCGACGCATTGTCGTTATTCGTGACGCATCAATGACCAATTGATTATATGGCAATGCAATGAAAAAAGCGTGTGGAAAACAGTGTTAATGACAGATTTGAGAAGCACATTTCTTCAATGTTGGCCGCAGGGCATTCCTGTGCAGGTGACAATGGTAATTTTTCAAAACGACAAGGATATTTAAACACATGATTATTTGTTTGCTGTGCTCTATGGCCTCTGCTACAGACCTCATCGAAATGACACTTAGATATCTTAGGGTGTACATATCAAGTCTTCCCAAATGGTCTAGCGGATAGGAATCTGCCTTGTCACGCAGGGGTGTCCCGGGTTCGATTCCCGTCATGGCAAAGGATTTTTGTAGAAAAATAAAATGAGTCCCAACCGTGTGCAACAGAACAGTTCGAAATCTCGTTACATTTGCATCGTCATGAACATGACTTATATCAGGTTAGCTAATTTTTTCTTTGTTCATTTTAAGTGTAGAAACAATATTTCGTTTGTGACCATTTTTTTCTACCGTTTTGACAACAGGCTCATGACTAAAGAACACACGGCTGTCTGCTGATTGACGCTTGACTGTAGATTTTCGCTTTGTGTCAAAAGAACTCCCTAACGCACACTTTTTCAAAGTAGGTGAATTCATCAGATCTGTTTGAAACATTGCATTTTATCCATGCACGACGACTACTTAGATACTCGCAGCACAGTTGCCTCATATAAATTGCCCATGAGCGCGGAGCTTGTCTTTGTCACTGTAGCAACTTTGCTCCATCAGCGGGAGAAGGCGGTTCGACGCCACTGTAAGCACATGTTTCTCTAATTCCTTTGTTTCAGGCAAGCCACTGTGACGTCAGACGCCTTTACGCATACAGCTTTGCGATGCTTAGACAGTAATAACATAATTCATGTTTACATTTCTTTAATTTTCGACGCATTGTCGTTATTCGTGACGCATCAATGACCAATTGATTATATGGCAATGCAATGAAAAAAGCGTGTGGAAAACAGTGTTAATGACAGATTTGAGAAGCACATTTCTTCAATGTTGGCCGCATGGCATTCCTGTGCAGGTGACAATGGTAATTTTTCAAAACGACAAGGATATTTCAACACATGATTATTTGTTTGCTGTGCTCTATGGCCTCTGCTACAGACCTCATCGAAATGACACTTAGATATCTTAGGGTGTACATATCAAGTCTTCCCAAATGGTCTAGCGGATAGGAATCTGCCTTGTAACGCAGGGCGGCCCGGGTTCGATTCCCGTCATGGCAAAGGATTTTTGTAGAAAAATAAAATGAGTCCCAACGTGTGCAACAGAACAGTTCGAAATCTCGTTACATTTGCATCGTCATGAACATGACTTATATCAGGCTAGCTCATTTTTTCTTTGTTCATTTTAAGTGTAGAAACAATATTTCGTTTGTGACCATTTTTTTCTGCCGTTTTGACAACAGGCTCATGACTAAAGAACACACAGCTGTCTGCTGATTGACGCTTGACTGTAGATTTTCGCTTTGTGTCAAAAGAACTTCCTAACGCACACTTTTTCAAAGTAGGTGAATTCATCAGATCTGTTTGAAACATTGCATTTTATCCATGCACGACGACTGCTTAGATACTCGCAGCACAGTTGCCCCATATAAATTGCCCATGAGCGCGGAGCTTGTCTTTGTCACTGTAGCAACTTTGCTCCATCAGCGGGAGAAGGCGCTTCGACGCCCCTGTAAGCACATGTTTCTCTGATTCCTTTGTTTCAGGCAAGCCACTGTGACGTCAGACGCCTTTACGCATACAGCTTTGCGATGCTTAGACAGTAATAACATAATTCATGTTTACATTTCTTTAATTTTCGACGCATTGTCGTTATTCGTGACGCATCAATGACCAATTGATTATATGGCAATGCAATGAAAAAAGCGTGTGGAAAACAGTGTTAATGACAGATTTGAGAAGCACATTTCTTCAATGTTGGCCGCAGGGCATTCCTGTGCAGGTGACAATGGTAATTTTTCAAAACGACAAGGATATTTCAACACATGATTATTTGTTTGCTGTGCTCTATGGCCTCTGCTACAGACCTCATCGAAATGACACTTAGATATCTTAGGGTGTACATATCAAGTCTTCCCAAATGGTCTAGCGGATAGGAATCTGCCTTGTAACGCAGGGCGGCCCGGGTTCGATTCCCGTCATGGCAAAGGATTTTTGTAGAAAAATAAAATGAGTCCCAACGTGTGCAACAGAACAGTTCGAAATCTCGTTACATTTGCATCGTCATGAACATGACTTATATCAGGCTAGCTCATTTTTTCTTTGTTCATTTTAAGTGTAGAAACAATATTTCGTTTGTGACCATTTTTTTCTGCCGTTTTGACAACAGGCTCATGACTAAAGAACACACAGCTGTCTGCTGATTGACGCTTGACTGTAGATTTTCGCTTTGTGTCAAAAGAACTTCCTAACGCACACTTTTTCAAAGTAGGTGAATTCATCAGATCTGTTTGAAACATTGCATTTTATCCATGCACGACGACTGCTTAGATACTCGCAGCACAGTTGCCCCATATAAATTGCCCATGAGCGCGGAGCTTGTCTTTGTCACTGTAGCAACTTTGCTCCATCAGCGGGAGAAGGCGCTTCGACGCCCCTGTAAGCACATGTTTCTCTGATTCCTTTGTTTCAGGCAAGCCACTGTGACGTCAGACGCCTTTACGCATACAGCTTTGCGATGCTTAGACAGTAATAACATAATTCATGTTTACATTTCTTTAATTTTCGACGCATTGTCGTTATTCGTGACGCATCAATGACCAATTGATTATATGGCAATGCAATGAAAAAAGCGTGTGGAAAACAGTGTTAATGACAGATTTGAGAAGCACATTTCTTCAATGTTGGCCGCAGGGCATTCCTGTGCAGGTGACAATGGTAATTTTTCAAAACGACAAGGATATTTAAACACATGATTATTTGTTTGCTGTGCTCTATGGCCTCTGCTACAGACCTCATCGAAATGACACTTAGATATCTTAGGGTGTACATATCAAATCTTCCCAAATGGTCTAGCGGATAGGAATCTGCCTTGTCACGCAGGGGTGGCCCGGGTTCGATTCCCGTCATGGCAAAGGATTTTTGTAGAAAAATAAAATGAGTCCCAACCGTGTGCAACAGAACAGTTCGAAATCTCGTTACATTTGCATCGTCATGAACATGACTTATATCAGGCTAGCTAATTTTTTCTTTGTTCATTTTAAGTGTAGAAACAATATTTCGTTTGTGAACATTTTTTTCTGCCGTTTTGACAACAGGCTCATTACTAAAGAACACACGGCTGTCTGCTGATTGACGCTTGACTGTAGATTTTCGCTTTGTGTCAAAAGAACTCCCTAACGCACACTTTTTCAAAGTAGGTGAATTCATCAGATCTGTTTGAAACATTGCATTTTATCCATGCACGACGACTACTTAGATACTCGCAGCACAGTTGCCTCATATAAATTGCCCATGAGCGCGGAGCTTGTCTTTGTCACTGTAGCAACTTTGCTCCATCAGCGGGAGAAGGTGGTTCGACGCCCCTGTAAGCACATGTTTCTCTAATTCCTTTGTTTCAGGCAAGCCACTGTGACGTCAGACGCCTTTACGCATACAGCTTTGCGATGCTTAGACAGTAATAACATAATTCATGTTTACATTTCTTTAATTTTCGACGCATTGTCGTTATTCGTGACGCATCAATGACCAATTGATTATATGGCAATGCAATGAAAAAAGCGTGTGGAAAACAGTGTTAATGACAGATTTGAGAAGCACATTTCTTCAATGTTGGCCGCAGGGCATTCCTGTGCAGGTGACAATGGTAATTTTTCAAAACGACAAGGATATTTCAACACATGATTATTTGTTTGCTGTGCTCTATGGCCTCTGCTACAGACCTCATCGAAATGACACTTAGATATCTTAGGGTGTACATATCAAATCTTCCCAAATGGTCTAGCGGATAGGAATCTGCCTTGTCACGCAGGGGTGGCCTGGGTTCGATTCCCGTCATGGCAAAGGATTTTTGTAGAAAAATAAAATGAGTCCCAACCGTGTGCAACAGAACAGTTCGAAATCTCGTTACATTTGCATCGTCATGAACATGACTTATATCAGGCTAGCTAATTTTTTCTTTGTTCATTTTAAGTGTAGAAACAATATTTCGTTTGTGAACATTTTTTTCTGCCGTTTTGACAACAGGCTCATTACTAAAGAACACACGGCTGTCTGCTGATTGACGCTTGACTGTAGATTTTCGCTTTGTGTCAAAAGAACTCCCTAACGCACACTTTTTCAAAGTAGGTGAATTCATCAGATCTGTTTGAAACATTGCATTTTATCCATGCACGACGACTACTTAGATACTCGCAGCACAGTTGCCTCATATAAATTGCCCATGAGCGCGGAGCTTGTCTTTGTCACTGTAGCAACTTTGCTCCATCAGCGGGAGAAGGCGGTTCGACGCCCCTGTAAGCACATGTTTCTCTAATTCCTTTGTTTCAGGCAAGCCACTGTGACGTCAGAAGCCTTTACGCATACAGCTTTGCGATGCTTAGACAGTAATAACATAATTCATGTTTACATTTCTTTAATTTTCGACGCATTGTCGTTATTCGTGACGCATCAATGACCAATTGATTATATGGCAATGCAATGAAAAAAGCGTGTGGAAAACAGTGTTAATGACAGATTTGAGAAGCACATTTCTTCAATGTTGGCCGCAGGGCATTCCTGTGCAGGTGACAATGGTAATTTTTCAAAACGACAAGGATATTTAAACACATGATTATTTGTTTGCTGTGCTCTATGGCCTCTGCTACAGACCTCATCGAAATGACACTTAGATATCTTAGGGTGTACATATCAAGTCTTCCCAAATGGTCTAGCGGATAGGAATCTGCCTTGTAACGCAGGGCGGCCCGGGTTCGATTCCCGTCATGGCAAAGGATTTTTGTAGAAAAATAAAATGAGTCCCAACGTGTGCAACAGAACAGTTCGAAATCTCGTTACATTTGCATCGTCATGAACATGACTTATATCAGGCTAGCTCATTTTTTCTTTGTTCATTTTAAGTGTAGAAACAATATTTCGTTTGTGACCATTTTTTTCTGCCGTTTTGACAACAGGCTCATGACTAAAGAACACACAGCTGTCTGCTGATTGACGCTTGACTGTAGATTTTCGCTTTGTGTCAAAAGAACTTCCTAACGCACACTTTTTCAAAGTAGGTGAATTCATCAGATCTGTTTGAAACATTGCATTTTATCCATGCACGACGACTGCTTAGATACTCGCAGCACAGTTGCCCCATATAAATTGCCCATGAGCGCGGAGCTTGTCTTTGTCACTGTAGCAACTTTGCTCCATCAGCGGGAGAAGGCGCTTCGACGCCCCTGTAAGCACATGTTTCTCTGATTCCTTTGTTTCAGGCAAGCCACTGTGACGTCAGACGCCTTTACGCATACAGCTTTGCGATGCTTAGACAGTAATAACATAATTCATGTTTACATTTCTTTAATTTTCGACGCATTGTCGTTATTCGTGACGCATCAATGACCAATTGATTATATGGCAATGCAATGAAAAAAGCGTGTGGAAAACAGTGTTAATGACAGATTTGAGAAGCACATTTCTTCAATGTTGGCCGCAGGGCATTCCTGTGCAGGTGACAATGGTAATTTTTCAAAACGACAAGGATATTTAAACACATGATTATTTGTTTGCTGTGCTCTATGGCCTCTGCTACAGACCTCATCGAAATGACACTTAGATATCTTAGGGTGTACATATCAAATCTTCCCAAATGGTCTAGCGGATAGGAATCTGCCTTGTCACGCAGGGGTGGCCCGGGTTCGATTCCCGTCATGGCAAAGGATTTTTGTAGAAAAATAAAATGAGTCCCAACCGTGTGCAACAGAACAGTTCGAAATCTCGTTACATTTGCATCGTCATGAACATGACTTATATCAGGCTAGCTAATTTTTTCTTTGTTCATTTTAAGTGTAGAAACAATATTTCGTTTGTGAACATTTTTTTCTGCCGTTTTGACAACAGGCTCATTACTAAAGAACACACGGCTGTCTGCTGATTGACGCTTGACTGTAGATTTTCGCTTTGTGTCAAAAGAACTCCCTAACGCACACTTTTTCAAAGTAGGTGAATTCATCAGATCTGTTTGAAACATTGCATTTTATCCATGCACGACGACTACTTAGATACTCGCAGCACAGTTGCCTCATATAAATTGCCCATGAGCGCGGAGCTTGTCTTTGTCACTGTAGCAACTTTGCTCCATCAGCGGGAGAAGGTGGTTCGACGCCCCTGTAAGCACATGTTTCTCTAATTCCTTTGTTTCAGGCAAGCCACTGTGACGTCAGACGCCTTTACGCATACAGCTTTGCGATGCTTAGACAGTAATAACATAATTCATGTTTACATTTCTTTAATTTTCGACGCATTGTCGTTATTCGTGACGCATCAATGACCAATTGATTATATGGCAATGCAATGAAAAAAGCGTGTGGAAAACAGTGTTAATGACAGATTTGAGAAGCACATTTCTTCAATGTTGGCCGCATGGCATTCCTGTGCAGGTGACAATGGTAATTTTTCAAAACGACAAGGATATTTAAACACATGATTATTTGTTTGCTGTGCTCTATGGCCTCTGCTACAGACCTCATCGAAATGACACTTAGATATCTTAGGGTGTACATATCAAGTCTTCCCAAATGGTCTAGCGGATAGGAATCTGCCTTGTAACGCAGGGCGGCCCGGGTTCGATTCCCGTCATGGCAAAGGATTTTTGTAGAAAAATAAAATGAGTCCCAACGTGTGCAACAGAACAGTTCGAAATCTCGTTACATTTGCATCGTCATGAACATGACTTATATCAGGCTAGCTCATTTTTTCTTTGTTCATTTTAAGTGTAGAAACAATATTTCGTTTGTGACCATTTTTTTCTGCCGTTTTGACAACAGGCTCATGACTAAAGAACACACAGCTGTCTGCTGATTGACGCTTGACTGTAGATTTTCGCTTTGTGTCAAAAGAACTTCCTAACGCACACTTTTTCAAAGTAGGTGAATTCATCAGATCTGTTTGAAACATTGCATTTTATCCATGCACGACGACTGCTTAGATACTCGCAGCACAGTTGCCCCATATAAATTGCCCATGAGCGCGGAGCTTGTCTTTGTCACTGTAGCAACTTTGCTCCATCAGCGGGAGAAGGCGCTTCGACGCCCCTGTAAGCACATGTTTCTCTGATTCCTTTGTTTCAGGCAAGCCACTGTGACGTCAGACGCCTTTACGCATACAGCTTTGCGATGCTTAGACAGTAATAACATAATTCATGTTTACATTTCTTTAATTTTCGACGCATTGTCGTTATTCGTGACGCATCAATGACCAATTGATTATATGGCAATGCAATGAAAAAAGCGTGTGGAAAACAGTGTTAATGACAGATTTGAGAAGCACATTTCTTCAATGTTGGCCGCAGGGCATTCCTGTGCAGGTGACAATGGTAATTTTTCAAAACGACAAGGATATTTCAACACATGATTATTTGTTTGCTGTGCTCTATGGCCTCTGCTACAGACCTCATCGAAATGACACTTAGATATCTTAGGGTGTACATATCAAATCTTCCCAAATGGTCTAGCGGATAGGAATCTGCCTTGTCACGCAGGGGTGGCCTGGGTTCGATTCCCGTCATGGCAAAGGATTTTTGTAGAAAAATAAAATGAGTCCCAACCGTGTGCAACAGAACAGTTCGAAATCTCGTTACATTTGCATCGTCATGAACATGACTTATATCAGGCTAGCTAATTTTTTCTTTGTTCATTTTAAGTGTAGAAACAATATTTCGTTTGTGAACATTTTTTTCTGCCGTTTTGACAACAGGCTCATTACTAAAGAACACACGGCTGTCTGCTGATTGACGCTTGACTGTAGATTTTCGCTTTGTGTCAAAAGAACTCCCTAACGCACACTTTTTCAAAGTAGGTGAATTCATCAGATCTGTTTGAAACATTGCATTTTATCCATGCACGACGACTACTTAGATACTCGCAGCACAGTTGCCTCATATAAATTGCCCATGAGCGCGGAGCTTGTCTTTGTCACTGTAGCAACTTTGCTCCATCAGCGGGAGAAGGCGGTTCGACGCCCCTGTAAGCACATGTTTCTCTAATTCCTTTGTTTCAGGCAAGCCACTGTGACGTCAGAAGCCTTTACGCATACAGCTTTGCGATGCTTAGACAGTAATAACATAATTCATGTTTACATTTCTTTAATTTTCGACGCATTGTCGTTATTCGTGACGCATCAATGACCAATTGATTATATGGCAATGCAATGAAAAAAGCGTGTGGAAAACAGTGTTAATGACAGATTTGAGAAGCACATTTCTTCAATGTTGGCCGCAGGGCATTCCTGTGCAGGTGACAATGGTAATTTTTCAAAACGACAAGGATATTTAAACACATGATTATTTGTTTGCTGTGTTCTATGGCCTCTGCTACAGACCTCATCGAAATGACACTTAGATATCTTAGGGTGTACATATCAAGTCTTCCCAAATGGTCTAGCGGATAGGAATCTGCCTTGTAACGCAGGGCGGCCCGGGTTCGATTCCCGTCATGGCAAAGGATTTTTGTAGAAAAATAAAATGAGTCCCAACGTGTGCAACAGAACAGTTCGAAATCTCGTTACATTTGCATCGTCATGAACATGACTTATATCAGGCTAGCTCATTTTTTCTTTGTTCATTTTAAGTGTAGAAACAATATTTCGTTTGTGACCATTTTTTTCTGTCGTTTTGACAACAGGCTCATGACTAAAGAACACACGGCTGTCTGCTGATTGACGCTTGACTGTAGATTTTCGCTTTGTGTCAAAAGAACTTCCTAACGCACACTTTTTCAAAGTAGGTGAATTCATCAGATCTGTTTGAAACATTGCATTTTATCCATGCACGACGACTGCTTAGATACTCGCAGCACAGTTGCCCCATATAAATTGCCCATGAGCGCGGAGCTTGTCTTTGTCACTGTAGCAACTTTGCTCCATCAGCGGGAGAAGGCGGTTCGACGCCCCTGTAAGCACATGTTTCTCTGATTCCTTTGTTTCAGGCAAGCCACTGTGACGTCAGACGCCTTTACGCATACAGCTTTGCGATGCTTAGACAGTAATAACATAATTCATGTTTACATTTCTTTAATTTTCGACGCATTGTCGTTATTCGTGACGCATCAATGACCAATTGATTATATGGCAATGCAATGAAAAAAGCGTGTGGAAAACAGTGTTAATGACAGATTTGAGAAGCACATTTCTTCAATGTTGGCCGCAGGGCATTCCTGTGCAGGTGACAATGGTAATTTTTCAAAACGACAAGGATATTTAAACACATGATTATTTGTTTGCTGTGCTCTATGGCCTCTGCTACAGACCTCATCGAAATGACACTTAGATATCTTAGGGTGTACATATCAAGTTTTCCCAAATGGTCTAGCGGATAGGCATCTCCCTTGTAACGCAGGGCGGCCCGGGTTCGATTCCCGTCATGGCAAATGTTTTTTGTAGAAAAATAAAATGAGTCCCAACGTGTGCAACAGAACAGTTCGAAATCTCGTTACATTTGCATCGTCATGAACATG
The DNA here is from genome assembly GCF_951799395.1 of Argentina silus. NCBI lineage: Eukaryota > Metazoa > Chordata > Actinopteri > Argentiniformes > Argentinidae > Argentina > Argentina silus. Next base: position 22,592,456 of record NC_139666.1, read on the forward strand.
ACTTATATCAGGCTAGCTCATTTTTTCTTTGTTCATTTTAAGTGTAGAAACAATATTTCGTTTGTGACCATTTTTTTCTGCCGTTTTGACAACAGGCTCATGACTAAAGAACACACGGCTGTCTGCTGATTGACGCTTGACTGTAGATTTTCGCTTTGTGTCAAAAGAACTCCTTAACGCACACTTTTTCAAAGTAGGTGAATTCATCAGATCTGTTTGAAACATTGCATTTTATCCATGCACGACGACTACTTAGATACTCGCAGCACAGTTGCCTCATATAAATTGCCCATGAGTGAGGAGCTTGTCTTTGTCACTGTAGCAACTTTGCTCCATCAGCGGGAGAAGGCGGTTCGACGCCCCTGTAAGCACATGTTTCTCTAATTCCTTTGGTTCAGGCAAGCCACTGTGACGTCAGACGCCTTTACGCATACAGCTTTGCGATGCTTAGACAGTAATAACATAATTCATGTTTACATTTCTTTAATTTTCGACGCATTGTCGTTATTCGTGACGCATCAATGACCAATTGTTTATATGGCAATGCAATGAAAAAAGCGTGTGGAAAACAGTGTTAATGACAGATTTGAGAAGCACATTTTTTCAATGTTGGCCGCAGGGCATTCCTGTGCAGGTGACAATGGTAATTTTTCAAAACGACAAGGATATTTAAACACATGATTATTTGTTTGCTGTGCTCTATGGCCTCTGCTACAGACCTCATCGAAATGACACTTAGATATCTTAGGGTGTACATATCAAGTCTTCCCAAATGGTCTAGCGGATAGGAATCGGCCTTGTAAGGCAGGGCGTCCCGGGTTCGATTCCCGTCATGGCAAAGGATTTTTGTAGAAAAATAAAATGAGTCCCAACGTGTGCAACAGAACAGTTCGAAATCTCGTTACATTTGCATCGTCATGAACATGACTTATATCAGGCTAGCTAATTTTTTCTTTGTTCATTTTAAGTGTAGAAACAATATTTCGTTTGTGAACATTTTTTTCTGCCGTTTTGACAACAGGCTCATGACTAAAGAACACACGGCTGTCTGCTGATTGACGCTTGACTGTAGATTTTCGCTTTGTGTCAAAAGAACTCCCTAAAGCACACTTTTTCAAAGTAGGTGAATTCATCAGATCTGTTTGAAACATTGCATTTTATCCATGCACGACGACTGCTTAGATACTCGCAGCACAGTTGCCCCATATAAATTGCCCATGAGCGCGGAACTTGTCTTTGTCACTGTAGCAACTTTGCTCCATCAGCGGGAGAAGGCGCTTCGACGCCCCTGTAAGCACATGTTTCTCTGATTCCTTTGTTTCAGGCAAGCCACTGTGACGTCAGACGCCTTTACGCATACAGCTTTGCGATGCTTAGACAGTAATAACATAATTCATGTTTACATTTCTTTAATTTTCGACGCATTGTCGTTATTCGTGACGCATCAATGACCAATTGATTATATGGCAATGCAATGAAAAAAGCGTGTGGAAAACAGTGTTAATGACAGATTTGAGAAGCACATTTCTTCAATGTTGGCCGCAGGGCATTCCTGTGCAGGTGACAATGGTAATTTTTCAAAACGACAAGGATATTTAAACACATGATTATTTGTTTGCTGTGCTCTATGGCCTCTGCTACAGACCTCATCGAAATGACACTTAGATATCTTAGGGTGTACATATCAAGTCTCCCCAAATGGTCTAGCGGATAGGAATCTGCCTTGTCACGCAGGGCGGCCCGGGTTCGATTCCCTTCATGGCAAAGGATTTTTGTAGAAAAATAAAATGAGTCCCAACGTGTGCAACAGAACAGTTCGAAATCTCGTTACATTTGCATCGTCATGAACATGACTTATATCAGGCTAGCTAATTTTTTCTTTGTTCATTTTAAGTGTAGAAACAATATTTCGTTTGTGAACATTTTTTTCTGCCGTTTTGACAACAGGCTCATTACTAAAGAACACACGGCTGTCTGCTGATTGACGCTTGACTGTAGATTTTCGCTTTGTGTCAAAAGAACTCCCGAACGCACACTTTTTCAAAGTAGGTGAATTCATCAGATCTGTTTGAAACATTGCATTTTATCCATGCACGACGACTACTTAGATACTCGCAGCACAGTTACCTCATATAAATTGCCCATGAGCGCGGAGCTTGTCTTTGTCACTGTAGCAACTTTGCTCCATCAGCGGGAGAAGGCGGTTCGACGCCCCTGTAAGCACATGTTTCTCTAATTCCTTTGTTTCAGGCAAGCCACTGTGACGTCAGACGCCTTTACGCATACAGCTTTGCGATGCTTAGACAGTAATAACATAATTCATGTTTACATTTCTTTAATTTTCGACGCATTGTCGTTATTCGTGACGCATCAATGACCAATTGATTATATGGCAATGCAATGAAAAAAGCGTGTGGAAAACAGTGTTAATGACAGATTTGAGAAGCACATTTCTCCAATGTTGGCCGCATGGCATACCTGTGCAGGTGACAATGGTAATTTTTCAAAACGACAAGGATATTTAAACACATGATTATTTGTTTGCTGTGCTCTATGGCCTCTGCTACAGACCTCATCGAAATGACACTTAGATATCTTAGGGTGTACATATCAAGTTTTCCCAAATGGTCTAGCGGATAGGCATCTCCCTTGTAACGCAGGGCGGCCCGGGTTCGATTCCCGTCATGGCAAATGTTTTTTGTAGAAAAATAAAATGAGTCCCAACGTGTGCAACAGAACAGTTCGAAATCTCGTTACATTTGCATCGTCATGAACATGACTTATATCAGGCTAGCTCATTTTTTCTTTGTTCATTTTAAGTGTAGAAACAATATTTCGTTTGTGACCATTTTTTTCTGCCGTTTTGACAACAGGCTCATGACTAAAGAACACACGGCTGTCTGCTGATTGACGCTTGACTGTAGATTTTCGCTTTGTGTCAAAAGAACTCCCTAACGCACACTTTTTCAAAGTAGGTGAATTCATCAGATCTGTTTGAAACATTGCATTTTATCCATGCACGACGACTACTTAGATACTCGCAGCACAGTTGCCTCATATAAATTGCCCATGAGCGAGGAGCTTGTCTTTGTCTCTGTAGCAACTTTGCTCCATCAGCGGGAGAAGGCGGTTCGACGCCCCTGTAAGCACATGTTTCTCTAATTCCTTTGTTTCAGGCAAGCCACTGTGACGTCAGACGCCATTACGCATACAGCTTTGCGATGCTTAGACAGTAATAACATAATTCATGTTTACATTTCTTTAATTTTCGACGCATTGTCGTTATTCGTGACGCATCAATGACCAATTGATTATATGGCAATGCAATGAAAAAAGCGTGTGGAAAACAGTGTTAATGACAGATTTGAGAAGCACATTTCTTCAATGTTGGCCGCAGGGCATTCCTGTGCAGGTGACAATGGTAATTTTTCAAAACGACAAGGATATTTAAACACATGATTATTTGTTTGCTGTGCTCTATGGCCTCTGCTACAGACCTCATCGAAATGACACTTAGATATCTTAGGGTGTACATATCAAGTCTTCCCAAATGGTCTAGCGGATAGGAATCTGCCTTGTCACGCAGGGGTGGCCCGGGTTCGATTCCCGTCATGGCAAAGGATTTTTGTAGAAAAATAAAATGAGTCCCAACCGTGTGCAACAGAACAGTTCGAAATCTCGTTACATTTGCATCGTCATGAACATGACTTATATCAGGCTAGCTAATTTTTTCTTTGTTCATTTTAAGTGTAGAAACAATATTTCGTTTGTGAACATTTTTTTCTGCCGTTTTGACAACAGGCTCATGACTAAAGAACACACGGCTGTCTGCTGATTGACGCTTGACTGTAGATTTTCGCTTTGTGTCAAAAGAACTCCCTAACGCACACTTTTTCAAAGTAGGTGAATTCATCAGATCTGTTTGAAACATTGCATTTTATCCATGCACGACGACTGCTTAGATACTCGCAGCACAGTTGCCCCATATAAATTGCCCATGAGCGCGGAGCTTGTCTTTGTCACTGTAGCAACTTTGCTCCATCAGCGGGAGAAGGCGGTTCGACGCCCCTGTAAGCACATGTTTCTCTAATTCCTTTGTTTCAGGCAAGCCACTGTGACGTCAGACGCCTTTACGCATACAGCTTTGCGATGCTTAGACAGTAATAACATAATTCATGTTTACATTTCTTTAATTTTCGACGCATTGTCGTTATTCGTGACGCATCAATGACCAATTGATTATATGGCAATGCAATGAAAAAAGCGTGTGGAAAAAAGTGTTAATGACAGATTTGAGAAGCACATTTCTTCAATGTTGGACGCAGGGCATTCCTGTGCAGGTGACAATGGTAATTTTTCAAAACGACAAGGATATTTAAACACATGATTATTTGTTTGCTGTGCTCTATGGCCTCTGCTACAGACCTCATCGAAATGACACTTAGATATCTTAGGGTGTACATATCAAGTCTTCCCAAATGGTCTAGCGGATAGGAATCTGCCTTGTCACGCAGGGCGGCCCGGGTTCGATTCCCGTCATGGCAAAGGATTTTTGTAGAAAAATAAAATGAGTCCCAACGTGTGCAACAGAACAGTTCGAAATCTCGTTACATTTGCATCGTCATGAACATGACTTATATCAGGCTAGCTCATTTTTTCTTTGTTCATTTTAAGTGTAGAAACAATATTTCGTTTGTGAACATTTTTTTCTGCCGTTTTGACAACAGGCTCATTACTAAAGAACACACGGCTGTCTGCTGATTGACGCTTGACTGTAGATTTTCGCTTTGTGTCAAAAGAACTCCCGAACGCACACTTTTTCAAAGTATGTGAATTCATCAGATCTGTTTGAAACATTGCATTTTATCCATGCACGACGACTACTTAGATACTCGCAGCACAGTTGCCTCATATAAATTGCCCATGAGCGCGGAGCTTGTCTTTGTCACTGTAGCAACTTTGCTCCATCAGCGGGAGAAGGCGGTTCGACGCCCCTGTAAGCACATGTTTCTCTAATTCCTTTGTTTCAGGCAAGCCACTGTGACGTCAGACGCCTTTACGCATACAGCTTTGCGATGCTTAGACAGTAATAACATAATTCATGTTTACATTTCTTTAATTTTCGACGCATTGTCGTTATTCGTGACGCATCAATGACCAATTGATTATATGGCAATGCAATGAAAAAAGCGTGTGGAAAACAGTGTTAATGACAGATTTGAGAAGCACATTTCTTCAATGTTGGCCGCATGGCATTCCTGTGCAGGTGACAATGGTAATTTTTCAAAACGACAAGGATATTTAAACACATGATTATTTGTTTGCTGTGCTCTATGGCCTCTGCTACAGACCTCATCGAAATGACACTTAGATATCTTAGGGTGTACATATCAAGTTTTCCCAAATGGTCTAGCGGATAGGCATCTCCCTTGTAACGCAGGGCGGCCCGGGTTCGATTCCCGTCATGGCAAATGTTTTTTCTAGAAAAATAAAATGAGTCCCAACGTGTGCAACAGAACAGTTCGAAATCTCGTTACATTTGCATCGTCATGAACATGACTTATATCAGGCTAGCTAATTTTTTCTTTGTTCATTTTAAGTGTAGAAACAATATTTCGTTTGTGACCATTTTTTTCTGCCGTTTTGACAACAGGCTCATGACTAAAGAACACACGGCTGTCTGCTGATTGACGCTTGACTGTAGATTTTCGCTTTGTGTCAAAAGAACTCCCTAACGCACACTTTTTCAAAGTAGGTGAATTCATCAGATCTGTTTGAAACATTGCATTTTATCCATGCACGACGACTACTTAGATACTCGCAGCACAGTTGCCTCATATAAATTGCCCATGAGCGCGGAGCTTGTCTTTGTCACTGTAGCAACTTTGCTCCATCAGCGGGAGAAGGCGGTTCGACGCCCCTGTAAGCACATGTTTCTCTAATTCCTTTGTTTCAGGCAAGCCACTGTGACGTCAGACGCCTTTACGCATACAGCTTTGCGATGCTTAGACAGTAATAACATAATTCATGTTTAAATTTCTTTAATTTTCGACGCATTGTCATTATTCGTGACGCATCAATGACCAATTGATTATATGGCAATGCAATGAAAAAAGCGTGTGGAAAACAGTGTTAATGACAGATTTGAGAAGCACATTTCTTCAATGTTGGCCGCATGGCATTCCTGTGCAGGTGACAATGGTAATTTTTCAAAACGACAAGGATATTTAAACACATGATTATTTGTTTGCTGTGCTCTATGGCCTCTGCTACAGACCTCATCGAAATGACACTTAGATATCTTAGGGTGTACATATCAAGTCTTCCCAAATGGTCTAGCGGATAGGAATCTGCCTTGTCATGCAGGGCGGCCCGGGTTCGATTCCCGTCATGGCAAATGTTTTTTGTAGAAAAATAAAATGAGTCCCAACGTGTGCAACAGAACAGTTCGAAATCTCGTTACATTTGCATCGTCATGAACATGACTTATATCAGGCTAGCTCATTTTTTCTTTGTTCATTTTAAGTGTAGAAACAATATTTCGTTTGTGACCATTTTTTTCTGCCGTTTTGACAACAGGCTCATGACAAAAGAACACACGGCTGTCTGCTGATTGACGCTTGACTGTAGATTTTCGCTTTGTGTCAAAAGAACTTCCTAACGCACACTTTTTCAAAGTAGGTGAATTCATCAGATCTGTTTGAAACATTGCATTTTATCCATGCACGACGACTGCTTAGATACTCGCAGCACAGTTGCCCCATATAAATTGCCCATGAGCGCGGAGCTTGTCTTTGTCACTGTAGCAACTTTGCTCCATCAGCGGGAGAAGGCGCTTCGACGCCCCTGTAAGCACATGTTTCTCTGATTCCTTTGTTTCAGGCAGGCCACTGTGACGTCAGACGCCTTTACGCATACAGCTTTGCGATGCTTAGACAGTAATAACATAATTCATGTTTACATTTCTTTAATTTTCGACGCATTGTCGTTATTCGTGACGCATCAATGACCAATTGATTATATGGCAATGCAATGAAAAAAGCGTGTGGAAAACAGTGTTAATGACAGATTTGAGAAGCACATTTCTTCAATGTTGGCCGCATGGCATTCCTGTTCAGGTGACAATGGTAATTTTTCAAAACGACAAGGATATTTAAACACATGATTATTTGTTTGCTGTGCTCTATGGCCTCTGCTACAGACCTCATCGAAATGACACTTAGATATCTTAGGGTGTACATATCAAGTTTTCCCAAATGGTCTAGCGGATAGGCATCTACCTTGTAACGCAGGGCGGCCCGGGTTCGATTCCCGTCATGGCAAATGTTTTTTGTAGAAAAATAAAATGAGTCCCAACGTGTGCAACAGAACAGTTCGAAATCTCGTTACATTTGCATCGTCATGAACATGACTTATATCAGGCTAGCTCATTTTTTCTTTGTTCATTTTAAGTGTAGAAACAATATTTCGTTTGTGAACATTTTTTTCTGCCGTTTTGACAACAGGCTCATGACAAAAGAACACACGGCTGTCTGCTGATTGACGCTTGACTGTAGATTTTCGCTTTGTGTCAAAAGAACTTCCTAACGCACACTTTTTCAAAGTAGGTGAATTCATCAGATCTGTTTGAAACATTGCATTTTATCCATGCACGACGACTGCTTAGATACTCGCAGCACAGTTGCCCCATATAAATTGCCCATGAGCGCGGAGCTTGTCTTTGTCACTGTAGCAACTTTGCTCCATCAGCGGGAGAAGGCGCTTCGACGCCCCTGTAAGCACATGTTTCTCTGATTCCTTTGTTTCAGGCAGGCCACTGTGACGTCAGACGCCTTTACGCATACAGCTTTGCGATGCTTAGACAGTAATAACATAATTCATGTTTACATTTCTTTAATTTTCGACGCATTGTCGTTATTCGTGACGCATCAATGACCAATTGATTATATGGCAATGCAATGAAAAAAGCGTGTGGAAAACAGTGTTAATGACAGATTTGAGAAGCACATTTCTTCAATGTTGGCCGCATGGCATTCCTGTTCAGGTGACAATGGTAATTTTTCAAAACGACAAGGATATTTCAACACATGATTATTTGTTTGCTGTGCTCTATGGCCTCTGCTACAGACCTCATCGAAATGACACTTAGATATCTTAGGGTGTACATATCAAGTCTTCCCAAATGGTCTAGTGGATAGGAATCTGCCTTGTCACGCAGGGCGGCCTGGGTTCGATTCCCGTCATGGCAAATGATTTTTGTAGAAAAATAAAATGAGTCCCAACGTGTGCAACAGAACAGTTCGAAATCTCGTTACATTTGCATCGTCATGAACATGACTTATATCAGGCTAGCTAATTTTTTCTTTGTTCATTTTAAGTGTAGAAACAATATTTCGTTTGTGAACATTTTTTTCTGCCGTTTTGACAACAGGCTCATTACTAAAGAACACACGGCTGTCTGCTGATTGACGCTTGACTGTAGATTTTCGCTTTGTGTCAAAAGAACTCCCTAACGCACACTTTTTCAAAGTAGGTGAATTCATCAGATCTGTTTGAAACATTGCATTTTATCCATGCACGACGACTACTGAGATACTCGCAGCACAGTTGCCTCATATAAATTGCCCATGAGCGCGGAGCTTGTCTTTGTCACTGTAGCAACTTTGCTCCATCAGCGGGAGAAGGCGGTTCGACGCCCCTGTAAGCACATGTTTCTCTAATTCCTTTGTTTCAGGCAAGCCACTGTGACGTCAGACGCCTTTACGCATACAGCTTTGCGATGCTTAGACAGTAATAACATAATTCATGTTTACATTTCTTTAATTTTCGACGCATTGTCGTTATTCGTGACGCATCAATGACCAATTGATTATATGGCAATGCAATGAAAAAAGCGTGTGGAAAACAGTGTTAATGACAGATTTGAGAAGCACATTTCTTCAATGTTGGCCGCATGGCATTCCTGTGCAGGTGACAATGGTAATTTTTCAAAACGACAAGGATATTTAAACACATGATTATTTGTTTGCTGTGCTCTATGGCCTCTGCTACAGACCTCATCGAAATGACACTTAGATATCTTAGGGTGTACATATCAAGTTTTCCCAAATGGTCTTGCGGATAGGCATCTACCTTGTAACGCAGGGCGGCCCGGGTTCGATTCCCGTCATGGCAAATGTTTTTTGTAGAAAAATAAAATGAGTCCCAACGTGTGCAACAGAACAGTTCGAAATCTCGTTACATTTGCATCGTCATGAACATGACTTATATCAGGCTAGCTAATTTTTTCTTTGTTCATTTTAAGTGTAGAAACAATATTTCGTTTGTGACCATTTTTTTCTGCCGTTTTGACAACAGGCTCATGACTAAAGAACACACGGCTGTCTGCTGATTGACGCTTGACTGTAGATTTTCGCTTTGTGTCAAAAGAACTTCCTAACGCACACTTTTTCAAAGTAGGTGAATTCATCAGATCTGTTTGAAACATTGCATTTTATCCATGCACGACGACTGCTTAGATACTCGCAGCACAGTTGCCCCATATAAATTGCCCATGAGTGCGGAGCTTGTCTTTGTCACTGTAGCAACTTTGCTCCATCAGCGGGAGAAGGCGCTTCGACGCCCCTGTAAGCACATGTTTCTCTGATTCCTTTGTTTCAGGCAAGCCACTGTGACGTCAGACGCCTTTACGCATACAGCTTTGCGATGCTTAGACAGTAATAACATAATTCATGTTTACATTTCTTTAATTTTCGACGCATTGTCGTTATTCGTGACGCATCAATGACCAATTGATTATATGGCAATGCAATGAAAAAAGCGTGTGGAAAACAGTGTTAATGACAGATTTGAGAAGCACATTTCTTCAATGTTGGCCGCATGGCATTCCTGTGCAGGTGACAATGGTAATTTTTCAAAACGACAAGGATATTTAAACACATGATTATTTGTTTGCTGTGCTCTATGGCCTCTGCTACAGACCTCATCGAAATGACACTTAGATATCTTAGGGTGTACATGTCAAGTTTTCCCAAATGGTCTAGCGGATAGGCATCTA